>NW_004567108.1:1489025-1490362 GCF_000260355.1 Condylura cristata | reverse complement strand
CCCGGCTGTGCTGGGCGATGGCTTCGGCCCCGGAGCCCTCAGGCCGGCCACGCAGGCGGCTGCACACGTCGCGGGGGCCAGTAGCGAGCCGGGCCTCGTCAGGACCACTACTTCCCGAAGCCGGCAGAGGACGCTGCAGCCTGTGGCCTCCGGCGCTGGAGGCCGTGGCCGAGCCCTCCGGGAGAGGGCGTCGCTCCCCGCGGTGGGCAGCCCTGCTCAGCCGCTGGGGCTCAGGCCCCCGCACTGGGAGGCCCACGCCCGGGCTGCCCGGGCTTCCCTACCCTGGGGTCGGCCCCCTCCCACGTCTCCGCTGCCGTCCTGGCCACAGTATCCCGGGCGGCGTGAGCCACAGGAGACGAGCAGACGCCTGCAGCAAGCCCTGCCCCCGGGCTCTGAGTGGGCAGAGGGCAGACGCGGGAGTGGACACGGTGGCTGACCAGAGCTATACCCAGGTGTGGTGAGGCAGGGTCACAGCCCAGGGAGCACCCCGGGACACCCCCCTCGGGGAGTCCAGCAGAGAGGCAGGACGCTGGGAGGGCAGGGCGGCAGGCCCAGCGCCGGATGGACGTCCCGCCCTCCCCATGTGGTGTGGTCCTGCATCTCACACGTGGGAGTCGGAGTTTGGCCCTGACAACCGGAGGGAAGTTCCACCCACCAGGCTTTCACTGCAGTTGCTAATAAAAACAGGAGATGCTTCTGGAAGGCGGTGGGCACCGAGCTCGTCCTGTCCGCCCCGCAGCCCAGAGCTGGCGGCGGCTCGTGGGGGTGGGCGAGGGGGTGGGGGTGGGGGTTCTCCCTTCTGCAACTTGGGGACGGTGACACCTGCTTTCTCCCAAGAATCAAACCAAAAAGCAAACAGACCTGGAAGGATGCCTTCGGGAAGGCTCGCCCTTCAGCACCAGGGGCACCAGGCCCCGGGGGCGCCCTGGGAGGCGATGAGGGGCCGGAGCTGCCCAGGGAGGCCAGGCAGGCTCGGGACCTCAGTGTCCAGCGTGACCTCCTGTGAGCGGAGAGAGACCCCTGGGGGCACTGGGGCTGTCGTCCCAACTCCCTCCAGCCCTGCCCTCCGCGTCCTGCCGTGGGGCGCGTCACCGATGCCACCAACCGGCCGCCAGCACGCAGCAGAGCTGGTCTGCAAAGGTGGACACTGGCGGCCTTTCCCGCGTGGGGGCTGCCCCTGGCTTCCGAGGCCAAGTCCTGAGAGCGGACACCTGCCCGGGAGCCGGGGCGCGGCCAGCGGCCACTGAGCCCCCAGACGGAGAGCCCGGGGAGGGAGCTCAGGGACGCGGCCCAGAGGCCGCTGCGGGCCCACGAGGAGGTTCCGGGGCCAGTGACCA
>NW_004567108.1:1487432-1488910 GCF_000260355.1 Condylura cristata | reverse complement strand
CCTCCGCGCACACCCACCGGGCCGAGCAGGGGCCCTGCCAGGTGCAGGGGGGCCGTGGCGCACGGCCACTTTGTGTGAGCTCGGGGACACCCTCCCCAAGGACGGGGCCCCAGTGTGTGTCAGGAGAGCAGCACGGCGTGCAGTTGCGCACGGCCACGCGGAGCCACGGTGGCGCCCTTCTGGGGGGCTGCCAGGCGCCCACGGCACCACCCGGGAGGGGGCTCCCCGGTGTGGCATCCTCGCCGGGGTGTCAGCTCACAGCAGCCAAAAGGCGTAGTGGTGCACCTATTCCAGAATTTGCTCTGAGCGGCTAATTCCTAGAGCAAAAGGCATACGAAGCCTCATTGCAGAGGGACCTTCACCTAGACGGCGGGCTGGCTGCTGAATAGCGCAGAGGCCGTCCTAACTCACGGGGGACGTGAGCTTTGGGGGCCAACATGTTAGGCATATAAACTTGTTGATCTTTCCTTTGATGACAAAAAATTTTAATAATATACTAAAGGGTGATTTAGCGCATATGCACCTCGTCCTAGGGAGAAATACTTCCCTAAGGACATGCCCCAGAGAAGCCAGTTGAGAAGCATGTCTTGAGAAGCCTCATGATTTTCCTGTGAACAATAATATAAAAATTCTCCTGTTTGTTTATGTATAACCCTGGAAATAGAATTTGAAGATTCAGCTAACATTCTTCTAAATGACATTCAGTGCGTCTTGAACCCATTTGCTAAAATAAAAACGCAATACCTTCTGCTTGATTTGCAAGAGCTGACTGACATCAGGAAAACATGGATATTGAACAGCTGAACTGCTTCAAAAATGTCTGTGTAAGGGTGGACAGGATTGAAAAATAAGTCTCCTGGCTGAAAGACTCACCCCCGAGCCTTCATTTGGCCATTAAACCAATGTCAGAAGAAAGCGGCCCGTCTCAGAAGCACTCTCTTGCAGTGGGAACCAAAACAGTTTCAGCAGTGAAGCCTGTTCAGGATGTTTCCCCTGAAAACTGAAGTTGCCCAAGGAAGAAACAATGCTTCCCCCAAATCCAACACAGAAATTCTCCCTGAGCTTCTGGACTGTAGCTTCAAGGCCCAGACGCCGCAGCTCCTCACCGCCCTCGGCACCCGCCACTGCAGCGTGGATTTGATGCCTGGCAGGGAGTGACCCCCAGGGCACAGCAGACCCCTCCTATCTCCCCACTGCTCCCCTCAGCAGTGGATCTCAGTCCATCTGCCTGTTCTGCTCTCCGCTCTGTCTCTGACACCTGCAGCTCTGGCCTGTCCCCCAGTCCTTGCATGCATAAATACATTTTTAAAAAATAAAATAAAACAGGGCCCTCCCTGGGGGCACAGCGGGTCACAGCGCAGCACTGAGAAGCTAAAGCCGCTTCCGCATGAGTTCGATCCCCGCCTGCCCCGGAGGTGACCCCAGGGCGCGGCAGACCTCTCCTGACCCGCCCGCTGCTCCCCTCAGCAATGGGCTTC
>NW_004567108.1:1480737-1486797 GCF_000260355.1 Condylura cristata | reverse complement strand
CATGAGGTCCACCTCTCCAGGACCAGAGGAACCAGAGGTTTCACAACAGGACACAGTCCAAGGCCTGAGAGCATCGGCATGGCTCCCGAGCCATGGGCTATTTGTAGACAGTTCCTGAGCCTGCAGGCAGGGGGACCTCACAAAACCACGCTGCCGCCCTGTCTTCAGGTTTAACGATTCTTTCCTTCTCCAACCCCAATCCGAGGCTGACACTCTGCGAATCATGTATTTCAGTTATTACACTGTTAATTCCAAGATCTCCATCTTCTCTATCACTGCCCAATGTCGTCGTCTGATGCGACACTGCTATCCTACCTTTCTGTACCTTTCTAGCAATTTTCTTTCATCTTTGGAGCAAATTTATTAGAGCTGCTGTGAATCTGTGTACCCAGTGCCGGGGACATAGTAATAAGTCTTCGAGGAACCTACAGTGGAACTAACTTCTCTTAGATGCTGACGAGGGAGGAACACCCAGGGAGTGGGGTGCAGAAGTCCAGGACCCACCAGCACCTTTGGGTGTCAAGCAAGGAATCCTGCTTTGAAGTATTACACATTCTACTTGGTCAGCTCTTGCTCGTCCATAGAAATAAAGTGAATAACCAAAAAATACAGTCTCTCCTCTCTGTTAGTTATAGCATAGTATGTAGTTTTGTAAAATCCTCTGGCCTCTCAAATTTGTGTGTTTGAGGGAGAACACTGATCTTTGAGCTGGGCTTGTCATAAACTAATTATGTATCCAGAAAGAAGTGTCCAGAGAACCCAAATTTCCATGTTTCAGCCTATGGGAGACTGGAATGAAACAATGGAGATAATTTTTATCCCAAATCCATTGTTCCAGTCTAGATCAACACAATATTTGTAGCGCTGTGAGATCAGAGAGGGCATTTTACTAAATCGTTATCCAAATGATGAGCAAGACGAGAAAGCAAGCTAGCGGCGCTTTCCGTATTTCATTGTGCCACCGAAGCACAAAGAAATTCCTGCAGTGAGGGTGTATTTCTGGCTGTTAAGGGGATCCCACTCTGAGAATACAAAGACAAAGGTTTTTTCCGGCGAGGCAGTGATTCCTGCCAAGTCAGTCGCGCTCATCAGTCAGTTTCTAGCCTGTAAGCTCTCGTAGCTTATCTTCTGAGCTGTCTCTGTTTGCCAAGTGATCATGGTGAGCAAAAGACCTGATCCAATTCCAGGATCTGTCAGGACCTGACAGGAACCTGCTTTGCCTTCAGTGGCAGAAATACAGGGCTTCACACATTGAAAACATGTCTTAGCTCGCCATCATTCTGTGAAATGGCACAAAAAACAGTTTGCATTCATTTTTATCTGTAGTCAGAACTTTCTAGGTTTACTGCATATTCTCTAACGTATCTCAAGTCTGCCCAGAGGCATTCTATTATTTTCTCGAAGCCATACTGGTGTGTAACAGATACAGGTGTGCACTCCTTTTAAGTCAGCGCCTGCATCCACGTCGCCAGACCTTTAGCTCCTCTTCACACACTGCCACCCCTCCCCCTTTAACCTCATCCTACGTCTCCTTCCTTCCCTCCTGGTGAGAGCTATTTTGCTCTTACAGCCAGGAGTTTGTTTTTGCTTATTTCGTTCATTTGGCTGTTGCGTTTCGTGTCACCTGAGTGACATCAAACCGTGTCTGTCCCCTGCTTACTGCACCGACAATGTCCTCTAGGTCCACCACATTGTTGCAAATTCTGCTTGAACTTTTCTCCAAAAGGTTCCTGAATTATCATCCCAATTGTCATAAAAGGCCTCGGTGGCCTCGTTACCTGAGACCGAGGAACGAAGGACACGGGGATCTGGGCCGCCAGTGGACGGTGGGCCGGGAGGCTGTGTCCAGACCGTGGGGTACCTTTCCTTACATCATGTTCGCGTTCTTCCTCGTGGATGCAAAGTAACTGTCCACGTCAGGACTGCTTTACCCTGATGCTAGGCTCTCGAGAATTTCTTGGATGAGACACATGAATATTTACAATTCCTAAAGATCATTCATGCCAGTCAGAGCCACGCACCATGGGCAGGGACCGCCACGTCCTGAGGAGAGAAGGGCAGTTCGCAGACAGGCAGAGTGGACAGCTCAGCCTGGCTGGAGCGCAGTGCGCATTCCAATAAAGGCATCGAGCTTTCCTTCAAAGGTGTCCGAGCCACTGAAAATCGGACTGGAGCAATGCAACCCAGACCAGCTGCAGGCGGGCAGGAAAGCTCACCTCACACAGGAGGAAACGGAGCCTCTGGGCAGGGACACCTTGGATATTCGGCTGTCCCCGGGGCCTCCAAAGGGAGGGGAGGAAGGGAGAGACGCTCCTTTATCCCTCAGCTTTGCACTTCGAGTCTGAAATATGTTGAGCCCAAGAGAAAAAGAGAACATCGGGTCAGGAGGGGCGGCCTGTGGCCGCTGGGGCTGGTGACTCTGCAGAGCTGTAGATGTTTCTAGCTTGCGCCAAAGGGCGGCAGAGAGGACCACGCGTCCGGCCACCCCTGGCTGACTTAGAGGCCTCATCAGGCCCCGTTTATCTCCACAGAAGTCTTATTTTCTTAGCTGTTCGATCTGCCAAAAGCACTGCAAACTGTGAAGGTGGGGCTGGGCCACTTCACCCCGTCCCTTCTGGGCTGTCTCCAAGCCGTCTCCTCCCGATGGAACTCGAGGCCGTCGCCTCACGGCTTGGGAGGCAGCAGCCTGCAGGCTCCACCTGGCCCAGGTTCTGCCTCGTGGCGGAGGGACCACGGCTCAGTGCCACGCGGGGGGCTGCCGCAGACCCCGGACATAGACACCGCAGTGAACAGATGCTACCACTGCACCCGCTTTCCAGGCCAGGAAACAGGCCTGAAGAAGTGAACGTCAACCAAACAAAGCCCAGGGCATCACTTGGAGGCCTCACCACGGGCCGGCACCACACCCGGGTCTCTCCAAGGCGTGGGCTCTGCAAGGGGCTTCCTGTTGGAAGACATTCTCCTTTCCTGAGGGCACGGCGCGTTCCTAGGCCTTCTGGCAGGTGCCAGTCTCCAGGAGCCAGCCGCGGAGGGTGAGGCCGGGCATCAGAGGGCCACGTGGTTGCCGCCGGGAGACGATTCCCGAAAGCAGCGGACTCTCGAGTTCGCCCGCAGGAAGCCGGGAGAAGGTGCCCATGTCCACAGCCTCAACCTCAGTAACTCCTTGTCCTGCGTAGTTATGGCAATAACATGGCCGTCGGAGCTGTCTCCATGGGACGTGATGTTTGCGAGGAAGCCGGCTCCCTCGGCTGGAAGATGTTACACAAATGCCAACACCAGTAACTCTACGTAACCTGCTCCTGGGACTTTGACTTCCACAGCTTAGAGGCAATAAACACTACTCCCCTGTCCTTAAATTGAGGTTTTTATAGCCAAACAAGGAAGAAAATAGTAAAGACGCCGTGCTAAGCTGCATCATTCCAGATAGCCTGTCCTTACATACGCAATAGGACTCCCTCCTTTGCACGGAGTCCTGAGTCGCCACTAAAACCTTACCCACGGGCCTCTTCAATGAACCAGAAGCCTAATGTTCTTTTTCATGTTGCTTGAAATTAAAAATAAGGCATTCCACTAAAAAGTAATGGGTAAATCATTACTTTCTTTTACTTTCTCACTGGAAGTCGTAGATTCTTCTAGACAAGATCAGACAGTCCTTCACCCACAAACTGCCAAGTTCCGGTCGGCTGGTTTCAAAGCCCTCAGCCGCCGCCCTTCTCCCCGGTCACTGACCACGCTGTCCTGATGCCAGGCAGCTACGGTTGCGCGTTCTCATCACCGAGGCTGACCGGCATGTTGAGCCGCGCCAAGGCTTCTATCCCTCGGCTTCTCCTCTTTTGTTCAAGTTCCCTTCTGCCCCTGGCACGGCGGGGAGCGCTCGGCCGCGGGTGCTCTACCTGGGCACGCCTGGGCCTGGGCTTCGCCTCCCTCGCCGCTGGGGTGACTACGCGCCACCAGTGTGTAAAATGCGGACGTATTTCTGTATTTTGCTCTGCGGATCTGTAGCGTCTGGTGCTGCTTAGGAGAGATGCATGTGTGACTGTGTCCCTCACCTGCCTGGTGACACAGCAGCACAGGGTTGTCCGAGTAGGCATGGCGAGCGAAGATCTGGCCCCCAGTACCTTCTCATTTCCTCATATCACTGTGTCCATATAGGACATGTCTCTGAACAATTTTAATGGGTTCAAACTGGGCCCTCCCTTGTTTTTTTTTTAAAAGTTCAGGGTATTGGGGAACCTCTGGGTTCTTGTTTTCAACTCTGACTAGAGCACAACCTACTGAGACCAGGGTGCCCCCAGCCTGAGCATCCTGGGCCATGTACCAGGGCAGCTTGGCTCCCCGTGGCGCACGAAGCTGTCGCCACTCCCCGACAGTGCCGGACCCCACTCTGGCACCTCTGCCTCCTGCCCTCTGGCAGCACCACCCGGGGTGGGGGGTGAAGGGGGCATCAGACCTGGGTCCTGCTTGTGCGGTCTGAGCAGCCCTGAGACCCGCCTGGGGTGCTCGTAACCCCTCGAGCCCCACTCTAGGGGATGGCAGGAGAGACGACTGGCGAACAGCGACAGAACTTTCTCTGCTGCATCAGAAACACAATTTTCCAACCCACGCCAGCTGTGGCTGCGTTCGCCGTTATTCCTTACACTCGGAAGACCGTCCAGCTGCCACTGTCTCACCAGGAAAGTTACTGAGAGATGAAACGACGGAAGACATCACCGCGAGGGAACACCCCACAAAACACCAGCAAACGGCAGCGTTGGCTTTCTCCATGTAACAGTGTTCCTGATCTGGCCTCTCCGGGCCCTGTTCTCATACTGTTCATTTCCCAATGAAGGAGAGTGAAATCACGTCCCCAAAGGCGGAAGACAATAGCTATAGATGCTAATTTTCATGGGGAAGTAGGAACATTTTTCACGAAAGCATACAGAAAGCAAACGCGATTGACAGGTACGTGTTATTCCCCCCACTCCTGGGGAGAGCCGTGGGGGTCTGTCAGCGCCTGCAACGGAACGTGCCGCGTTCTATGCTCCTTTCACTCAGCCGATGGCGACGCCGCAGCCGAGTCAAAGGGCTACCCTCTGCTTACCCTCCGCTCGCCAAACTGCACCGAAGCCCCCTCAGAGCTGCAGACAGCCCATTCATCTGAGCGCGGCGCACGCCCAGGCCGTGAGTGGACCGGCGGCCGAGTCCTCGCCTGCTCGGCGCAGGGCTGGGCTGGCTGCCCCCGGCCTCTGCTGGGCACGCCGCCTCCCGCCCGGCCCTAGTGTGGGTCTTCCCCAGGGGCCCGCGCTGACGCGGCTCCCTCCTGCCGCCAGCTCCCGAGTGGGTGTGCTCTGGGCTTCAGGTCTGGGTCACCTTTGTCTTTCCTAGTCATGGCCGCTCAGACACCCTCACACGCCCAGACTGCCAGACTCACAGGCTCTGTTTACGTCTGCAGCCTGGCGTCTTCCCCGGACCAAGAGCAGGGATTTCAGAATGAGCCGCTGACACCTGCTGCTGACTCCGCCCCGCCCCGCCCGCCACAGGCCCGGAGAGCCCGTGCACTGGCCGGGAGCTTGCTCCTGCCCTGCGGACTTTCTCTCCCAGCCACGGGATTGCCTCAGATGAAGGCAGACGAGGGAGAAGCACAGCTCTTTACAGGGAAGACAGCCGGCCTCCCTGGTGGCACAAGAGGCTCAGCGCAGGGCTGTGAAACAATTTGCAGCCACTGCAGCAGAGCTGACCCCGCCGGGGAGTGACCACAGGGCGCAGCACAGCTGATCCTGGCCAGGGAGTGACCACAGGGGGCAGCAGAGCTGATCCCGGCCGGGGAGTGACCACAGGGGGCAGCAGGCCCCTCCTGTCTCCCCGCTGCACCCCTCAGCAGTGGATTTTGTTGATCTGTCTGTTCTGCTCCCCACTCTGTCTCTGGTGAGTCCTCAGCGCCCCCACCTCTGGCCTGTACCCCAGTTCTTATATACACACATACATCAGTCTTTAAAACTAAAATACAGACAGCACATGAAGTGAAGCGGTTGCTTTTCTCCCTATGAGAACGCAAGCCCAGTGCTCGCTCCGCAGAGGCAA
>NW_004567108.1:1477474-1478784 GCF_000260355.1 Condylura cristata | reverse complement strand
GGGGGGCGGGAGGGCGCGGGGGCGCGGGCCGGGCGCGGCCTCTGAGCCGCATCTGTCTGCTGCCCTGTCAACCCCGTGACCTCGAGCACTTGCCGGCTGCAGGTGCCCGGCTGAACCCCTCCGGGTGTATTTGGAAATGCGAAGGGCCACGCTCGACAATAAACACGAAGACTTTCAATGACATCTGAAACACGGCACGGCTCTCCTGCTGGGCAGCTGAGTCCAACCAGCAGCCTTTTCCTGATGGCCGGTCTCCCGGGAGGCTGCGCCCGCGGGCTGGCAGAAGCGGCCGCCGTGGCCGAGGCCCTCGGAGCGGCCTTCACAAGGCCGTTGCCACGGAGCCGCTCTGCGGGAGCCGGGCAGCAGAAGGGCCCAGGATGGCTTCCTTTCTAAGAACCTTCTCAGTCTCCCACTGCCAGGAGACCCCGAGCAGGACGCGCGCCAGACATGTTTGCGGCTGTGCCCAGGGATCACAGTGGCTCCCGTCGTCTCTCACCCCGTCTCCCCTAGTCGCTCTCACTGTCAGGAGCCACGAGAAACTCGCCCTCCCACGAGAGGGCGCTGGAGTGGCAAGCGGTCTGCGAGCGGGGCAGGGCTCCCCTGGGGATCACGGCAGCCCCAAAGCCCGGCCGTGCTCGGCCGGCCCCCCCGGGCACCCGCGCCAGCCTGCCGCCCGCACGCCGCTGTGACTTCACTTGCCAGGCAGAGAAACAAGGTCAGTGACGTGGCAGGCAGGTCCCGGCCAGCGCCAGCTGCCTGCTCGCCCTGTGATGCCGGGCCAGGTCAAGCTGTCCAGCGTGGGGTCCCCAGAGGCCCAGGCGGCCGGAGGCTGCTGCCCTGGGAGGGCAGAGTCAGGCAAGGGCACCCCAGGGCCCAGGCACCACGCCTCCGGGCACGGTTAACACGGTGCCAGCGCATCTGTGTGGCGCCCCGCCCGCAGCCTCCCCGGTGAGCAGGAGCCTCCACGACACTGCGCCTCGGCGCCCACCCAGCCACGCGGCTGTGTTTACGGGGAGGACCTGCCCTGGCCCCTGACGGTTCGGAATTAGTTCTGCCGACTGAACTAGCAGCGGAGAGGACATCGGAGGCGTGGCGGAGACGCGCGAGGGCGGCCGTGGGCTGCGCGCACCTGCTCGCTGGCAAAGGCTGCTGCGAGCTAGGGAACAGCTCTCCCACTCGGCTCCCAGAACCTCCCACCGGAGGCTGCAAATCCACACGCTCACTCCCAGCTCCCCAGGAAGGGGCTGTGCTCAGTGTCTAGATCCCCGATAACAAGGAGCAGGTGCAGGTCATGAGAAACTCGCACGTCC
>NW_004567108.1:1474683-1475989 GCF_000260355.1 Condylura cristata | reverse complement strand
GGGACTGAGAACACTGCACGTGTCTGCAAACGCAGCCTTCACTGTGCCCACGTCGTTCTGAGGCCGAGGAGATGGACACCCGTCAGAATGACGGGCAACGGTCCCTCGGGTATTACTGTGAACGCTAAAACAAAACAGCTTAAAAATCAGCAGGCGGGTAAGGGCCGTGCCCCTGAATCCGGGGGAGGACGGGGAGTCTGCACAGCTGCTGAGGCCCGTGGGGCTGACCTGCTCCCCCTTTCTTCCCCACCGCACTGGGGAGCAGGTGTTCGGTGTGTGCCGCAATGCGCTCCCTGGGGGACAATTAGAATGAGATAATGACAAAGCCTCTCTCCTCGTGAGGCACTTTGCCTCCCAGGGCAAGGAAAACAGGCCAACCAATTTAGAATGATCTAGCAATCAGGGAAACAATTAGGGTGCAGACAGGCTTAGCAGCTCCAGATCCTATTGAGACACGCCTGAGGGCCCGGCGGCCCTCCTCGCCTAGGTGAGGGTGAGTGGCGGGTGGGTAGCCTCTGCCATTTCTTCAGGAGCTGAAATTGTTCCTTTGGGCTGCTTAAGACCTCGCCCTCTGTGACGTCCTTCACTGGGTCACCTACTCATCAAGCATTTATTAAGTGAGGACTGTGAGCCCAGGGGCTGCAGAGCCGGTGAAGGGTTCTTGGGGCTGTTGTCCAGAGCTGTGCTGGTCAGCTGAATGGTCCACAGGGAGGGGCCTCTCACCGGGGGCAGAAGCCCTGCTCTGAGGAACTTTCGGGGACCACTGTGGTGGGTGGGCGAACGGTAGCCAGCGCACCTTACCTGCACACAGGGACAGTGCCGGGTAGGAACAGGGAGCAGAGACAGCCGCTTGGCCAGGGGGCAGTGGAGCCCCCAAGCAACAGCCCCGGTCGGGGCTCGCTGGCGGCCCCACGAGGCAACGCACTGCCCCCCGGGACGCCCCCACCGCCCCCCGGGACACCCCCACCCCCGGGCCCTACTCCCAAGTGAGGCGAGCAGCTCTGGGTGGGGCTGCGGGCTCTCGCTGCGGCTCCGGCTTCGCGCGGCCCCTGACCTGAGCCCCTCTGCGCGTGCTCTCCCCACGCGACAGACCCGACCCTCACGCGGCCTGCTCTCGGGTGCAGGGGGCCGCAGACGCCGACTCGGGACAGTCGTCACGAGCGACAGGGCCCCGCCCAGGCCCCAGCTACAGCCCGAGCAGGTCAGGCCGGGAGCACGAAGCCGCCGGGCTGTGGGCTCCTGGCTCCGGGGTCTCGGGGCTCCTCCCTCGGGCCCTCGGGGCTTTCCCGCCACCCGGCTTCCTGAG
>NW_004567108.1:1469769-1473728 GCF_000260355.1 Condylura cristata | reverse complement strand
CCCCTCCTGGAACGGATTAACCCGCCGGCACCCTGACTCCGGCGCGGTGTCAAGGAGAGGCCTGACTCTAACGCTAGGGAGAGACTGCTGAGAAAACCGGCTGTGAACCAGGGTCAGCCTGCCTCACTGCCTGAGGGGACTGCGACTCAGTGTACCTGCTCGCCCCCTTAAGGCTGTCCACGCACGCAGCTGCACCACAAGTTTCCACAGATACAACGAGCAAAAGCCCACAAGCTGCTGCCTAACCACGGACGTGTGCCAACACATTCCTAGACCAATCCCCCCCTCCCACGGCCCATGGGAAACCAGCCCTCACCCCCGAATCTGAGGCAGGTCTGCACCTCTCCTCCTCGGCTGACCTGGTGATAAAGCTCTCTGGTTTCTCGAAAGCCAGAGCATCGCCTCCGGGGTGCGGGGCTGTGAGCTCCTGGGCATGAGTGACAACCTCAGATTCTGTGAACAACAGGCAAGGCTGAGGGGCCGCCCTCTGACCCGGGGTCAGTTTGACCCCGGCCAGGGAGTGACCACAGGGCGCAGCAGGCCCCTCCTGTCTCCCCAGTGCTCCCCTCAGCCGTGGGTCTCAGCAGATCCGCCTGCTCTGCTCCCCACTGTCTCTGGGGAGTCCGCTCACCCTCCCCTCTGGCCTGCACCCCAGTTCTTGTGTGCATAAATAAATAAACCTTCAAAACAAAAGAATACTCAAGTTTCACACTATAGGTTCACGTAACGATTAGGGGTGCATCTCCCTCACAGAGCGGTCGGCCCTCCGGGAGCCAGCCTGCCTCTGACCGGGGCCCTGGCCCAGGGGCCGCGGGCCTGGCCCAGGATGAGCCCGAGGCCCGCATCCCGCCAAGCGGCAGAAGGCGCTCTGAGGGGAGCAGGGGCAGGTGCGACCCCAGGGCCGGCTGGCGGCGTCCTTGTGAATCTACCACTGTGGTGCGGGGTGGGGGGGGGTCCCCGCTGCGCTGCGTGCGAACCGGCATCTCCTGCTGAAGAGCGACGCTGGGCCCCGAGCGCTGCGGACCCTGGCGTGTCAGCGCAGGAAGTGCTGCTCAGATCTTCTGTCCTGTTTTTAACGAAGCTGTTCTTCTTCATATTACTGAATTACAGGCTTTCCTGAGAGATTCCGATAGAAGCTGTTTGTCAGGCACGTTTTGCAATGTGCTTCTCTGCCCGTGGCTTTACCCCTTCAAGCTGACAATACTGTTCGTGCTCTTACTGCAGCTGGTCTAAGCTCCTACTTTCCATTCCTCCCAAATCAGTTTGCAACTCTGAAAACCTAACTTACAAAATTTACATTATTTTACACATTGATTTTTATTGAGTTACGCACATAAGAACTGGGGTGCAGGCCAGAGGTGGGAGTGAGCGGACTCCCCAGAGACAGCGTGGAGAGCAGGGCAGGCAGATGCACTGAAACACGCTGCTGAGGGCGCAGCGGGCGGGTCAGGAGGGGTCAGGAGGGGTCTGCCGCGCCCTGGGGTCCCTCCCTGGCCTGCGACAGAATTCAGGCTGCAGGGGTGACAGCCCCGAGCCTCCACCCTGTGCTGCGGGAGGCCCCTGAGCACGGAACTCTCGCGCTGGTTTATTACTGTTTTCTTTGCCGGCCGTTCCTGTCCCTTCCCGCCCTCCCGCCGAGCCTCGGAGCCCGCAGGCCGTGCTGGTCCGCACGAGTCTCGAACGTGTTTCATGCTGACGAACGGCCTGCTACGTGGATGCCCAGTGTCTGCTTTCACCACCCAATTTAGTGAGCTTCGTATCATTTTTCCGAATCTCGCCTCCGTCGCTGAAGCCGGCTGTGCTCCCTCCTCCATGGTGGCTGGACACGCCGCCTCTGTCCGGAGAAGGGCCGGCTGCTCCCACGGCCGCCCGGCGCCTGTGAGCGCCAGCGTGGCTCTCCTGGTGCGCAGCTCCTCACCGCCCTCAGCCGCGGCGGGGGCGTCCCGAGAGGCTCGCAGGTGCGGATTCCCGGTCGGCCACAACTGGACTGATGTCTCCACGTGGGCAGGGAGCAGCCCGGGCTGGTTGTGTCTGTCCAGGTATATTCAGCTGCCCCGGCTCCATTTCGGGAAGCCTGGCACGAGCTGGCTTGGCTTCTCTGCCCAGACCAACGGAGCGGCTGGGCCTGCTCCCCCCACGGCTGGTCCGGCGCCAGGAGCGGCCCGTCGCTGCGCCACGCCCGACCCGACGGGCCGCTGTGGCCTCCTCCTGCCTCTCCCCTTTACTGAGGCCGCACCGCCGGGCAGGTGCGGGTGTCCTGCTCCCCTCGCTGCCCTCTGGGGCAGGCCCAGGTCTACTGGCGCCTGCCAGCGGGCGCTGCACCCCCAGCTGCGCCCCTCTGTGGCGACCCCCTGCGTAAGCCGCGACCACTGAGCCCCTTCATTTCAGCACCCACGTTCCCAGTTCGTAAATTTCCACACAAAGTCTGCTGGGTTGACAACTGGGGTGGATCGAGTATATACAACAATCTTGACAAAATTTACATTTTAATGATTTTTGAGGTTTCCAAGGCATAAACACCGTATATTGCTCCATTTACTTCGGTCTTTTAAAAACGTCTTCCAGCAGCTGTGCAATCTCAGATGCAGCGATCACGCCCGTCTTTCCTTGCAGCCATTATTAAAATTTTCCCTTTACATAACCGGAGGGGGAATTTATTTTTACTTCTATTTTCCATTTTTTTCCTGGCAGTGTATAAGAATACGCTTCATTTTTGTACGCTGTACAGTTTTTGTATTCTTCAACCTTGCTGTGTTTGCTTATTCATTCTGTTGGTAGTTTCATCGACTCCTTAGCATTTTCTGGGTAAACAGCTGATCGTGTGTGCAGAGACAGGTTTATTGGTTGCTTCCCAAGCTTTATGCCTTTTATTTCTTTTTCTCGCCTCATGGCGCTCGTGTGGGGGCTGTGGCATAGTGAGGCCGGCGCCTCGCTCCAGGCCCGAGGGGGAGCCTCCACGTCGGGCCCCGAGTCAGACCGAGCGTCCTCTTCACACACGCCCTTAGTGCGCATCCAGCTTGGGGAGCGCCTGTGTCCTGGAGGATGTTACATGTTGCCAGATGCTTTTTCCAGTGATTGCAATATTGCTCTCGTTTTTCTCGTTCATTCCATCAGTGGGATTCGCTAAACTAATTTTCAAGTGTTAGTTTGACCTAAATCAGTGGATTTGACTTACCAACAATTTGGTAAGGCTTTTCCATGAGAAAGCATGAGCGTCTTCCTAGCGCCTGTGTTGGGTTTTGGCGTTCGGGTGACGAGGCCTCGCGCGAGTTGGGGAGAATCCCTTCCGCGTTTATTTTTTAGATGTTGTAGAAGATCGATGCCATTTTCTCCCCTCTAGCACCAGTTCTTTCTAAGAGAACTTGTCTTTCCGTCTTTGTAATTCCACAGGTTCTATTTTTATTTTTTTTAAAGATTTATTTCTTTATGCAGGCAAGAACTGGGGTGCGGGCCAGAGGTGCAGGGGGTGAGAGGACTCCCCAGAGACAGAGGGGAGCAGAACAGGCAGATCCACTGAAGCACACTGCTGAGGGGAGCAGCGGGCGGGCCAGGAGCGTCTACTGCGCCCTGGGGCCCCCCCCTGCTCCCCCGGCCGGGGATCAAAGTGCCGCGCCAGCCCACAGTGCGCCTTGACTCCTTGCACCACGGGGCGGCCGTAGGTCCCGTTATGGTCACCGGGAGCACCGTGCCGCACACACGGTCTGGCGAGTCTCGGGTCTGGCTTGCGCCGGGAACAGGCCCCTTGAGGTCTCGTCTCGTGTCTCCCCAGCTGCGGTGGACAGCAGACCGGCCAGGCTAGCTCTGCACTCGTGTTAACTAACTGTCAGGGCCGGATCCGCCCGATACTGGATACAGGTCGTCGCGTGGCTGCCCTCCCCTCTTCCTGGCTTCGGGTCAACTCTTTGCTTTAAATTCCACTTCAGTGCGCCTGCGGCCTCCTGGCCACCACTTTGCAGCAC
>NW_004567108.1:1467991-1468969 GCF_000260355.1 Condylura cristata | reverse complement strand
GGCTTTCTTCCCCTCCCTCCGCCCCCACTGTCACCTCTGGTAGCTGCAGCTTGTTTATCAGCGCCCACCAGTCTGTCTTCACCCTGCCTCGCCCGCCAGCCCACCTGCTTTCCTGGTGTCACCCGTGTACCTGCAAGCGCCCGCTCTTTGTCTCGCTTTCAGGTTAACTCTGCTCCAGCCAAGCTCCTCACGTTCCTTCCATTTCTCTGCCAGCGGCAAGACGCAGCCCGTCTTACAGCTGCGGAGTAGTCACAGCGGGAGCCACGGTGTGGACAGCCACATCCTGCCTACGACGACGCCCCCGCGGGCCTCGGGTGGCGTCCGGGCCTCAGCCCCGAGGGGCACAGGGCCTTGCCGGCGACGGTCCCCTGACCTCGGGTAGGGACCCAGGAGGGGGACTGCGGAGCACACGGTGTTTCTGCTCAGGTTGGAGCGAGAGGCCCAGACCGCGTTCCGGAGTGGCTGCACCTTCCGTTTTCCCCGCCACAGCGCCTCAAAGTCCTCTTTGTCCTCTTTGGCCGGCTAACTTTGGAGTCTCTCTGACGTACTTGCACACCCAACTGGACAGACGGTGACTGTGTCTGTCCTTACTGCGGCCAGTCCCGTGGCAAAGACCACGGGTGGCCTAGAGCGCCTGTGGCCACACGTCACGGAGCCCCACCCCACCCTCGGGGAGCACTGAGGGGCGGAGGAAGGGGAAGGGGTGGAGGGCGGGCATGGAAACTTGGGAGCGGTGTTCAAACATGGGGCCTGGCGGGGCGGGCTCGTCCCCCGCGTGAGACCTTGCCCTGCAGTGGGGTGACAGCCA
This sequence comes from Condylura cristata, assembly GCF_000260355.1. Taxonomy (NCBI): domain Eukaryota; kingdom Metazoa; phylum Chordata; class Mammalia; order Eulipotyphla; family Talpidae; genus Condylura; species Condylura cristata. The sequence continues at coordinate 1,468,161 of NW_004567108.1, read as the reverse complement.
GATCCTCACAGACCGCCCCCCCAAACTTTCAGCCGAGCATTCAGAGAAAGCTAAATATTTCCATTTAAATACGCAGAGACATCAGATAAACAGCCTACCAATTGCAAAAATACCCCGCGAGTCAAAGCCCAAACAAAAAAGAACTTGCTAGAGAGAATAATTCCTTAAGA
>NW_004567108.1:1466344-1467106 GCF_000260355.1 Condylura cristata | reverse complement strand
GGGCCAATACTGGTGTTTAAAGAAAGAAATGAAGGGGGGGAGCACACGAGAGGGTCTATGATACATGAGGCGTCTTCTGGAAGGCCCCCCGCTGTCCTCAGGACAAGTCGGGGCGTGGGTGGCGCTCGTCGCAGCCTTCGCCTCCAAGCCCCTGCCAGACGCCTCCTCGTCGCGGCCCTCTAGACCCCGTGGCCTTTCAGGGGGAGCCTGTGCCCCGGCCGCATGCCTGCACAGTCACACACACCGCGAGGCGCCTCCGATGCGAGGAGAACTGCCTCGTGACAGCCCACGGAGGGCCGGGCCGGCGCTCCGCCGCCCAGAGCACGCAGCTGTGCACACAGGCTCCGGACGGTCTCCTCGGGGCCCCAGAGCAGAACCTGAAGCTGGGCCCCTGGCCGTGCTGCGGCCGCCTCCGCAATCCCTCGGGGCACCCCAAAGTGCCACCTCCCGGCACAGCCGCCGCGCACTTCACGCACCCCGCCCCTCTGGCGCAGAGACAGAGGGCCTCGGGCCCTCCGAGGACAAGAGGCTCGTGCCCACGGTGACCCCAGGGAAGCGGCGTCTGGGACGTGGTCTGCGGCGGCTGCGGCCTGCGCGCCACGCTGGCGTGAGGTGAGTGCGCGGGCGGACACGCTAAGCGCGGTCTGCACGTGTCACGCTGTTCCGCGGGGTGTCCCTGCTAAGCAAAGTCCGGTTCATATCTGGGGATGAGCTGAGAGTGAGCACGGGCTTGGGGAAGCTCTGCCTGCTGTCGGGGGGGGG
>NW_004567108.1:1463517-1464837 GCF_000260355.1 Condylura cristata | reverse complement strand
TTGTCAAACACATGACTCTTCTCTCATGCCTATCCATTTGATAATTTATCTGCTTTTTGATTGCGGCCTCTCCAGGGCCCCCTCTGGGGCTGGCCCCCTGGGTACCGACCGCGGCCCCCTCCCCGGCCTGTGGTCGGCTTCCAGGGGCCCAGCCCGGCTTCCCCACACCCGCGTGCGGCAGGGGCACCCCCACACTGTGGGGGGCGGTGGTGGCCTGAGTCTCTCACTGAGTGTGGACGGCCACGCTCTCGTGAAGCTTAAACTATCGCCCGTACTTTTTCTTCCAGAACTACAGTCGGGATTCGGTTGGCGTTACTTCTCTAACTGCCGGCACACGGGCACGTCTCTGAAGACGCTGCCGAGAGCCACCAAAGCCTCGCCTTCTCTTTGGAGCACGTCGCGCCGGAGCTCTGGTTTCAAGGGAGCAGCCTCCCGCCTCCCCGAGCGCATCTCCTCCAGGCCGTCCCGAGCGGTGTCTGCCCTGCTGACAGGGGTCACAGACGCAGCCGCGGCCCGGGCGTCCCGGGACAGCTTCTGTGGCCAGGCCTTGAAAGGAAAGCGCTGGCAGTGAAGGAGCCCCGCAGGCGATTTACGGCGTTCACGTTCCCCGACGACGCCAAATAAACCTCCTCACTGGGAACCCGTCCCCGGGTCGCCGCTTCACCACACGGCGCCCCCAGGAAACCCGGGGTCACGCGCACAGCGAGGTCTGAATCTCTTGCAGCTGAAGAACCAGCGCTGTGATAAGGCAGCTCCGGGTGCCGGACGGGGAGGGCCGGGAACAGCACAGCCCGGCACTGTCCTAATTACAGCGAGAGGGAAATACTGTGTGAAATTACTCCCCAGGGAGGGAACCGAAGCTTGAGAGTCCATAAAAGAAATTGATTCACGTGTACGCTTCTTCCAAAGTGCGAGTTATTGCTTCTGGTGTTTGCGGTCCATCTCCGGCGGCAGATGAGACGGAGCTGGGAATAGTCGGGGTGCGGTGGACAGCCACGGCAGAACGGGGGTGTCGCTGGGACCCCGTAAGACTGGGAGAAGGGCCTCCCTCCCTGGGGGCGCGAGGGGTGAAATCTCAGCACTGTGCAGCCGGCCGCAGCTCCTGCAGCGCGAGTTCAAACCCCGGCCCGGGAGGGACCCCAGGGCGCGGCAGACCCCTCCTGTCTCCCCACTGCCCCTCAGCAGTGCGCCTCGTCCATCTGCCTGTTCTGCTCCCCGCACTGCCTCTGGGGAGTCCTCTCACTCACCTCCCTCTCACCCACCTCTGGCTTGTACCCCTGCTCTTGTATGCAAAAATACATACATTAGTTAAAAAGTAAA
>NW_004567108.1:1458737-1463232 GCF_000260355.1 Condylura cristata | reverse complement strand
AGTAAAAAGACCGAGGGAACATTTCCAGCAGCCACGGCAGGTGTCCGCTGCCCGCGCTCGGCACAGGTGCAAACAGGACAAACGCCCCCACTCTGCCTGCGCTCGGCCGCAGGCGACAGCTCCAGTCACAGCGGCCGTCAGGGCTTTGAGAGGCGAGGGGGTTGCGAGAAGCCAGGCTGAGGAGCGGAGCCGCCCAGCCTGCTGGGGCCTCTGGGGCGCCTCTCCCCTGCTCGGGGCCTCTGGGGCGCCTCTCCCGGTGCATCAGATAAGCCCCGACGCCCGCTGGCTTCCCGAGCTGGGTGGTCGCTGACTCTGCTGTCTCTCCCGCCTGCAGCTCAGCCTTGTTTTTGGCTCTTTCACTTGCTGTAATTTGCGTTTCAAAAGCCGCAAAGCGACACTCAGTCCTGCGGCCAGTTCCGAGTCTCCCTGACCCCTACATTGCAGGGGTGGCATCCGGCAGCGGAAAGCCAGACTGGCCAGCGCGCTGCAGAGCACGGCTCACTCCAGCTGCCCCCAGGCTGCCAGGCACTGGCACGGGTGTGGTTGTTCTGGTCCGCAAATCTGGGCGCCAACGAGTTTGCAGCACGTTCTTTGTGGTTTCCTGTGTCTCTGAAAACCACGTGGCCTCCAGACACGGGGGGCCGGGCTCTCCATGAGCCACGGATTCGATCAGGTTGGGACTTTACCCTGGGGGGAGGCCAACGGAGCGCCCAAGCGGCCGCTGGGCGGCTATCTCTATGGGCACCCGTCTGTGGGAGCTTAAATCAGTCACTTAATCAATGTATTTCCCTTTTACAGAATCCGTGAGATTGGTTTAGAAGGTTCCCAGGGCCCTCACACTTTCAAGGCTCTTAATGGTTCTATTAATCTCTGCCTGTTGAGAATTCGTCATCTTCAAACCCAAATGAACTCCCCTTGGTCCCGCCGGGAGAGGGCTGGCCCAGCACGGCTGAGTGAAATGAGCGCTTCGCTCTCCGCAGCCTCGCTTGGGTTGTCTCCATCAACCTTCTTTGCTTCCCCAAAGGCGGACGGCCAGTCTTGCTTTTCTTCCTGCATCGGAGCTGTTGGGCAGCTCCGGCAGCGCCGGGCGGGCGAGGGGAGGGCTGGGCGCGAGGAGCCCGGCTGCGGAGCTGCCAGCGCCAGGGGGCGGCGAGGACGCGAGAAGGCCGAGGCCCGGCTGCCTCCCGTGGCGGGACCCGGGTGGGGGCGTCGGGGGACACTGTGGCCTGCGCTGGTGGCCCCGCATGGGCCTGGAACCCATCACGCCGGCACCCCGGACGGAGCGCGGCTTTCGCTCTACCAAGAGAAGAACTCTGTGTCCCCAAAGCTGTGAGCTGGTGCTGGAGGACACGAGGGGCTCAGGCAGCGTTTGCTTTTCACCTCATTCTGATGACAGAGGCCATGGGGGGTGCCACGAGAACCCGCGAGCCCCAGGGGGCCTGCAGGGGCTAGTGTAACACCTCAAAAAGATAAGGCCCACGCCTCAAGCAGGCATGCGTTTCTCTGGCAAGGAGAGCGGAAGCACTTCTGATAACCGGTGACCGCCCCGCCCGGCACCTCGCGGGGAGCACTGAGCGCCAGGGCACCCACATGCAGGCCCGCCCAGAGAAAGCCGCCCGCCGGCCTGTCCTCGAGCCAGAGCAGGCCCGCCGGCCCGCACCAGCACTCCGTCCACGAGGCGGGGCCCTTCCTGCAGCTGGTGCCCCACCCGGGTGCCGCGAGCGCCCTTAGCCGCCTCTTGGGCCTCGTCCTCACCCTGCAGGCTTGCTTTCTGTGACTCTTCGGGAGGAGAAGGAGCCCGGCTGCCTCCTGGTGAAGTCCGCGGGGGGTTACTTGTGCCGGGCGGCCGAGGACCCTCCCTTAAGCCCCGGGTGCCAGCACCTCGGGCTCCCAGGCCACCTGACGGCATGGGGCCCCCAGGCTCAAGCCCCAGGAAGACGCCAGGTGACCCCCAGCGGCAGTCACGACCCCTGTGTGTCTCTCAGGGCTGCTGGGAGGCCTGGACACCCGTCCCAGCCTCGCGGCAAGAGTGTGAAGCCGTGGGCACAGACGAGCCAGGACGGGCCTCTCCGCTGCTCACGGCCACGGGGCCGGTAACAGATGCGCACAGCGGTCCCGGGCCCCATGCTCTGCCCCTGCGGCTCCGGGAGTCCGGAGAGCGGCTGCACCCCAGCACCCCTCCTCGGCGCAGGGCGCAGGACACAGCGTTTCTTTAAGCCACGATGACTCAGGAATCAAAGATCTCAGCCCACAGAGGAGACGGACGCCCCCCACCCCGGTCAAGGGCCGCGGAAGCCCGCGGCACCTGTCCCCTCCTGGACGCGGACGGCGAGCGCAGCTCTCCCAGGAGAAAGGCACCAGACCGCTCCCGGGCTGACCCCGGCTCGGACGGCCGGGCAAGCTCTTGGCCTAACTGCTCTGAAGGCCTGGATTTCAGTCCCGAGGTGAAAGAGGAGAGGGGTTAAAACGGGGGGCCCTTGGGGTCGGCACTCGAATCCTGGGCTTGCCTGTGGGGTACGACGCTTACCAGACCGTCCCCCCACAGGAAGAAGTGGCTCCCAAGTCCTCTGTCTCTCGCTTAGCCAGCAAATGTGCTGGGGGCTCAGGAAGAGGAGAGGGGCCCGAAAACCGTGTTTGGAAGAAAGTGCTGAGTAAGAGCAGCAGCCGGTAGGGGTGGTCCATCTGAACGAGGTCAAACCAACCAGGGCTGCTCAGCGTGGGTGCGGCAGAGTGCCTGCTGGGAGTCTCAGGCAGCACCTTCACTTTGGTGTGGCTTCACCGTCAGCCACGGGAAAAGCAAGAGTCTGCTTAAAGCAGTTACAACACGCAGCCTGTCCGATTCTTCACAACAACCGGCATCTCTGACCCGGGCAAGGTGCTGGCGGCACATCGTGGACCGCACGGGGCCCTGCCGTCCCAGGCCGCGTCACTGGACAGAGCTGTGCACGGCAAATTTAGGACCCAATGGAAAACGCACACCAGGACCCCAGCGGAGACCCCGGGTCCGCGAGAGGCATTCTCTCACGCGCAGCATCCTCGAGCTGTCCTCTCCGGAGGCAGGGGCGACTCGCCCACAGCCTCTGCGGGAAGTCAGGCTTGCGCACTGCCAAGAGACCTGGGACACAGGCACGCACATTCGGGCACTGAGTCAGAGCGGGCTCCGGGGGAGCCAGGGGCTGCCCCTGCAGCACGAGGCCCTCCCCGGCCAGGAGGTGACTCCAGGGCGCAGCAGGCCCCTCCTGCCGCCCCGCTGCTCCCCTCAGAGTAGTTTCAGTGGGCCCGCCTGTTCTGCTCCCCGCTCTGTCTGCGGTGAGTCATCTCACCCCCGCACCTCTCGCCTGCACCCCAGTTCTTGTGTGCATAAGTAAATAAATCTTTTTGGAAAAGAGTTAGAGAGACTTCAAAAGGATGAGTGATTGGGGTTTCCATCAGTCTTGTAAACGCAGTTCTTGTCAGTCTTGTAGGTACACGGGACATTTACGGAATAACATAAATATTCGGAGTGACCGCCTGGTTCCTATTTGAGCCACAAGATGTGCTCGTTCCTTTTAACTTTACTTTTCAAAAAAATAAATATCACAGATCACATCTTTTATGGATAGATTCTAAATGTGGTGAGATCAAAGGCTAAATCTGTCCCCTGAAAATGTCAAGTAAGAGAGTAAGACCGACAGCTTGCATTCAAAACAATCTGGAGAAAGCAAAGAAGGTGACGAAATGCAAGACCCAGATTGGGAAGTAGAGAAGAGGCGGAGAAAGGGAGCAGGTGCGTGGTCATGCCTCCTCTTCTTCCTGCGCAGAACGCGAGCCTGCTACTGTCCCGCCGGGCAGTCTGAGAACACTGTAAGGGGGGCCGGGACTCGTCAGGGGCGCCCAGGAGGCGCCAAGGGAGACCCGCCACTCGGGGTGCAAAGCTGCAGTCCGGGTCCTCAGGTTTCGAACAGACAGGTGTTGCCACTTCCACATGTGTCCACCCACGTCGCTGGCTGGCCCACGGCTGATAGCCCCTGTGTGTGTGTTCTGGACAGAGCTGACCCAAAGGGATGCTGACATCAGCTCTGCCGGTGAGCGAGCAAGGACGGCCGTGTCCTGCGCAGCTCGGCTCCAAGAAGCCACGTAATGCAGAAGGCTGTGCTGACAGGGCTGCCGCAGCCCTCCGCGAAAATCAGGGGCGGGTTAGAATGAGCAATTAATTCCGCTAGGAAAAACAGTGACAATCGCAACGACACCCCAGCACAGCAGCTGTCCTGGAAGGCCTCAGCGCTCCCGGCGTGAGCCACACACTTGCAGTGTCTGCTGTTACTTTAAGACAATCTCTGCAGTCGCCTCCTGTGCATTTAGGCTGCAATTCTTATCTGTGCAAGTATAAAATTATATTGAATTATATCAACAGCCACCCAGACAAAAAGGTAGCAAAGTATGTTTTCTCTTTGAATTTAGTCTTTGAAACTACATAAAGAACTAAAACTTTTATCAATTTAAAAGCAAAAGGTCT
>NW_004567108.1:1455846-1458402 GCF_000260355.1 Condylura cristata | reverse complement strand
CACGCCCCTTTCCTTGCGGGACACGCCCCTCCTCAAGGAACGCTGGCGGCGTCAAGACCCTGGGCAACACCATCAGAGAGTGACCTCTTGACCCCACGCTGCGTAAGAACGGGGGTTCGTGCCCCGTGAGTGGCCTGATGCGGCTGCGGATGAACTGGCCAGGAGGCCGGCTATCGCAGAGCCTCCGTGAGTGGGAGCCTGGCAGGCCCACGGCCCACGGTGGAGACAAGCAGGGTGTTTATCTCGCAGTTCGGGGTCCTTGCCCTGGGGCACCCCTCAGCCCCAAGTCAGTGAAACGTACTGAGACCTTTGGAAAGAAGTCCAGAAGGCTCGAGGGCCAGCACCGTCCACCATGAACTGGCCGTAGGCAGGCCCGGATGGTCAGCAGAGGCCAGGACGGGCAGCCAGACAAGCGTGGGTCTGACCGAGACCCAGGCTGGGATTCTGAACCCCGGACCGCACAGGGGGGCCCTGGGGAAGGCCGCGGGCCCTGGCCTCTCTGGAGCCTTCCAGGGCTGTCCAGACACCGTTGGCACATTTCTTTCAAAAGAACCAGCGTAGAAATGCACAAATGCCGCCCACATCCTTTCTACAGTAAATAAATATTTGGGGATTACGATGCTAATCAAGTATGCGCTCCCCGTCCCCAAGCAACCACGTCTCCCTTAAGAACAGCATATTGTCCTCACCATAATTAAGGTGCAGAAATCTGTCCACGCTTCACCAGGCCATTAGAACAGCCGGGGCCTCCCAGGCGGGACAAAAGCGCTCAGATTAATTAAGGCTATTACAAATCCATCAAACCCCTCTCCTTGTTAGTTTCCAATGTGGAAGAAGAAAGATGTAAATTTAAGCCCTTTCAGCCTCTCACCCATCATCTTCTTGCCCACAGAGGCCGTGGGTGATCGGCCGTAGCCGGAAATAAGCAAATTCACACCTACTTCCTGTTATGTAGGCCCGACCTTTCTCCCGACGTCCTTCTCATCCCAGACTCGGTTCTGCTGGGACGTGCAGTCCGCGCTTCCGCGGACTCGCCGACACGGGTCCACGCGCCACTGCCCCCTGCGAGCAGCCGGCCAGTCTCCTCCCCTTCGCCATTTCCCGCATTCTGTGGCCCCCAGAGCTGCTTCACTTTTTTCCCGCATTCTATGGCCCCCAGAGCTGCTTCACTTTGAGACCAGAGGAAGCAGCGGTCAGGGGCGCTGCAGCCCTGTCCTCCCCCGCTCGTTCCCGCCTTTTCTGTCTTCGCTCTGGAGGGGAAGGCCTACTACTGCCCCAGCACGGTTCAGCCTCCTGGACAGAGGTGTAACCCCCAAACAAGCAGCGAAGAAGCAATGCGGGCCCTCCCCGCGTCCAGCGCCCCAGGGCCTCGAGGTCCACCGTAGGGACATGCTGTCCTCACTGCGTCTGCCACAACGTGGTCCCAGGCTTGTCGGAACTTTGCACACTGGCCGAGGTACATCCTGCTTTGGGCGCCTGCCCGGGTTGGGTCCCTGCGGGCCCCAGGGGCGAGGCTGTGGGCTGCTGCCCGGACGTGGCCCTGCGGGGTGTGAGCTAGGCCTCCAGCCAGGTCCAGCCCAGGGGCCGTGCAGCACAGGCCTGTGCTCTGGGAGCTGGATAGATGGTGCCTCAGAACTTGCCCCATTTGAAAAGAATCAGGGGCCCTCCCCCGGCCCTCCCTGGTGGCACAACAGGTTCAAGTGCAGCACCACGAAGCTACCGCAGCCACCGCAGCACGAGTTCAATCCCCAGCCAGGGAGTGGCCCACAGGGCACTGCAGACCTCTCCTGTCTCCTCACTGCTCCCCTCGGCAGTGGGTTTCAGGGGGTCTGCCTGTCCTGCTCCCCACCCAGATGGGAATGAAGAAAGGTGGGGTGCAGGCCAGGACGCCACCTGCTTCTGGCCTGTGTCCTTCCCCGTCTCCCTGAATCCTGACCATCTCAGCTGGATCTGATCAGAGGGATGGAGGAGGGTGTGCGGGCCGGAGGCCTCCGGGGCTGTGGCTGGGGTCAGGCTGGGGTCTTTAGCTGAGTCATGCCGGCGTTAAGGAAACGTTTGAGCTACAGCTGGAGTAAAAATAAAATCCAGCTCTTAACACGGCTGGTTGATCTAAAAGTGTCAACCCCAAGAGAAGTTAAGTAAAGAAACCGTGAATGAAAACGCTAATTAGCAAGGTGCTGTATGATGGCAGCGTCACAGCGGCTGCATTTCTCATCTCCCTGAGCGCGGTGTGTGCCGCAGCGCAGTGAATCCGGCTAGACGCTGGGGGGCTACAACAGCCACAGACTCACACGGGGCGTGGGTCCCCAGCCCCTGTTCTCGGGGTGTCGCCTCGGTGCCCAGTTCCTGCTGCTCAAGGTAAAGTAGAGTCCGGCAGGGGCCTCTCGCCAGGACCAGGCTTGGTCTGAGGTCACTTGCTGAGGACAGCAGCACCCACTGGGCCAGGTGACACCCCACCTGCCCGGAGTCAGGTGTGAAGAGGGCCTAGGGCCAGGGCGGCGTCACCAGCGGGAACAACAGAGCCAGTCAGAGCCCCCAGGCAACAGCCCCAGTCAC
>NW_004567108.1:1451816-1454600 GCF_000260355.1 Condylura cristata | reverse complement strand
TGAGTGAGTGTGTGAGTGTGGGTGTGTGAGTGAGGGTGTGAGTGAGTGTGTGTGTATGTGAGTGAGTGTGTGAGTGAGTGTGTGTGTGAGTGTGTGAGAGTGTGAGTGTGGGTGTGAGTGAGTGTGTAAGTTGTGTGTATGTGAGTGTGTGAGTATGGGTGTGAGTGTGTGAGTATGGGTGTGAGTGTGTGTGTGTGAGTGTGAGTGTGTGTGACTGTGTGTGACTGAGTGTGTGTGAGTGAGTGTGTGTGAGTGTGCGTGTGTGTGTGAGTGTGTGTGAGTGTGTGACTGAGTGTGTGTGTGTGAGCGAGTGTGTATGTGAGTGTGAGTGTGTGACTGAGTGTGTGGGGGTGTGAGTGTGTGTGAGTGTGTGAATGTGAGTGTGTGTGAGTGTGTATGTGTGTGAGTGTGTGAGTGCATGCGTGTGTGAGTGTGTGAGTGTGTGAGTGTGTGTGGGTGTGAGTGTGTGAGAGTGAGTGTGCGTGTGAGAGTGTGTGAGTGAGTGTGTATGTGTGTGAGTGTGAGTGTGTGTGAGTGAGTGTGTATGTGTGTGTGTGAGTGTGGGTGTGAGTGTGCGTGCGTGTGTGAGAGTGTGTGAGTGTGTATGTGAGTGTGAGTGAGTGTGTGGGTGTGAGTGTGTGTGTGTGAGTGTGCGTGCGTGTGTGAGTGTGTGTGAGTGTGTGTGCAATGTGTGGAATGCTGTGATGAACCTGTTCACGCTCGTCAATATAAAGCACTCACAGCCATATTAGTTTCACAGAAAAGCCTCAGAATAACAAAGACCGTCGAGGGTGAAGGGCTATCGGGCAGGGGCTGTGTCCAGGAAGACGGCGACTCCACACGCGCCCGCGCGGGCCAGGCCAGGCGCAGGCCACAGGCCCAGGAGAGCGGAGGACGGGTCATCACCCCCCTGGCCGCGGACTCTGCTGCCTCTCAGCCAGTCACAGATCAAGCAGGCAAGAAAGTCCGTCGGCGCGTGAGGCCGAGGAGCTCGGGCCACGACTTGACCTGGCGGGTGGACATGCCTAGAACACACTATCTCGAAAATAGCAGGATACGCATTATTTCATTAAAAATAAACACATGGAAAATTCACTATGATGGGCCACAACTGGGCCACGAAGCCAAATTTCAAACATGAACAAGCAGAAATGCAAAGTATGTTCCCAGAACAGAATGTCACAACAGAATTTAAATAGGAATTAATAGCAAGAAAGCAGCCTGGAGATCTCCGGAATATCTGGAAATTAAACACTATTAAATAATCCACAGGTCAAAGAAGATGCAATCGAATCCAGGCATGTTTTGAACAAAATAAAAATTTCACCCATGAAATCTTCAAGCAGCAGCGAAGCGTGCCCAGAGGGACAGGGGCGGTGTGGGCCTTGAGTAGAAAGAAGGCCTCAAGTCTGTCATCTAAGTGTCACCCCGGGCAGCAGAGCAGGGAGAGCAAATGAAATGCAAGCAAGCAGAAGGAAGGAGAACTTACTAAATTGAAGTTAAATAGAAGTCTGAGGCCCTGGGCCTCCCTGGGGGCGCAGGGGCTAACGTGTAGCTGTCTGCAGCCCCTGCAGCAAATCCCTCGCCGGGGTGACCCCAGGGCGCAGCAGACACCCCGTGTGCTCAGTTTGCCAGCAGAGGGGTTCAGTCTACCTGCCGGTTCTGCTCCCCACCCTGTCTCTGGTGAGTCCTCCCACCCCGCCCCAGCACCTCTGGCCTGCATCACAGTGCTTGTGTGCACCAATGAATATGTATTTTTTATAAAGTCACAAAGGTCGGGCCCTCCCTGGTGGCGCAGCTGTTTGACGCAGCCCTGCTAGTGAGCCACAGCGCTTCAGTGCGAGTTCGATCCCCGCCTGGGAGGTGACCCCCAGGGCGCGGCAGACCCCTCCTGACGCGCCCTCTGCTCCCCTCAGCAGTGCACTTCATTGATCCGCCTGTTCTGCTCCTCATTCACCGCCCCTGCACCTCTGGCTTGTACCACAGTTCTTGTATGCATAAATAAATATTTAAAGAGTCACAAAGGTCGCGGAAGAGTCCATTTCCCATTTCCACGTGACTGAGACAAAGTTGCCTTCCATTTAATGCCGCACGGCAGAACGGTGGGGCCTCCTGGGTGCCCACACACCTGCTCCAGCCCCTCCCTGCGGGACAGCCAGCGTGGTCGCCCTCACCAGGGGCAGTCAGAGGTGGGGATGAGCAGCGGGCAGGGGCGTGGGGGCGGCAGACTTCAGTCCATCTCTCACCATCTTGCCACCCACCCACCTTCTGGAAATAAGCCCAGGTCGTAGCGAAAGACCGGAAGACAGAGGTGCATCTGCCGATGGCACGCTTTTGTTTGGTGCGGACACACGCCGTGTGGCCCACGTGGCACAGGGAGGCAGCCTGGCCTCGACACGCCGCGGGCCTGGCCTTGGGCCCCGGCGATGACGCAGCCTGGCCGCAGAGTCCTGCCAGGAGCCCGCCCCGTGCGGGCGATGCAGCCGCCACGGGAGCGCAAGGCCACGCGGCTTATTTGTAAAACCAGCGTTGCTGAGGCAGCGCTAACTGTCAGGGAATGTACTCCTTTTTTTGCCACAAACCTTCGATTTATAAAAACGCAATCTCTATGAAGTGTCTACAAATGCAATAAATCTGCTCTCTCCGAAAGAATCCCATATAACTTGCAGCATCCAGCCTACATTTTAAAATGCAATAAATAATTCTGCTCTCGTCCAAACTGACCCACACGGCCTGGAGCCACACTGAGCCCCTAAAACTGCCCTGAGAAATCCTGACCGGCCC
>NW_004567108.1:1449255-1450651 GCF_000260355.1 Condylura cristata | reverse complement strand
GAGTGGGCATCGCGCGCCACGGACACAGCCTGCGTGGGCTGACGGCGACACCACCACGGGCCAGCGGGACGCACTGGCACCCTCAGGCGGCTGCAGGCCACGTCTCACCGCCGCCTGGTTTTGAAAACCGAGTTCGACTGGGACACGGCCAGGTCCGCCGCCCGGCGAGTTCTTAGGTGTTTCCATACCACAGCCAGCGCCGGGCGGTGGCCATGGAGACCAGATGCCCCAAACTCCGAAAATATTTAGCCGTGGCCTTCCGGGACACGACTGTGAAGCGCTGTCCTAGAACATACACAACCTTGTTTGGGACTCCGTCCCCCCAGAGCCTAGTGGGGGTCACTTTACAGCTCCCGCTCTGCTCTGGGGGTCGACAGGTGTCCGCTGCTGGCCAGGCGGGCAGGGAAGAGGGCCCCTTGCCAGGCGTGGGCCCGCATTCTGGAGGTGAGCGTTCGCCCTGGTGTCCCAGGAAGCTGAGGTTGGCTGTTTAAAATCAGTTAAGTGGGGGAGCCCGTACGAAGCCGAGGTCGGAGCCTGCTCACAGCATGCCCTCCGCACAGACCGCAGTGCTGCCGTCCACTCGACAGTCGGGCTGACGCAGCCATGTGACAACTGCAGCCTGATGTGACACACCGTGCAGTTATTCTGCAGGACACAGCTCTGCAGGGCCGAGGCCACGGAGCACCGGGGAGCAGGTGGCCTGGACCAGTGGACCCCGGGCCCAGGCAAAGCCCGTGCTCCAGGGGAGGCAGGTGCTACAGCAGGGGTGCACCGGGGGTGGCTCCTGGGGGAACTCGGCTCCGGGGACCGCAGGGGACGCCTTGGTTCCTGTGCAAGCGCTCGCCGGTGACAGCACTGTCCACACAGGGCAGAACGGGCAGCGGAGAGAGCAGGCGACGCCCTGGCGACCGCAAGCAGGGCTGAGGCCAGGGCGGCGGGCACGAGCCGCTGAAGAGCCTGTGGGTCCGGGCCTCTGATCTGCACGGCAGGAAGCCCCGACGGGTGCCGAGGCCTGTGCGAAGGGGCTTGGGCAGGACAAAGGCGCCACGGACACGACCTGGCGCCAGGCAGCTGTGAGGATGCGCGGCGTGGCGAGGAGCCGAGGACTGTGAGGCGGGGGCGGCGCCCGGCACAGATGGGAGTGGGGTGCCGAGCTCTGCTGAAATGCCCTGGGCCCCCACTGGAGACCCTGCGCAGGCGAGTGCTCGGGACAAACAGCTGCGGAGAGCGGAGGCGAAGAGCGTCAGGGACTCGTCAGTGACGGACAAGCCGAGGGCCCGCGCGGCGGGGAGCAGAATCCTGAATGCCAGCGTGTAACGCGTGGTGAACGAGAGACGCGACTCAAACGGCCCAAAAGACAAGCCTGACATCGTCGCCCGAAGAGCCCGAGCCAGCC
>NW_004567108.1:1434338-1447850 GCF_000260355.1 Condylura cristata | reverse complement strand
GACCCGTGCCAGGGCCCCGGCTGCGGCGACGGTGAGCGCCGCCGCTGACGTCCCCGCGAGGGGCTGGGAAACGCCGAGTGAAGTCCCAGAGACGCAGCCAGCACGGCACCGTGGAAGCTGCGCTCAGAGTAGCCCACGGCGCCGCAGGCGGGAGATCAGGTGAAGGGAGAGGGAATGGGGCTCGGCGCCTGGCCAGCACCTCGGCACCCCTACAAGGTAGGATGTGCGGCTAGCGACTCATGTCTGAAGAGGGGGAACGTGCACCCCCAACCACACACCGTGCTGCGGACCAGTGTCACTGCCATGAAACATGAGGCAATTGTAAAGCACAGAAAAGCCAGACGGCTCTCTAACGTTAATGCGACGGGATGAAATTAATGCTAAAAGGTGTGTTCCTGAAAGGAGAACACGTGTCTCTCGTGTCAGAGACAAGAAACTCAGACCAAGTGAGCAAGTGGTGGGAAGGCCTGGAGATGAAGCAGGTTTCAGGGGGAAATCTATAGCCTTCCGTCTGGCTAGAAGGAAACAGGAGAAACAGGAGAAAAGAGTAAGTGCGCCATGGCTAACCGAAGTCAGGGGCGTAGACCAAGGCGACCTGAGAAGAACTAACATAAGCGATGACTGAGGCAGTAAGACGAGTAGAACTAAAAACCAGAAAAGCAATCAAACAGAGGTATATTCAGAAGTGGATAAAGCAGGAATTATAGAGGACAGATGCCAAGAACTAAAAATTAATCACCAAAAAGCAAACACAACTACAGGTGGAACTGAGACCGAGGCAAGAGGTTACTCGAGGCTAAGAAACACGGTGTAAACCTCAGACGAAAGGGACTGTAAAAATAAGGAGAGTCCCCAACATCAGCAGGCTTCAGGAAAGGCAGGCCGCAACCAGCAGAAAGGTCCAGGAAGGGGGCCCGGTCACCTGGCCCACCTGGGGCCAGCTGAGATAAGCTGAGTCAGGTGATGAGAGAGCTGTGAACCGCGGGGCAGGGCTTCGAGGACTTGCTGTGACCATTGCCCAAATAGGCGCAAACCCTTCAAGTTTCCGCTCAAAGACTCAACAGAAAAGAAACAGCCGCACAACTTCATTCAAGAATTGTTCCCGCTGGCTGAAGCAGGAACACACAACCGTGGCCATAGGTGAGGAGGAAAAGTCAGTGCTACAGCTCAAGACCCATCTCTAAAGAAAAATAAAAAAATCCTTCCCTCAGCAGGAAGACGCGGCACTCGCTTCAAGTCATCGCGTTGACGTCACCTCCCCAAACGCCAGCACACTGCGGAGAGGACGCACCTGTTCTACGCCACGGGCAGCCAGGTGAGTTGCGGGCTGACCGACACCTCGCGCCGGTCCATGTTTAGGGCACAAAGCAAAGCAACCGGAAGGAAAAGGCGGCTTGGAAGGCGAGAAAGCAGAGGCCGACGGGACGAGGCTGCACCCCTGGAAAGCCTGAGCCCATCAAGGACGAGTCGGAAAGCAGGGCGGGGCGGCGGCGGGGAGAGCGGCCCCACCCGGCGTAAGCCGCACCCCCTTGTCGCTGAGGGCGCGCTGGCTGGCGACGCTGCGCGTGATCCCGGGGTCCAGGCGCGCCCCTCTTCCGATGCACCCTGCCCCCCACGCCCCGTGAGCCGCATCACCTCTCGCAGCCTCCGCGCTGCAGCCAGGGGGCTCCCGGGGCCTGTTGTGGCTCCGTCTGCCCTCCGCTCTGCGTCTTCACCCCCAGATCTGCGCGAGGGGTCTGTCACCTACTTGTAAACGCAGGCCGAGGCGCCGGCGGCAGGTGTGGCTGTGCCCACCTCCTGCAGCCTCTGCTCAGGGACCCACACGGCTCCCGGCGCTGAGGGCTTTGCAAAACGGGCACGAACTCGCCCATGTTTCCTCCCTGTGGATTTCAGCTTCGCTTTATTTGCCACTGTGCAACCACAACCTGCAAGGAGGCATCTTGGTGAGTTGTGCACCAGGAATCTGGTGGAACCTCAGCAGGAAAGAGGGGGCACCCCACAGGCTCCCGGCCTGGAGGGCTCGGGCCTGGCGGGAGGGGGCTGCCCTGCAGTCTGTCTCTGGGCACTGGCAACTGCCCTGGGTTAAACAGAGGCCCCCTTAGTTCTGTCCCCTGAGGCCCTCAGAATACGACCTCTTTTAGAATAAAGGTCTCTGCAGACATAACACTGTGAAGGTTGCTGCTCTGAGATCATCAGAGGGCCCTACGGGCAATGGCAGGTGTCCTCAGAAGACACAGGGAGAGGAGGCAGAGCACAAAGACCCGCGAGACAGCGCAGAGACTGGCGCCTTGAAGCCCAGCACAGAAGGTCCAGGCTGCCGGCAGCCGCAGGGCCAGGCGAGTGGAAGGAGCATCCTCGCCCAGGGCCGCGCTGGCTTCAGCCCGGCCACGCCCTGCACTGATGTCTGGGAGTGAGAAGACATTTCTCAGGGTAGGCATTTCTTTGCAGCACCGAAATGAGTGTAATTTTTGCAGCAGGAAACCGGCACAGTACGTGAGTCGGTTGTGAGGAGTGACGCCAGCGGACGGAGACGGACAGGCACGTGCCCAGCACCCCGGCACCCAGCACCCCACAATGCTCAGGTCCACCCCAGCAAGGAGTCCGTGGCTGGAACGGGTGACGGAAGACAGCAGCTTCCAGGGCTGGGACCTGAGTGGGCCTCCCCGGGGCACAGCCCGGAGGCGGCGGCCAGGCCCACAGCGAGGAGAGGCCCCTTCGGCGGCTACCCGCTCTGGTTCCCAACAAGGGCTGAACTGTGTCTCCGCGGTTCCCAAACCAAGCAGCCCATTAACCTCCAGGGCCTACGGGGCTCAGGCCTCGGCAGGACCTCTGAACCCCACATGTCCGTGGCGTGTGGGGTCCTGGTTCCTCCTGGCACACAGTCCACTATGCTCAGCCCGTGTGGAATGGTCAAACGTCCCCCCCAGACCCGAGGGTCTGAACAGGCCGACTCAAAGGCGGACTTTCACGCTCCCTCCGCCCTCCCCACAGGGGCCCGGCGTCAGCACCGAGGACAGCGCCCCCAGGGCGGCCTCACCACTGTCCTTTCACACATGAGAAGCCTGAAGAATCAGGCCAAGCCCACGTGCCGGGCAGTCCTGTCCTGCAGGAGGCACGTTGGGGAGCCTCGCCAGCGGCGATCAGGGCACTCCCTCTGGACTGGGCTCTTGGGCGTAGGAACACGAGCCTGGGCAGCAGGCGAATTGGCCAGTGGTGCTGGCCTGGAACTTCAGACGTGCCCACAGGAGGCCTGGGGGCTGCACTGGCCTCACGGGGAGATTTCTACCCCATGACCAGTCACGGACACAGGCTGCCCTCAGAAAGGGTGACCTGGGCTGGCTGCTCCGCACCGTTGAGCTGAAAGCCAGCTAACAACACCCTCAACTGCTGGCAAACCAGTTTCCACAGGGGACGGGGGCCCACCTGTGCCCGCAGGGGTCCTGGAGGCCACCTGGGGGCCACCTGTGCCCACCGCAGGCCAGGAAACGGACAAGCCACAGCCACACATCCCATCCCACTCTCTGGGTGATGCTCACCGGCTGCTAGAAGGTGTCACAACGCCTGACCCTGCACTGGCCAGCAGGTCTCGCGTCTCCCAACGGATGCTACCATTGCTGCTGCGGAAAATTAGCAGAGTGGGCACCCACCTCCCAGCCTGCGCATGGGTGCGGTGTGGCCACCAGCGGGGGCGGGGGGCATGCGTGGTGGTCACTACCAGAGACCGCTGAGCACGGCCCACAAGAGCCCTTCTTACTCACCCACTCCCTTCATCCTCTCTGCTGCCTTAGGGACATATTTACCAGAAGCCATAATGACCACTCCCGCTTGACGGGTACCCGGGGGCACCCCCGGCCGCCTCTTTGGAAAGCCCACGGGCCCCTGCGTTTGCACCACCACACCAGCCCGCCAGCTGTCCGGCTGCAGAGCCCTCCCGACCCGAGCGGCGCCCTCGCGGTAGGGAGCCCGCAGTGCCCTCGAGGCCAGGCCGCGCACACTCGTGCTGCGTGCGCAGAGCTTCGCGGTGACAGGCCCCTGGGCTGCCTTTGTCGTCCTGGCCCGGGGATCTTAAAGAGCAGCGACTGGCGGTTTACTGAGCAATCATCACAGAGAAGCCTCAAAAGCTATCAGTGGGCCCTCCCTGGCGGAGCAAGGACTGTGCAGAACTAGAGGCTGCAGCCGCCGCAGCACGAGTCCGATCCCCGGCCAGGGAGGGACCCCAGGGCGCAGCAGACTCTCCTGTCTCCCCGCTGCTCCCCTCAGCAGTGGGTTTCAGTAGACCTGCCTGTTCTGCTCCCCGCTCTGTCTCTGTCCTCTCACCCCCTCTCCGCACCTCTGGCCTACAGCCCAGCTCTTGTGTGCATAAATAAATAAATCTTTAAACAATAAAATGCAAGCAACTGATGGACAGAGCCCAGGTCTCCGTTGACTGAAACAACGCCGCTGGGCTGGTGGGAGGAGGCAGTGCCCCTTCGGGGTGCCCGCCTGGACGGAAGGCTGACCCCCACCGGCTGCTGCTGACCACGCGCAGAAGGCGCGCAGGGGACAGCACCAGGAAGAAGACAAGACCGCCGGTGGGACCAGCATCATCTTTCAAGAAATCTTTCTTCGTGTGCTCCTGGGCCGTCTCCAGGACGAAATGCCCGGTCTGAGGGTCTGTCCTCTCTGTCCCTCGAGCCCCTCCCCCAACAGCCTCCGCCCGCGCTCACCCACGCAGCAGGGAGCTGCTCACCAGCACTGCCGCGGTTTCATTCTAGGGACTGCCAGCGCATGCCGACGACCTGACGGCCTGCGGGCAAGGACAGCTGCGGCCCGGCCGCCCGCCTGCCCCGGGGGGGAAGCACCATTGCAGCCACTCCAGGAGGGGACGGGCGCAGGGTGAGGAGAGCAGGGTGGGAGGGCGGGGAGGGCCCCGATTCGCTGCAAACCACAGGGCGGGCCTCTCCGCCCTCACCCCCCCGCCTGCGAACACACGCAAGGCCCCTGGCCGGACAGACGAGGCTCGCTGAGCAGGGCCGGGGTTACAAGCTGACCGGCCGCCCGCGGCCTGGGCTCACAAAACGAGCCGCAGGGAGCCTGCTTCCCTCCCCCTTGCAGAAGTGATTAATATTCTGCACTTCTCTGAACACAACTCAGTAGGAACGAGATCTAAATTCCTAACAATTAGTCTCTCCCACAGACAGGAAGCGGGCAGCT
This sequence comes from Condylura cristata, assembly GCF_000260355.1. Lineage (NCBI taxonomy): Eukaryota > Metazoa > Chordata > Mammalia > Eulipotyphla > Talpidae > Condylura > Condylura cristata. The sequence continues at coordinate 1,442,657 of NW_004567108.1, read as the reverse complement.
GGGAACTTGCTGTTTTTCCTCTGAGAGTCTCAGGCTACAGCCTAAACGCCATTTCGTGCCAGATTCCACTCGCCGGGTCCTGAATAACACTTACACGCAGTCAGTTATGCAACGAATCCGCATGGGCGCTTCGGACGGGCTCGCCGCGCACGGGGCCGGGCTCCCACCGCAGGCCGGCCTGCCGGCCATCACACTGCGCCCCAACTTAAATGCACCGAAGCGGCTCCTGGGTAGAAGAATCCCCAGCGGCTCCCTGAAAAACGAACAGCCCAGTTGGCCAACCTGCACGCTCGGGCCTCACGAACTGTTAGCAGGTAAGGTTCTCGGATAACTGGCTTCAGTCCGCATCGCTCCCCTCCCTGGGAAACCAAAGACGAAGGCGGCACACTAGCAGCACAAGTTGCGGGCATCAAGGACAGGACAGCGGCGGGAAAGGGAGCCCGCTGCAGACACAGCAGATGCGGGGATCTGGAACTGCCCCACGGCTCGGCATTCGCTGCGGGGACGCCGGCCGAGGGCGCTGGGAGAGGAGAGCGGCTTGTTTAAGACGAAACAAGAGTTTTGCACAGCACACCTGCGCCCCTGGGGGCTCCCCGCGGGGGCAGCCCGGACCCCCCCGGCCGCGCTTGAGGACGCACAGCGCCCCAGACCTCCACGCAGGTCCCACCACGCCACCACGGGCCTCACTGGGAAGCCCCATGGCGGGAACGCACCCACGGGGCCCCGATGTCGCCCGCTGACTCAGAGGCGCAGGACCGTGAGGGCCCCGGCGTCACGCGGCCAGGGCAGCAGGCGACCCGCTCCCTTCAGGGAGGCGGGGAGGAAACTCTCCGGACCGGACGGACGAGCAACCCAGTGGGGGCCGAGAGGAGTCAAACAGAAGCACAACTGCACTGTGGGTTAACTCACGGGTCAGGGAGGCACGCGTCACCCGCCCACTGCAGGCGCCACCCAGACTTCCTGAGGCCCGTGCTGACGCAGGCTGGCGCAGAGGAGGCCTGGTGGGGGCAGGGAGAGCTTTCCGGCAGACCCTGGACGTCACTCATTTTTGCTGAAACAGCTACACCCCAGAAAAGCAGCCAGCTACTCCACGGCGTTCTGGCACACACGTGTTGCATAAAAAAAGTGCTTTCTTGCCTCGCGGATGGGTGAACTTTGGGTTCAGTTCCCACGCTCTCCTGGACGCTTGCCCCCACGGCAACAGCCCTGGCACCGCCTGTCTGCCCCACTGCCGCGCCCGCGGGCCCGCCTCGGCGGGGCAGCACCTGCCCGGCCTCAGGCTGCTGCTCTCACTGCCGCTCTGATGTGGCCCGCGGCTGGGTGAGGGGAGCGCGCTTTCTCCTGGCCAGAACTGCCCCCCACCTGCGGCTGTCACTGAGGGGAAGTGCTTTTGAAAACTGAGTAAATAAATATTTAGGACTACATTCTTTCCCTCTTTTTAATCGCTGTAAGAAACCCCGCTTTTGTTTGCTGTTTGTTTCTTTGCAAAAAGCAACTCCCTACAGTACTGGATGGTGTGGGAGACCGGTTCACCCAAAGTACCCCTTTGTCTTTAGGGGACCCCTGGGTTCTTCCAGGCAGGTGGTCTAGACCTCCTCTCCCGCTGTTTCCTCCGTCACGTCTGCACCGCCAGCAGCTAATCCATTCATGAACGAGCCAGAGAGGGAGGGGAGGGCTCCGGTACCCAGGTACCCCAAACCAAACCCCGGTACAGGTACCCCAGACCCCGTGCGCGGGTCCCTTGCCCTTGTGGTGAGACCCCGCTGTGGTATTCATGGCATAAACTGGCAGAGCAGAGTCTGTGCCATCCCTTCTGCAAAGAGGCACCCACCATCGGCCCTGCATGAGAGCGGGGAGGTTGAGATTGTGGGGGAAGCGCCCATGACTATTGTGGGGTTTGGGGGGGTCCAATATGCTAAGGCTGGACAGAGCTCCGAGAAAGGAGCCCCCCACCAGCCCCAGGCTCGGCTGAATCGCTGCCCCGTCCCTCTTCCCTCTGGCCTGGACCGCGACTGCCCCGGGCCCACGTGGCTGCTGCCCGGTGTCTACGTGCCTGCTCACCACGACGCCGGCCTCCCCAGCTCCCCGAGGGGACACTGCCCAGGCACGTCCACACAGGCCCTGGCCAAGGGGCACGCTGTGCGGGCGCCGCCTCAGGCTGCTGTGAGTGAAGGGAGTGATGCCTGGACGCGCCCAAACAGGGAGACTGCTTCAGCCCCCGGCTAGCCTGCAGCTCCAGCTCTGACTTCTGAATAAAACTGCGCCCGAGCCAGTCACTGGTTTCGACCCCGCAGCACTGAGGGAACCCTGTCTGAAACGGCTCCCGGGACGGGGCCGGCCAGCCCAAGAGCCGAGCAGCGCACGGAGGAGACCACTAGGATCTGGAGTGACCCCAGACGACCCCCTGGTGCACGCACAGGGGCTCAAACAGCTTTCGAAATGGCTGAACTAAACAGAACGGCTTCTCGGAAGAGCCGCGCGTTAGCTCAGCCAACGTGCCGCCTCGGCATCTCCGCCCATGCAGAAAGTCAACCCTTGGGGAACTCTCTCGTCCTTCGCCAAGACAGAGGGGTGCGGCCCGGATATCGCGGCAGGGAGGTGGGGGGAGGCGGGTCCGAGAGGGCACTCGCTCTGGAGAGGACAAGGGCAAGCTCAGCTCTGCACCACGCGCCACGGCCCCACTCAGCCCTGCGCTCCACCCTCGCTAACTGCCGCAGGGCTCCCCGGGGCCCCACCGGGGCCAGCCCCCCGCCCCGCGCCCCCGCGCCCCCGCGCGCCGTCACCCACCTGCCAGACGAGGTGTTCCTCAGCCCTGGCCGACAGGCAGACGCTCAGCACGACGGTGTGGGAGGCGGAGGTGAGCACGCTGGCGATGATGGCGTCGCGCATGTTGAAGGGCAGCATGGTGTACACCACGAAGATGATGAAGAGGAAGAAGGACACCTAGGGAGGACAGCAGCAGGTCACAGGGGCCCCGCCGGCCCTGCCCCGACGCGGCCCACGCCCGCTGGGTCTGTTCTTTTCCCTCAGGCAACCGGTTGGCAATGCCCCTCTGGGGTTACAAGACCGCACCCTCCCCCGCGCAGGGCCCTCCCGGAACCCCCTCCGCCCCACCCAAACACCAGGAAACCGCTCAGGAAACAACATTATGACGAAGCGAGAAGCAAGACCCCGTCCCGCGAAAACCTAGTGGTTCGCAGTAAAGGACGAACTGCCCCGGCGGAGGAAAGCGTTTCTTGCCCCAGTTCGGGTTCCAGGCTGGGTATCCAAGCCAGTGGCACAGACTGCTGTGCGCCTCCAGGGTGTGCGGCAAAGCCGTGGCCTTGAGGGGCGCGTCTGCATTCTGTGAGCCAGGTCTCAAGCTGCCGGAGGCCCCGAGAGGGAGGGAGGTGTCTGCTGGGGAGCTGGGGAGAGCAGAGGCAACGACTGGCCGTGTAACAAAAGGAGGCAGCTCAGAGACGGTGCAGCTGCCGTGCAAAGGTCTGGCCGAGTCCAGAAGTTAACTTGGAAGGACCCTGGGACCCAGCAATTCTATTCCCAATATACCCCTCACCTGGGGACTGAAACCAGGTGCTCAGCTGTGCGCACATGTTCACAACAGCTCTATTCGCTGTCCGTAGCTGGAGGCACACCTATGTCCCTCCACGGAGGAATGAATCAGTGCCTGAGATCTGCCCACGCCGGGGAGTACTATGCAGCCATGAAAATGAATCAGTGATACAGGCCACAGCACAGAGGAGCTTCAAAACATGCTAAGTGAACAAAACTGGCACCAAAGGCCCCGTACTGAATGATTCCGCTGATACCAAGTGTCGAAAGTAAGTTCCTCTGTACAGACAGACTGGTGGTTACTGGGCCTGCGGGAGAATGGGAAGGAGCCATTTAACAGGCTCCATTTCCTTCGGGGGTGATGGGAACCGTTCTGGAACTAGATTGAGGTGGCAGCTGCAAGACTTGGTGAAGGTCCAAAATTCCCTGAATTCTCCCTTTTAATTTCCACTTTATGAATATCACTTTAATAAAAAAATTTCAATATAGAATTGCTTAGAGGAAGGTTTGGAATGGAAAAGAGAATTTTCAGTGGGCAATGAAACAGGCCACTTTTGCAGAGGCGGGGTGGAGCGTGGGAGTTGGCGAGACAGGCCAGGAGACGCGCCGGGGCGGGCGAGCAGAGCCAGGGCACAGAGGCGCCCCGGGAAGAGCCTGGCCTCTCGCAGAGCCTCTGCGACTCCAGGAACCGCTGGCCCCAGCGCGGCCGGCGGGGGTCTCCTGCTGTGCTGCCTGTGGTCAGGGTAAGCTCGTGGCAGCACGTGGGCACAGGCTCGCCCTGCTGCCCAGTAGGTGCTTCCTGGCACGTGGCTGTAACACGTGGCACAAAGACTAAGGGGCAGATTGGGAGAGGGGTGCAGAATACCCGTGGGGCCCCCAAGCGCACCCTTCCCGCTTCTCCGGCATCCAGCCTGGACACGGGCCACTGCGGGGCCCGAGGGGGACAGAGCCCAAGTGACGTGTGGGAAGGGCAGCGTCGTGTCAGCTGTCCCCTCACGGCATCCGAGAGAAGGGCTCCAGGCAGACAGCGGGGTGACCTCTCTGAGCCGCTCCAAGGTCCTGCCAGCTCAGTCATGCCAGCATACACCAAGGAGAAGCCCATGCCAGCCCGCGCTCTGGGGGCAGTCTGGGCCTTCTGCTTCCCACGCTCCTTCCCTCCTCCTCCCAGTCCTGTCCACTCTCTCCCTCCCCCTCCTGCGCCTCCCCCCGTCTCTCCTACCCCACCCCTCCCCACTCCTCTCCATTCAAGAGGGTTTTCAGGCCCCCGGGGGCACAGGAACACCGTCTCAGCAGCTTTCTGACCAAGCCTGCGGTGTTATCTGGAGACATTCCCAGTAAATGGTCCTTCAGCCCTGTCAGCAGTCAGCAGCGGTGGGAAACAATCAACGGACTCAGACAGCGTCTGCAGCAGACGGCCGGGCCCGAGGGGACAAGGGCGTCCCTTTGCGCGGCCTTTCCGGGCCGCGTGGCGCGGCACACGCCCCCTCAGTCCACCTGCCCAGGCAGCGCCCAGTGGGGCTGGGACCCAATTCCCAGTTAGAGAGTGCTGAGGGCGGCCAGCAGCAGGGCCAGCAGCGGCTCGGGTGGGCTCGGTCAGCTCCCCACAGGCACCATCACGACGCAGCAGCTTCTGGCGGACGCGCACGGGGACTGGCCAGCAGCGGGGGTCACTGCTGGCAGGGGCTGGGCCCTCGGCCCTGCGCCCGGGGCCGGCTCACAGCTCTGTTCTGGACGTCGCGTTATGGGGGGAGGCCTGCACGCGAGGTCCGAGGCAAGCCAAAGACTCGCGGGCTTCGCACGCCTAAAGTGGGCAGGGCTCAGCCTGCTGGCCGCGGGGGCACTCAGCAATGTGCCACGCGCTGTCCCAGGCCAGAGCCGGCCGGCCTTGACTCACGTCTGAATCGTTCGTGTTTCAAAGATACACTCAGGTCGCGTCATCGCTGCACTTGAGCTTTGTGCTCAGCACAGCTGGGAAACAGCAATCTGCGATATGGAGACGTGGAAGACGTGTGTTCAAGAGGACGGGCTGAACGCCGAGTGCCCGGCGCCGGCGAACCGCTCGGGGGCTCTCACAACGCCCCGATTCCCACCCAGCAGGGGTGCACACGCTTAGAATACACAGGCTGTGTGGCCGGTGTGGTTGTGCGCACAGCGACAGACTGCACCTACCGTGGACCGGAATTCCACCAGCCCCCACCACGGATGAGTCGCATCTTTGCAGGTCAAAAGCGGGGGCTGACGTGGAGAACAGACCGCACCTCTGGCCTCCTCGTCCCTCTGGGCTCAGGCTCGGGTAGGACGTCACAACAGCTCAGGCCGCAGATGCTTCTAGATGTTTCTAGAGCTTCTCTTTACCACTCGCTCTGCTTTCCTGGGCTTCGCCGAATGCCACGCCGGGCGACACGCTCACACTGGCTCAGTGCTAAGAGCTAATTCCTGATTTCACGCTCATGTACCAGGAGAGACTGCACAGAAACTAGACCCAAGTCGTTGCTGATATTGTTCACACAAAGCATTTAGCACACACTCTGGATGTCGAAATAGGCCTGGAGCAGTGGCGTGACCGCCCTCCCGGACAGGGCTCCCGGCACCGCCTTCAAGTCCTCGCCCCGTCTTGTTACTGGAGAGTCTAGTCCCCACACCTCGGGCCGGCCCTCAGGTCTTCTGTGCTCAATCTCCGCAGCTAAAGAGACCAGAACTGAGCAACCCCCAGGAAGAGGCCAGACCATAGCCACCCCGATGCCCGCAGGAGCTCCCAGCCTGGGACCCAGAAGGGATTTTCACAGAGGTCAAAGTGGTCTTCTGCAGCAACCAACGTAACTATTTCAATAATTTAAGTGCCTCGATAAGTTAAAACGCCTCAACAACTACAGAAGACACTGATAATACAAAAATATGAAATAAGCAAACCCTGCTGCTCTCAGGCTCTCAGGCATGGCCTTCCGCACTGTGACGCGCAGGTGAAACACGGGAGCGCGGGCACCGCACCACACAGATGGCAGCTGCACCCCAAACGCTCTCGCTTTCTTAAAAGGTTCATCTATGCACACAAGAGCTGGGGTGCAGACCAGAGGCGTGGGGTGAGAGGACTCCCCAGAGACAGCGTGGGGAGCAGAGCCACTGAAGTCCACTGCTGAGGGAGCAGCGGGGAGACAGGAGGGGTCCACTGCACCATGGGGGTCACTCCCTGGCCGGGGACCGAACTCGCACTGCAGTGGCTGAGGACAGCTTCACAGGGCGGCGCTTTAACCCCTATGCCGCCAGGGAGGGGCTGAAAGTTGTCTCTTCAACTGAGAGAGAATCGATGTAAACCACTATTGAAGGTATGGACGAGCTCATCGGATGCACTTCTACAACGCGGGGTGATCACTCCTTCTCAGGCTACACCCAAAGGGAGTGAAAAGTGAAAGTGGAGACGCCAGGTCCCGTCTATGCAGCGGGGGTCACGGCCGTGCCGGACACAGAAGCAGCCTGAGAGCCCCCGCCGGGGCAGAGGCCGGGCACACGGACTGTTGTTCCAGCAGGGGCGGCAGCCTGGCCTTTGACAGCGGGGTGGGCCAGGCTGGGGCGGGAGGCCGAGTGCTGGACAAGGCAGACGCGGGAAGACACGTTTGCCGGTGCCGCTGACGTGTGGAGTCTGAGGGAGTGAAGCCTGCAGAGAGGCGGACTGGGGACCAGGAGCCGGTGGGGACTCAGGGCTGCCCACGAGCAGCCACAGGCGAACCAGTCCGGGGTCCCAGGCAGCACTCGCTGCAGCTAAGACACAGGACGGACTTCAACGCTGGGACCAGACAAGCTCCTCGTTCTCTCCCTAAACGAGTCACCATACACGGGCCTCCCTGGGGTCACGGGGGTTAAAGCACAGTGCTGTGGACCTGTCTGCAGCACAAGCTCGATTCCTGGCCAGGGAGTGGCCCAGGGCGCAGCACACCCCTCTGTCTCTCTGCTGCCCTCTCAGCAGTGAATTTCAGAGGATCTGCCTGTTCTGCTCCCCACCCTGTCTCTGGGGAATCCTCTCAGCCCCTGCACCTCTGGCCTGCACCCCAGTTCTTGTGTGTACACATAAATAAACTTAAAAAAAGAAAGAAAGAAATTGCAGGCGACACATGGCTACCCTGGCAAAGGCCCCCACAGGCCATAATTCAAGATGAATCTCAGCGGCTCCTTGAAGATAGGAATGATCTTATTTTTCTGCTAAGTGGTCTTCGGCTGAGCAGCTTTTCTGAATAGCAACTCCGTCTGCAGAGAATATGAAAACATTTCCTTAAACGTTGCATTATTAAGCCCAAGAATGCAGCGCCTTCTGGGTGAGGGCGTGAGTCACGGGGGGCCACACGCTTCCCCTGAAAATGTGATTCAGAGTCGAGAGACTGATGATGGAGTCAGAGGTAAAACAATGACTTTCCCTCTGCCTTCCTTTCATTTCCAGTAAGTAGGAGGTAGATCATACATGCTGAAGAGCTGGGGAAAAGCACCGGAATATGAGACTTGTGCCGGGGGCGGGCACCGTGCGGTCTGGAGCCCGCGGCTTCCTTTCGGGGCCCCTCGCCCACCTTCCAGAGGGTGCCAGAGGGCATCCGCCGTGCCCACCGGTCACCGACGAAGCCTGTGCCGGCCCTGGGGGGCGGGGGGCGGGGGGAGCAGCAGCGGTCCTGTTCTTGGACACTCGGGATCTGCGGAACAAAGGCCAGTCTGCGAGCTCCCAGCGCTCGGTCCTGGACCCTGGGCACTTTGGCCCCGCCTCGTCCCGCCCTTGGCCCCACCCCGCCC
>NW_004567108.1:1426072-1434058 GCF_000260355.1 Condylura cristata | reverse complement strand
CCGTCCCGCATCCAGCCCCGGGTCCCGCCCCCGGTCCTGTGCCGCCTCTGCTGCCCGCGGGCACACGCCCTGACTGCGGGGTCCTGGCGGGCCGGCGAGGTCTGTCCAGAGGAAATCCTGTCAACCACCGCCAGGAACAGACTCGGCTGGGCCTGGACGCGCTGCCCTCACCACTGACCAGACGCTTAAACGGTGCCCGCGGGCCGGCACGACTGTCTCGGTGCCCGGGACGCCCAGCCCCAGCGCATTTATCCAGGAGTCCAGAGACTTGGCTTGGACCGTGGGCCCTTGACCAAGACAAAACGACAAGACGAGCGCAGGGCACCCCGTGCCGCCCTCGGGCCCTTCGCGAATGAGGGGGGGGGGCGGACACAGCCCTTGCCCCACTTCCCTCCCCTGGCGGAGAGGAGCCAGCTCCCTGCAGCCCTCGCGAGCTCGTTCTGCCCCAGCGCCAGGCCACGCTCCGGGAGACACACCTCTGGGGATCCACTGAGCACCCCCAGTGCAGCACCGCGCACCCGGCCCAGGGCCCAGGCAGGACCCAGGCCACACCCAGCGGTGCGCCCAGGGCTGCGGCAGGAAGGCGGGACAGGCTCCCGCCTGCAGTTACTCACGGCCAGCCCAGACCCCGGGCTGGGGAGGAAGGCCAGGGCCCCGCCGAGGCGGAGCGGGGCAGACTGGCCGGCAGTGAGCGCACCGTCCACAGGACTGCAGCGGCGTCAGGTCTCCCCAGAGAGCCGCAGGGCAGGCGCCGGCGTGTGCCCAGAAACCTGACTCCTACAGAATGAAGGGCTGGAAACTGGCACCACGCGAGTTGCAAGGCACTGAAGCAGGCCCATGGAGCCTCACGCTGCAACGGTCAGACGCCGCCCTAGGGCATCGAGCAGCACCAAAACAAGGCTGGCCTCTGCGGGGGCTTCGGCAGGACCCAGCTGCCCCCGGCGGAGACACCCGAGATGAGTCTCCCCGGGGCGTGTGCTTCTGGAATCAAAACCACCTGCCATCTGCCGAAACAAAAGGCCTTGTCCACGTCAGGGCGTCCTTGTCCTGCAGGGTGATTTCGCTGGTCGGGCACAGAGGGCCTCTGGGAGGCATCAGGCAGAGCAGGTCACCCGCCGACGCCGTGCTCTGTAGCTCCGGCCCGCGAGGGAGTCAGTGCTCTGAGCAGCCCCCAGCTGGGATGAAACAGCTCAGATTTCCTCAAAGGCGGCTTCGTGGACCTTGCCACGGCTCAGTGCCCCAGCGTGTCCCAAGTCCGCCTCAGGTGAAGACGAGTCCATCTGTCCAGCTTGGCAAGCAGGCCTCACCGGTCAGACCAAACACAGCCAGAACCCCTTCACCCCCAGGCCCACTACGCTCCTTCCCTTCCGTGACGGTCCAGTGTCCATGTCACAACGCGCAGCTCTGCAGTGGCCCCACGTGGGGCAGAGGGGACTCCAGCCCATGGCGCGTCCGGCGACGCCGTCAGCAACACGCCCCTGCCCCGAGCCGGGTCCCGACAGCGGCGTCACGGAGCCGTGTCCCCAGCACGGTAACTGTCTGTGGCACACTTTCTGCTCAGCTGTTTCGTCCCTGAACCTCCATCCCCTAAAGAACGGGGAGAGGACAGCGTCCGGCTCTGGCGCCCGGCTCGGAGTCTCCCTGCTCGTGTGTTTTCAACCGCGATGGGACCGTCCTACACAGTTGTCCTGTCCCAACCCCTGGCCAGGAGTTCTGTCCTCCTCAGAGAGCTGGAGCTGGTTTCATTTTCTTCCTCCTTCCAGCTGTTCAGACCAAGCTGGACGGGCCTGGCCGCGTGGGCTGAGTCGGTGGCTGCCGGGCCGGGCCACAGCCCCCCTTGTCTGTTTACGCCGAGAAAATCTTGTGCGCGACTCGGTCGAGACCAGAGGTGCGTGTTCGCTGAGTGACGGGCGGGGTCGGGGGAGAAAGGTGTCCGGAAAATCACTTGGAATAATGTTACTTTAGAAGTGCCCAAAAAAGTTAAGTCCTCATTAAAAAAATAATAAAATGTTATGTAAAAAGGACTTTTATTTATATGCACCGCTTGGGTCTTTATGAATATTCATGCCCATATTCTTTTGAAACATTTTATTTATTGAATTCGAAAGGCCAGTGCTTTGGAGGAGACACGCTCCCACAGGGAAACCAGTGAATTATTCATCTGAAAACAAATATTGTTCGGGGACTCCCTCTCTCCTCGTGTGTTCAGCATCGCCATCGGGGCGTCGGGGAGAGAGAGCTTGGCATGGGCTCTCACCCCAAAATGACCCAATGGGTGTGAGGGCTTATGGGCCTCTCTGTCTCTTCTGAGGGGAGACCTTGGCATGAGGGCAGCTCCTCCTGTGAGGTGACGCGTGGCCTCCGTCTACGCTCCGGGGCGCTCTCAGCTCCTGAGTTAGTGCAGCTTCCCGCTCTTTGTTGTCAGCTCTCCGCTCAATGCCGGCATGTCCCTGAGACCCAGGTCTTCGGAGAGAGGCAGAACGTGCCTCCCTCTGGACTCCAGAGTGCTTGAGTCGATTCCTTTTGTCCCCACTGACAGACGGAGAAAGTTCGAGGCACCACCAGGTCCTGCGGCTCCCCACCAGTCCCCACGGACATCCAGGGCTCCTCCTAAGAGCATCTTCCAGCCTCGGGATGACTGGAGCTGGGGCCTTATGCCACAGTTCAGTGACAAGCGCCTCGACGTAAAGCCAGCGCTAGTCACAGCAGCAAGCAGTGGAGACCATCATGCCAGTGATACGGAAGTGACGCTTGTGCCATGGAATACTACTCAGCCATGAAAAAGGCAGGGATCTCGCCATCGCAGCAACATGGACGGGGAGGATGATGCCAAGTGAAGCGAGTCAGAAGAAAGGCAAAGCTAGGTGACTGCACTCGTGTGGAATACAGAGAAACGAAACAAAGGAATAGGCCGAACTAAACCCAAGCAAACCCTGGGCACACGGCTGAAGGGCTGCGGCTACTGGCGGGGCAGGTGCTGGATGCTCCAGCTCTGGTTTTCTACACACAGTTGGCTGCCACTGGTAGCAAACTGGCAGGCCTCACCTCAGCCTGTGGATCTGGTGGTGCGAATATGAGGACAGGGACCGACCAACACCCCTTAGCAGCCCCCCGAGGTGCAGACTTGGGTGTCAGGAACACCGTGAAGACTCACGCGGGACACCACTCTCCAGCCTTTCTGGATGGTGGGATGAGTCTCCTGTCCGCGGCACAGCCTTGGGGCTTCTGTTGGGAGACGTTAAGATTTTTTTCTTTTGTGTGTGTGTGGTGGGGGGGCCAAGTCTATTGTTATTCGGTAACAGGGCTGCTGGGCTGTGATTTGGCCAAACCGCTTATGCTGATCTTACTCCGCGTGTTACATCACATTTCCTGTGCTTAGTCTGTACAGACAGTTCTGTTTTTCCCTTACATTTCTTTGTGCTTTTGCTGCCGTGGTAGCTGCTGTGTGCACACGCCCTCGCTCACGCCGGCAACCTCAGCCCCCTTTCCTTCCTAGGGGTGTGCCTTTGTTCCCTCACCTTCAAATGATAGCCTCCGGCTCGCATGTATTACCTGGGCAAAGCCAAGGAGCTTGTTTTCTCTTTCTCTTTCTTCCCAGTTTCGGGCGTCTCACTAGAGGACGCATGCTACACAAACAGCATTTCTACCCCAGAAAACAACAGATTCACCAAGCAGGCTGCCTGTGCACCCCCAAAACAAGCACCCCAGAGCCCCGGAACCTGTCCTATGTCCCCCGCCCCAAACAAGCAACTGCTCTGCTTTTAGCCTTTATGCGACAGGTTCCTTCCACGTGGATGCCGCCCTGCCTAGCTCTATCTGGCCAACACTGTGGGGTGCACATGTGTGGGGTGCAGCCCCACTGCTGAGTGTGATCACATTTCCTTCTTGCTCTGTGCTCCCGTGCTGCAGACGCACCACGACTTTCTGTGAACACACCTGGAGACGCGCCCCCCCCAGGCCGGTGTGGACACCCAGGGGGCATGCCGACGCCCACGTCCACGCCCTGTGCTGGCGCTGGCCTCGGGGCACTGGGCGGCAGGCCGCGCTCCCGCCGCTCTCGGCTCTCGCGGTCTTCCGAGAAGCGGGACCGGGCGCGCGCAGCGCACGAGGGTTTCCTTCACTCAGCCCGTGCGCCCTCCCCCAGGCCGCACGCGTCTCTGTGAAACATGCACCGCTCTCCCGCGCTGTGCGCGCGGCCTCCGCGATCGACAGCCGGCAGTGCTCCCTTTAACAGTTTCACAGAGTGAAGGCGCCCAGAAAACACAGCGAGAGCTCACCTATGCTCGCAGGGCTCCGGCCGCCCCAGCAAACGCGACCTCATCAGTGCCCATCATCCGCCTGTGGCCTGTGCCAGGCAGCGCTGGGTGAGCAGCCCGCGGGCTCAGAGTGTGGCCACGGGGGTCTGCGGCCGATGACGCATGCACACGCCCAACGCGTGCTGGAGTTAAGTGCGCGACTGTCCGGGGGCGGTGCTTACGTCGCTGACTTTCTTTTGTAAGCCTGTTCCGTTTTTGTGAGCCAACTGGATTGAGTTACTGCCTAGCAAGATGCCTCATCCCCTCCACGCAGCAGCTCCGGGGAGAACTGTCAAGGACCCGCTCCCCTGAGATCTGGTTCTTGAACGATAGTTTGGCTGGATATAAAACGACAAGTTGGCATGAAATACACCCTTAGTTGTTTAAATTATGAGGTGTGACAATTGAGATGGAAAAAAAAGTACAAAATGATGTAAAAATAAACTGTTAGAAAAAGTAATAAAATAAAAATATAATAAATAAACAAACAATGAGGGTGTGACTTAGTATGTCCACAGGAGAATTCTAAGTCAACCTGATTTTCCTTCCCATTACTGACGACCTTTTGGCACGGACACCGGAAGATCTATTTTCATCTTTCAACTACATCGTGACTCTCAGAAACAGAGTGGCATGGGCCACGGTGCCCAGTTTTTTCAGGGACTGAGTGGGCACTTCCATGTGCACAGTCAGCTGCTCAGTCACTCCCCTCACATTCACGTACTTTAGTTTCTGAGCAAAGGCCTGTGGGTAGGTCGCGTTCGTCTTAGGGACCCAGTTGTCTGAACACGAAGCGTCACCGGCATCTTCGAGCCTGCTCCTTTCCAGCATTTTCCTGCTTCCCCTTGGCCCTCTGCACTAACGCCTGCCATCACGTCCTTGGGCGCGGCCCCCTGCCCTACACATCTTCGTCTGTCCCATTCCCACTGAAGATTCTCTGATTGTCCTTGCACAGGTCCCCGCTTTTCCACCCATTTTCCTCCTGAGTTCTTGACTTTCTAATTAGAAGTTTAAAACTGATGGGAAAAGTTTTGAGAACCTGAATTAACTTGGTCGTTACATTTTTTTCTTTTTTAAAATTTAGTCCAGTAATGTTTATTCAGGCACATTTCTTGCGCTTGTAAGATGCATGAGAATTCTGGTTTTTATATTCATTTTGGAAAATTCATCAAATTTTTAAGCACTTGAGTTTGTCTTTTTCTTGTTTGATTGCGGTTGTGACTGAAGGAACACTCGGACGCCCTCCACACCGCCATGGCCCGTCACAGCCCGCTGTGCTGCCGGCCCTCGCTCTTCTAACCCCCTCTCGCACTTAGCTCGTCTCCTTTGGTCTTGTGGTTTGTGTTTTGGGGTTTTTTTCCATTGTTAGTTCGTAATTTCTCCTTACGAGGTGCTTTATACATCCGCTGTCAGCCATGTTCTGCTCGTGAGGAGCGTCTTTTTTTCTGAACAAATAGCACCATACATACGCGCAAGAATGAAGGACGGCTTCTTATTCTGACATAAGGAAATGCCTTCTCCTTAATAAAGGACTCCCTGGGAGGGAGCAGAGTGTATCCTGACTTTTTAAATTTGTGCTTTTCCAGATTTATTGATACAACTAAGATTTTGCAGCTTCGGGTCACAGTGTTGACTTGATACACGTACACATTCCAGAGTGACCATCGCCACAGTGCCAGCCACACCCCACCCTGCACAATGTGGGACTGTACATCGGTGCAGCCACCACAGAAATAAGGACGGAGCCTCCTCAGTAAGTTCAAAGTCTGACTGCATGAGCCAGACTTCCACAGGCCACACACATCCCAAGGAAATGGAACCAGGATTCAAAGAGATACCAGCACCCGTGTCTACAGGATTCACGATACTCACGATGTGGGAGCATCCTAACGGCCTACTGACAGGTGAACAGGTGAAGAGCACACATACACAGGATTTGGGTCTATGATACACACACGTGTAACGCGCACACACGCACCCCACACACACCCCGTGTGTTTTATCTGTAAACACACAGAACACACACGAATGACGTGTGTTCTTTAGATACACAGTGCCCGGATCTAGGACATTACATGTGTGTGTGTGTGAGAGATCGTATGTGTTTACATGCATATGCCTGTGATTCAGCCGTGACAGAGAAGGAAACCCTGACAGCGACAACATACATGAAGCCTGAGGACACTGTGCTAAGCCAAACAGGTCATTTCCATGCGGAATCTCAACAGCTGAGCTCACAGAAAAGAGAGGAAATGCTGGGTGCAGGAGCTGGGCGCGGAGGTGGGAGACGCCGGCCAGAGGGGACAGAACGGCCCGTGAGGCTGCCGAGCTCTGGGGTGCTGGCGCCCAGCGCGGGGTGCGGTTACTAACACTACCACACACGTGGGAGGGGCCGAGAACATGTCTGACACATCCTTGCTGTCGGAAAAAGGTTCCGACTTTTTATTCTTCTGTTTCTGCAGAACTTTAATCTGCACGTCCGTCGTCCGTCCGTCCGTCGCCCATCACCTCGCCCTGCCCAGCAGCAGTGACTCCCTCAGACCCCGCCCTGCCCCCGTGAAGTCTCAAGCTGCTTTCTCCAAGGTCTTCATCCCTCACGTTCAGACCCACCGAGACTCTGCCCACGTCTCCACCCCTCGGGGGATTCTCCATCACCCTCGCCCCTCAGGTGCAGGGTCCGCTGCTGTTCCTGGGTGACTCTCTCCCTGTTCCGCGGGGAGTGTCCGGCCACGCTGTGCCGTGGCAGTTGGCATGTGGGCGCTGCCCCATCTCACGGCCCTCAGGCCCGTGTGCATTCCCGCCTGCCACTTCCGCTCCCGGGTGAGCGATGGACGGTTTTGCTGTTCGCCTTACTGATGGGCGCACACCGGAGGGATGTGTGGATACAGGTAGATGATCCGGCTTTCTAAAGCTGGGAGTGCTGGCACGTAAATTATAATAGCCCGTTTCTACCCCCAGAGGGTTAGCTAACGCTTTCTGAAGGCGCAATTCAGTCCCCACTGACTTGAAATGCCACATATATACTTGTGACTATTTCTGTCCTAGCCATCTGTCTATTTTTACTCCAGTAGCCTGATCTTTTAATTATTATAGCATTCACACATTCTGATATTGCCAAAACTCAAGTAGCTCTCCAGTTCCTCTATGACCACAGTGGCTAATCTCGTCGGTGGGCTCCCCCTCCGTATCAAAGATGTGACAGGCGATTAATTTCCCCCGACACTCAATCACACGTGCATTTTAGTTGAGATTAACGATTAGGGAAAAGCTGACATGTCTCATATTTCAAATACTGAATCTCTTGATTCATCTCTTTATGATACTCCTTGA
Organism: Condylura cristata; assembly: GCF_000260355.1. Classification (NCBI taxonomy): domain Eukaryota; kingdom Metazoa; phylum Chordata; class Mammalia; order Eulipotyphla; family Talpidae; genus Condylura; species Condylura cristata. Next base: position 1,426,433 of record NW_004567108.1, on the reverse strand, counting down.
AGTTTTAAATTTTATCCTAAAAATGCCGAACATTTCTTATTTTATCCTTATATGTATTATTGTTTATATGCAAATATAATAACATAGATATTTTAGGGCAGATGGGTTATTGTGCCATAATATCTGTTGGCTTTTTCTACTTGTAGATCAGGAAACGGTTAAGCTTCATATATAAGTACAAAACACACTGATTATGAACTTTCCCATCATGCTTTTCCACATTGCCTCTCAGGAAGCGACGATGGAAATAGATTACATTCACTGAGTGCTTGCTGTCGGCGACCACCATGTGAAAGGAACATACCACGAGTCATCCAGCTGACTTTAACAATAGATGTGTGTGTGTGTGTGTGTGTGTGTG
>NW_004567108.1:1423230-1425972 GCF_000260355.1 Condylura cristata | reverse complement strand
GCTGACATGTCTCATATTTCAAATACTGAATCTCTTGATTCATCTCTTTATGATACTCCTTGAAGTTTTAAATTTTATCCTAAAAATGCCGAACACAGGTGTATTTCTTCTCCTTCAGCTGGACTAGCGTTTGGCTAAGGCCAGTAGCCCGGGGAGCTGACAGCCTTCTTTGGCACGCCTCAAAGTGAGAAGTCACCTGAAACGATTCAGGGGAGCCTGAATTCAGGGGAGACTGAGTTGTTCTTATAAAATGCTCAGGAAATTTTCTTTTGATTTTCATTGTACCGAGTTTTCCCTACTAAGCATCGAAGTCAAATTATATTAAGTCTTTGTCGAAATGACTTTGTAATTTCCCCTTTGACAGATGAAAATATTAAAAGTATCACTGGGTTTCCTATGTCAAGCCTTCCTTGCACTGCCAGAGAAAATTCGTGCAGAGCTAGACACGGTATACAAGGTGCCGAGGGACGCCTTTCATCTCTATGGGCCCGCTGCCCCTTTGACGTAAAATGGGAACATTAATATTATCAATCCACTTTGTTGCTATAAAAATTACCCATTTATTTGTTCGACGAAACTAGCGAGTTTCTATCTAGCACTTCCCGGTCTGAGGTTCTGTCATTCTACCAGCGAGCAGAGAGAAAAAGCCTTTGTGAGCTGATGTCCCCTCGTTAAGCTAACGGACACATGTTCCAGCTCCTGGAACACAGTGTGTGCACATTCCTGGTGGCTACCGCGGTGAGTCTAATGAATTGCCGGAATATTCTGCAATAGTTTCCCTAAGATTTTTGCATCTTTAGTCAGGAAAATGTCAGTAGTACTATTCACTTGTTACCTTTACCAGGTTAGAATATTACAATAATGTCAGAATCATAAAAAATGAATCTGAATGCCTTGCTTCTCTTACTTTGCAACACGTTAAAAATTATAGAATTATTATCCAGTGCTAGAACAAACTGCTAAAATGAGAATACGTGAAAGAATAACTTTTCTCTAACGTCTCCCCAAAGTTATTTGACTCTCCTAGCTGTCCTGATTCTGTTCCTATATATTTCATTAAATATCAATCCATGATTGAATTTAGATTTGAATATTCATCCACAAAAAATGGGGTGCCGCACCGCTCTGCGCTCTTTGCGATCACCTACGACGTCTGCATGGCCAGGCAGTGAAAGGGCATCTGAAGGGCAAGCTTGGCTGTGAGGCACTTCCTTGTTGTATTCCCTCCCGTCAGTTCTGACGGGGATCATGAACGAAGGCAATCTAAATGAATCATCAGGATTATTCACTTATTACTCATCATTTTATGCAAATGATCTCTTAAGTTCAATCAAATAATATCACTGCAGCACCCATATAGAAATAAAACCAATAAGATGAAAAAGTATGGCTACATGGTATCTCTGGGCATCCCTTGGCCCCTAATATGCTTGGGTCATCTCAGGTGGAAACTGTACTGTGTGCTCCCTTACAATACTGGAACAGGAGTCCACAGAACTGAGTCAGCTGTGGGCTGCAAGTCTACCATCAGCAGCAGCAGCAGCATCAGCAGCATCATCACCATTATCATCACCATTATCATCATTATCTATCTTCCATCTACTTATTTATCATCTATCTATCCATCTATCTATCTACCTATAGTCCATGTACTTATTCATCATCTATCACCCACCTACTTATTCATCATCCATCCGTCCATCCATCCATCCACCTATCAGCTATCGTCTATCGATCTCATTCGTGACCTCATCCCATCTCATCTACCACCCGTCTACCTATTTTCTCCACCCATCCATCCAGGCTTCCCATCATTCACACACCCATCATCATCTATCTCACCTATTGATTTTTCACTCTATCTTGTATGAGCACACAGAAAAATAAAGGTTAAGCCATTGCCCATCTCTCGAAGATTTCATTTCTTCTGTTTTAAAACCAGTGCTTTTTGCACTCAGAATTTTAAATTCAACGAAAAACCACACTAAGTCTTGTGAGGTAACCTCTGGTGCTTCAATCTCTCACCTTTACATTTCACACATCCTGCCCGCATCTCGAGCTTGGGTTATGTCTCTAGACGACAGCAACAACTCATCAGTGCTCCCGTCCACCCTGCCGAGGGCGAGCACCTGCCTTTCAGTGGTCACGAGGGACCGGGCTTTGACAAATTAAGTTTCTGGTATGCGATCACCCCCTTTTTCAAAATGACTGAAAGCTTCCACTGAGTGGCCAAACTATTCATGGAAACCGCCGCTACGTCTGTTCCTAAGGCGAAGAAATGACAACCACTTCATGCACGTTTCATAGATGAGGATGTCACAGTCTTCAGACTGAGCGCACGTGTCAAGGTCAGGGGAGTCTCGCAGACGCCGCCTGCGAGTCGTAGGCACAGCGGCACTGGAAATGAAACGCTGTTGAAGAACATTCATTACCAAGAGATGAGACAAATTATCCTTCTCGAGACTCAAGAGCCACATATTCACATATCTGGTCCCGTAAACAGCTCGCCTCCTTGTCAAAGCATCTCGCTCCACTTCTTGAGAACAAAACAGAATTTCAGATATTGAAGGACCGCGGTAGCATTCATTTCCAAAGACAATTCGCTATCCTGTATTCTGAATTCACGGAGGCTCGAGATTCTTCCAGATGAATGAACGTGGGACCCCGGCCCGGAGACGCGGCTTCCGAGCGCAGGTCCTCCCGCTGGCAGGCGGGAGTCCCTTGTCTCCAGCCTTCTCGCCG
>NW_004567108.1:1420617-1422250 GCF_000260355.1 Condylura cristata | reverse complement strand
CCCAGGAGAGCCGGCCTGTGCCCATCGCGTCCTCCTCGCTGTCTGAGGTCGCGCAAACTCCTGCTGCAGCTCGCTGCGGGGAAGGCCGTCTCTGGCTGGCGCCTGCCCCCGCTAGCTGTCAGTGACCCCGGCCACCTCTGGGTCCGCCCCATCACCCGAGCCACAGAAGCAGCTCGAGTGGCTCCCTGGGATCTCACAGGCGCCGCTGCACCGCGGTCTCTGCTGACGTGGGGTCCAGAGGCCCCCTGAGCTGGGCCCTCTGCCGGACACCCGATCCAGGGGCCCTGCTGGCTGCCAGTGACACTTGAGCGCTGGCAGCGCCACCTGCGCGGCCTGGAAACAGCAGCGGGAGCTGTCCGCGGGGAGGAGGAGGAGGGGCCCCGAGGGGTCCCCAAGATCTGGGCACAGGGAGCGAGTGGCTGAGCCAAGGGCAACTTGATCACAGGCGCTTTCCAAAGGTGCCCGCGGCCATGCACTGTCTGTGACGCCCCGCCCCCAGGGCTGCGTGTCCCCCAGGGGAGCCCGAGCTCGCAGGGCTCAGAGAGTGTGCATGACCCCCAGGGGAGCCCCTGAGGGGAGCAGCGGGGAGTCTGTGCCCTGGGGTCGCTCCCTCGCCAAGGACCAAACCGCTGGCTGTCCCGCCGGCCCCTCCGGGGCTCTGCCTCCCCGCAGGGCGTCTCTACTGGCATTTCCTTAGCGGTGTGCATCGCCAAGGGCACGCGCGTGTCTGTCCCTCCCCGCAAGGTCACGCTTCCAGTGATGTCACCTCCTCCGAGCTGAGTCTTACTTGCTGCATCCCGACCACCCCATTAGCGCATGTCCGAGCGGGGTCACTGCGATCTATCGCGTACGGCCGCACCTCCTCTGGGGCCCACGGGAAGAGGGGCGAAGGGCCTCGAGAGACGGCCCAGCAGTCACCTGAGCCCTGAAGCGGAGCCTCAAGGTCTCCCCGCGTGGCCATCTGGCTCGCAGCTGTGACCTGGCCCCGCGTCTGCATCTGGCCCAGCTCCTCCGGCGACGTGGCAGCGCTGGCCACAGCTGCCCGTGCTCCGCGGCAGGTGCCCGCTTTCGCTCGTCTTCTCTCCAGATGGAAGCCGTAAACTCGGAGGAGGACGCACGGCGTCACCCGGCCCTCCCACCCCCCACAGCTGCTCGCTGGTGACCAGGCACCGGCGGCCCGTTCCGGTCCCCTGCAGGTGGGGTGCTGGGCGTGCGGGACATCAGCTGCAAAGGCTCTGAACAGTTAGACACTCTTCTTGGCAGACGGTCCACCGAGTGGCACTCAGCCGAGCAGGCCCGGTCGGAGGCAGCCGCCCGCCCGCCCGCGGTGCTCATGCGGCCAGCCCACCCCCACCCCCGGGAGGCGCCCGCTTGCTCCACGCGTTTGCAGCGACTAAGCGCCCACTGCCTCGGACGCCAGCAGAGCTGCAGTGGCGCGCCGAGCTGCGAGGGACACCCCTTCCGCTGGGGGGACGCGTCCCACCACCTGCTCTCAGCCTCTACTTCTGTGCTAATGAAACGTCACCCCGTCTGCAACACCCAACGGCGAGCGCAGACATGAAACCAGACGCTCGGCCCCACACCCCGGCGCGCTCTCCACGCCTGCCGCCTGCCCTGCAGCGGGCCGGCCGGG
>NW_004567108.1:1419156-1420303 GCF_000260355.1 Condylura cristata | reverse complement strand
GTCAGGCACCGGGGCAGGCCCCCTCCAGGACCCGCGTCCGTGGGGTTCTAGTCCGCAGACATGCGCTGCGGGCCACCGCCCTCGGGGGGGCGCCCAGCTCCAGCACACATGAAGTGACCCCCGCCGGGGGCCCACGGCTGTCCCCACTCGGGAAGGGCCTGGGCCCTGATTTATAAGCAGAGCAGCCTGGAGAGGCGAGGGGAGGCTGGGCACACTGCCGGCCCCGCCCAGCGCCCTAAAGTTAGGCTGTTTCCACGGCAACCGTCACCAGGAGGGGCTCTCCCCAAGGCTGCCAGAGCGGTGCGCCCCGACTCTGTCTGAGACTCCCAGCTCTGAGCACACACCGACCCCACGGAAACTCACTTTAAAAATAACTTGGGAAGAACCGCTGAGACGGGGTGCGTCACCGGGGGCAGGCACGGTGCCAGAGGCGCACACCTCTGACGCTCAGGTGCGCTCGCCTGTGCCTGCTGGCGCTCACGTGCGTGCGTATTCACGTGTTCACGGACACACAGCCCAGCTGCCACAGGTTGCTCCAGCGCTGTTTAGCAGGGTGCGCACCGTGCACGGCCCCCGTGCAGGTGTCAGGCAGGCGGCCGCCCCGGTGACGCCCCGCCCTGGGCGCCGACTGGTCGAACCCAGGCCTTGCCACCGGGCTCCAGACGCACAGGGGCCTTCTCAGAGAGGATCTTCTGTTAGCTAACAACTCGCCCCCTCTCTCCTGTCTGCGAGACCTCCCGCTGCATGTAAACCCTGGCCGATCCCAGGACAGACGCTGCCAGAATCACAAATGGTTGAATAAAGTCAATTAGATCTCCAACGATAACAGATAATTCCCCCCGTTAATAAATCGCTGGCTCTTTTCTGTTTATCACTGAATACTCACAGTGATATTCATGACAGGGAACACAGAAGATTCCAGTGAGGGGGAAAATCGGTGTAAGTACCTGGCTCCCTGTGGGTGGTCTTTCAGCTTCCTGATACTGGTCTTCTACCTTTTTTTCTAAGATAAAGAACAAAGCTGACCGCACTACGCATGTTACTTTGCGGTCACGTGCCACAAACCTTTACTACACACAAACACATATATATAATATACTATATATGTAATTATATATATATATATATAAATTTATTTATTTATGCA
>NW_004567108.1:1416805-1418724 GCF_000260355.1 Condylura cristata | reverse complement strand
GGCGGGTCAGGAGAGGTCTGCCTCGCCATGTGGTCACCTCCGGGGAAGGCGGGGATCGAACTCATGCGGAAGTGGCTTTAGATTCTCAGTGGTGTGCTTTAACCCGCTGCGCCACCCGGGAGGGCCTGTTTTATATTTTTAATGAAGCTTTATTTTGTAATTTTACCAATACACCAACAGATGGTTTTTAACTCAGCAGTTCCATGAAGGACAGAACTCAGAGTGCATTGTCACGGATGGCGGAGAGCTTCCAGAAGTGGAAGCGATGTGCTGGAGGAGAAGCACCTGAAGGCTTGAGGAGAATGGCCAGAGCCGGCCCGCGTGAGAGAAGCGCGCAGCCCAGCGGCGGGCAGACATGCTGGCTTTGTTTTCCATTATAATTCTTGTTTGAAAAAGCCACATCGTGACATGCTGAAGCATGTGGGTGCTGGCGGGACTGAACTGGAGTTTTTCATTTAGATTTGTCTGGTGAATTTTACACTCAAGTCTCTGCTTCTTTGGGGGGGTGGGTCTTACAGGCGGGGTAAACCCGCCGTGCTCAAGGACATCAGTCTCCCACCTTTGGAGTCTTCTCCCTGACAGCCTCCTTTAGACTGTTCTCTCCAAGCCCGTGGACAGTGTGTGCACCTGGCACGCCCGAGGATTCAGAGAGAAGAGGATGCGGTGGGGAGAGCAGGGCTGGACAAATGCCCTCACGGAGAGGCTTCCACCAAGGGGGGCGTCTGGCTGGCTGGCACGCCCCTCCACCTGCCCTGCTGGGGAGCTCCTGTCCCTGCGGGAGCCCAGGGATTCAGGGGGGGCGCGGCCGCCCCCCGGCGCCATCACCACACCTGGGACAAGGGGGTGGGAGGTCAGTTCATGGCAACGGGGCCCAGAGCGTGGTTCTGTAGGTGCAAGAGACACACACCCCAGCGGGCAAAGAGGGAGTCGGAGGGTGCAGGAGAGGAAGTAGCTGAGAAGACCTGGAGCTGGGGCCAGACCGGGGCAGGGGACCCCCCGCGGTGCAGGACCCAGGACAAGCACAAGGCCAGGACTGGGCAGCAGGGGTGAGCTTCGGCTCACTCCGGCCAGAGGGGCAGAGGAGGGCGAGCGCCGCCCGCTGAGGGTGGGGGAGCCGGGAGGCTGCAGCCCGCAGGGCAGGCGAGGCCCTACTGCCCCACGCCCGAGGGAGGGCGGCCGGTCCCGCAGGGGACACTCACCCTGACAGCTGGAGGTCGGGGCAGGGGGTGGGGGTTTCTCCTGAGAGGCGGCACCCAGTTGTGATGAGAAACACCCAGAGCTCTGCAGATCTCCTCACTGGGTTATTTCTCTGTAATGCATTTTCTGCTTGCGTGGTATTCCATCACAAACACAGCTTGAACACTGCATTTATTTTTCAACCGGTCGCCTAGAAGACCTGTCAGGGTGTTCGCTCTCGCGTCTTCAGGTCAGCAGGAGAAAGCCGGAGCAAAGTTTGGGAAGTTCTTGCTGGCTTATCATTGCATTTTGTCGAGCGGGAGGACACTCCGCAGGTGAGCGGAGGGTGACGCCCCCAGGGACATCACAGCCCTCGCAGGTCCCGGGTGTCACGTCCAGCAAGAAAAATGGGTCTGCCCACTGCCGAGAGGGGCCATCATCACAGTCCGCTGCCTGCTCATCCCCAAGGCCGCTGCAGGGATCGGCGAAGAGGGAGGGGCCCCATCAGAGCGCTCCCCAAGATCGACAGTGCAGGGCGCGTGCTCCGAGCGCCTCAGGGAACACGCCAGCGCCCTCGCGGGCCCCCCAAGCCCCGCCGCCATGGACCGCGTCTCAAAAACGGGCCGCAAAGAGACAGCGGCTCTTGCCACGTTCTGCGAGTGTGAGTGACGCCGGGGCACGCCCGTTACACCGAGAAACAGCCGCTCTTGACGTCACGGGCCAGCGGCCAGGCCCGCGGCCAC
>NW_004567108.1:1414921-1416641 GCF_000260355.1 Condylura cristata | reverse complement strand
GGACATGCCCAGCGCGGGGCGGCTCGGCATCCCGCACGCCGGCCGCCTGCGTGCCGCCCATCAGCCCTCCCATAAATATTAGATGCAGCAACAGCAGCGTATCCAATGTTTCCATTTTCTTTCAAGCAGCTTCATAAATATTTATCGAGCGGCAAAGCCGCATCTTCGCTCGGCGACGTCGGCGTGTCTGCCCGGCCGGCCCCTTCGGATGGCCACGCCCCAGCGCCGGGGCTCGCGCCCAGGAGCCGCTCGAGAGCGCATGGCCAGAGCGGCGGTGTTTTTGCCTGGACGCCTGTTTCCTTGATCCCGCCCCTGGCACGAGCCAGCTAGTGGCCCACCGGGGCCGCGAGACACGGGCCTTACTGGCAGAAGGCGCAGCTTGCAGTGAGCCCAGCTGACCCGCCATCAAGACAGCTGTCACCTGGGGGCCGGGCTCTCCTGCTGCCCAGCTGCACCTGGAGGGCGGCTCTGCCCTGGGAGCTGGCAGGGCCTGGGCTCGCCACGCTGGCAGGTACACGCCGGCGCGGAGGGACGGCAACACCACACCAGCCAGACCCTCCCGCACGCTTCGCCCCCCAAGGGCTGGACAGAGGCCACCAGTGCCCGTAAGTGCCCAGCAGTGGCCACTCACAGCGAGCGACCCTCCCTGCCTGCAGGAAGGGGGTGAGGTGGGGTGGGCCCCGGAGGGGCTCGGCTGCTGGGAGTGGGCCCCGTGCCGAGTCGGGGCGCAGGCCAGACGGGGCGCAGGCCAGACGGGTGGCGCGTCTCACCCAGCGATGTCCGGGCTCCGCAGGCCAGGCCCTCGCTCCCCAAGTCGCCAGCAGGCGCCGGGCAGAGGCACGTGGGCCCACAGCACAGAAATCCACGCAGCCTGAAGACCAGAGCACCTGGCCCTTCAGCCCTCCGCAGTCCCGGCGTCCCGCCGCCCTCAGGTTTGCCTGGGAGGGCCACCGGGCAGCGGGCCTGAGGCTGAGCCGCAGAGCAGCGTCAGTGAGGCCCCGCAGCCGCAGAAGTCAGCAAGAGGAACATAAATGCTGCACCCGGCGCTGATTTCCTGACAACTGGCAGTTCCAGACTCCTGCAGGGAAGGCACGTGAGGGATCAGCCGGGCTGGGAGAAGTCACGTCTTCGCTCCCACTGAAGTCAACCCCATGTTCGGCCCCTCTCGGCTTGGCCCAGATACGGACATGGGCAGACTCCACTGTGGGGTTCTGCGGCTCTCAGAAACTGCTGCCCCATTATCACCCGCTGTCCCTTATTATCACCTACTGTCCCCCACTATTACCTACTGTCCCCCATTAGAACTTACTGGCCCCCATCAGAACCTACTGTCCCCCATTAAAACCCATTGTCCCCCATTAGAACCTACTGTCCCCCACTGTTACCGACTGTCCCCTGCCAGAACCTACTGTCCCCTGCTGGCAGCTGTCGTCCCCCTGGAGTGACCGATGGAGGACAGCAACATCAGCAGGAACGAATCTCAAAGCAGAGCCAGATGGACCAGGTCAATGGAGTCTGGAGAAATTCTTTGCAGAGCTGAAAGTATGTTTGCTGAGAAGACTTTTGGCAAGGCCGGCCTCCCGGGGAGAGGGCAGGGGCGGAGAGGAGCCTGGCCGGGCCTCTCTCCCCAGCCAGCGGAGGCAGACTGGCTCACCACCGGGGGCGGGGGGGCCCGCAAGGCTCTGGCCCAGGCCGGCAGCGTGGGTGTCCCTCGTGGGTT
>NW_004567108.1:1407545-1414685 GCF_000260355.1 Condylura cristata | reverse complement strand
TGGCCACCAGCCCACCCGCGCGCCCACCCGCGCGCCGCCCTGACACTCGGCGGGAGACCGAGGCTTTCTCGTCTGCCTTGTCTCGCGCAGCGCGAAGCCCCAAGGTCCGCGCCGGTTCCGTCTCTGGGTGTCAGCTTCTATTTCACCCGGTGGGGGGTCACGGCCACTGCCCACCCCCAAGGTCCTCTTCTGGAACCCCCATAACCGTGCCTGCTGCTCTTTCCAGCAAGCACCACCACACCCCCCTCTACATGACACTTTGTACTGGGGGGTCAGGGCAGAGCCCCACCGAGGCTCAGCTCCTCCCCGGGCGTCTGTCTGTCAGCCCCACCCTGGCCAGGGGACACTCGGCAAGGCCAGGGCCAAGAGGCGGGTGGTGAGGCTCAGGGTCCATTCAGCCTGAGGAAAAGGCGGTGGGCACTCTTGGCTCCGCTAGAGCAGAATGACCTGCAGAGAGAACTGTCCAGCGTCTGTCACCAAGAAGGGGCAGGACCATCGCCACACCGCGGCTTTCCTAACCTTGCAGAAAGCTGATGCTGCGCGGCAACAGAATAGCCTGGATCTTTGGGGAGCCGGGGCCCCACGGGGAGGGTGGGCAGGCCCGCCCCCACGCCGCTAGCGCAGGGCTTTTGAGGGCAGGAGCCCTGGATGGGACATGGCGTGGGCGGAGGCGGGGGCCTGAGGCACGGGGTGACGCCCCCACAGGCTGTCCCCCAGAGCTGTCCCCCAGGGCTCACAGGAGATGGGGGAGCTAGGTGGGGCTGGGGGGAGGTCCCTCAACGTGTGAGTCTGGAAAAGAGTGGCCGCCACTGTGCAGGGCGGGAGCTCAGCCCCTCAAGCCGGTACTGCCCCCACAGCCCCGGAGTCCAGGCCTGCACCCAGCTCTATGCAGACCTGTGCAGGCGCCTCTCCATCACCTAGCACCCACCCGCTAGGAGTCAGGCCGGGGCACCGTAGAGACCAGGCACCGGCCGTTTTCCAATCCAGCCCACGTGTGGGCCAGGCAGAGAACCCGGCCGAGGGCTGGCCTGCCCGCCCCAGTGCGCACCCGTCCCGCTGCTGCAAGCCCTCGCTCGAGGCAACACAAGGCTCAACCCACACCACGCTCAAGCCCCAGCCCCCCCCCTCCCCCCCGCGCTGACGTTCAAAGGGCGCTTCAGAATGTCTAGGTCTGGTGGTGAGAGCTGCTGCTCATTACCATTACAGCCAGAAATTGTCACGGACAAAGTGTCAAGTAATTTCATGTTTGCAAGTACTTGTGACAATTTCCAGTTTTTAATAATAAGAGAAAATACTTCCTATGAGGTGTGAAATGCATTAGTTAATGACTTGAGTAAACACAAGTGGAACAGCCACATTGGGAACACCATTTGATCAAGAAGTTCAAGCTCGGCGTCTGACCTGGTATTATCAATCAGTAGCTGAAAAAAACACAATTTGGGGACTGACATATTTGTTACTTTCATCTGCCAGTATTTTTCAAACATTTCCATTAATTAGTTGGAGAGATTTATGACTCTCTTCCAAGTGTTATTCAACTGCCACTTGAAAATAATAAGGTTAGACATGCTAGGAACCAGCGTTTGGGTTCTTGTGCTGCTGTTAATTAAAACACATTAGACCTAACGGGCACCCAGGCTGCGTTCTGCATACACCCCTGATGCTGCTCCATCTATTAGTCGACTTGCTCTATTTAAAAGCAGAGCAGTGACTGCACCATGCTGTCAGAACGCAGACGCCCCGACGGGTGAGCTGAAGCATCTTGACTGGAACCTTCCATCCCCATGCCTCATGAACAGGCCAGGCCACGTACCAGAAAGAGGTCTCTGCACCCCGTCTCTGCACCCGGCCGGGGTGCAGAGACATTGCACACTCAAGAGTGACGGTTTCCACCGGCCACGTTTTCCTGTCCCAGATGCTAAGGTGTGAGGTCACCCCAGAAATCATGCTTGTTATTATCCATTCTGTAAACGCTCCAACTGTCCATTTAGAAATAACTGAGACTTGTTTTAAGTGGCATGCGCCAGCGCAAGCAGCGTTCCGACTTCAATTCACACCAAGAAGACACGAATGACTTTGCCTAGTTCCTACACCAAAACTAGGAGGACACTGTCAAGGACGCAATCGTTTTCCTATCAAGAGGCGCGCAGAGAGTAACCCACTACATTTCCGGCTCCTTCTAAAACATGACTTAGTTAGCTTGAAAGCTGCGCGTCATTCCAAGGAATGCCAAAGGCACCGATGTGGATGACCAGAACGTCAAGGCCGCTAATGAGATAAGTAAAAGCTATGGGGAAGCGACACAGCGGCTGAGCTGGGCGGCTGCCGCAGAAAACTAGAGCTGGCAGAGCTCACACGTGTGGCCAGGCTCCCGGCTGCCCCCGCACCAGCTCTCCCCTTGCCGTCAGAGCAGAAAAACCCTCAGCCGTTTGTTAATCCAGACCAGCTACCTTATTCCAGCTCTTCCGGCCAGTGGTGGCCATTCTGCCACTGAAAGGCTGGAGGTTCCCCCGGAAAGTCTCCTCTTTGCTTTCGGTGCTGGTTCCTGAGGTACCATCGACCCGCAGGTTTCTGAAGTGTCCACCAAGGTGACTAGATATGCAGACCCATTGCCAGAGGAGCACCGTGTGTCCTTTAATTCACCCATCATCTCACACATTTAGCTTTGGCCTGGGCATATTTTGGGGGTTTTTTGCAGCTACAAAGAAGTTCTACTTTTCTAGCAAATTTCAATCCTACAAGGCCCAGTGACTTCAGTGAATGGGGTATACATTAGCTCCCCAGACCTTGCTCATCATATAGCTGAGTTTGTCCCTCTGGCCAGAACCCTCCCCCGCCCAGTCCCCAGGCACTCTGGTGAGAGGCGGGGTGAGTCTTGTTTCAGAGCGAGCACAGCTAGGAAGCAGGCCCCTGCTACGTGAACGGGCCGACACCCCCTCCCTGCTTAGGGTTCATTCAGATCGCAGTTCAGCAAATGCAGACTAGGCTCTGCTCCACCCCTGAGCGAGGGGCCACTGCCGCTGAGCTTGGCTGTGGACTTGCTTTGGCCAGGGGACTGAGAGTGGACACGAACTCCCAACTTTGGCCACGGTGCCCTGAAGACCAGCTGTGAGCGGTCCCTGACCCACGGAGAATGCACCAGCTTGTGGGGGCAGGACTGAGCCAGACTACAGCCTGAAGGTCTTGCCCACTGGGACTGACCGAACCCCAGCAACCAAGAGCCTAAGAGCCAGGCTCTCCATGCTGTGACCGCCAGCTAGTCATGGCTGATGGGGACACTGCTCACTGCTGGTCAGCCTCTGATGAGCATCCTCCTCCAGCCACGTGGCATCCTCGTGGCCCGGCCCTCGTCAGTTGTGGTGTCAGCCCGAATTCCTCCCACCTGAACACTTGTTTCCAGGCAGCCCCAAAGCAGCCACGTCTGTTTCCCCAATGACTTATGCAGCCTGCACAGTGACTCGGCAGGCGAGGGGCAGCCCCTGACATGCCACTGCCTTCCGTGACTGACGTGCGAGGGTTCGACTTTAGGGTAGCCAGGTTGGATACCATCAAGCTTCCCGAAGGACTAGACGTTGCTCTATTTCAGGGGGCAACAATTTTAGAGGAAAGAGACATTTAACCGACGCTGGCTGGGATGGATCAGAATCTGCATGCTTGAAAGCTGATTCTAAGCAGCTTGACGACTCCACGCTCTCCACAGGAATAGGAAGCTGACTTTTCCGAAACAAAGGCTGGAGGTTGGGAGGAGGCAAAGGCTTCGTCTAAAAGTATAAACGCTGTGCCAGTTGAATACAGCCGATCCTCTTGCTAACTACTGCTGCTTTAACTCCCCATTAGCAAATTATCTGAAGATGCAGGTAAACAGCCCCTCCTTACGTGACCTTACAGTGCAAAGCGGTTCATCACCGTCATTCACAACAAAGTACAACCTGAACTTCTCCAGTCCACTCTACGGCGATCAGTGAGATCAAAGACTCGCTTCTTACCCCCAGCTCCTTCCTCAAGGACACTCTTCCTTTTCTCTACCCCGCCCCACTGGTTCACTTACCGCAACAGTCTCCTATGATCAGCACCCGGTAACATGCGTTTCTGAAGTCTGCCCAGGCCGTTCCCACATCAGCAGCGTCCCCAGGACGTGACCGCTGTGCGTTAGCCAGGGAGCCTGACCGCTGGCCTTCATGCCACAGAATGCACTAGAAACTGCCCAGGCAACCCAGGGCTGAGAGGCCTCTGCCTTGAAGCAGATGCTTATTTTCACTTGTTTCGACTTAGCTTGTGATAGATGTTGACTTAGTCAAATTCTGATGTTCATCTGCCTTTTGCAGACATGGCCTTCTCATTCACGGCTGCGATGACTCAGCACCCACGAACACGCTGTGCTCTTTAATCAGCTGCTTCAGAGAGAGATTAGAAGGCTTCTGATGTGAATGAGTGCAGGAGGGAGGGCCAGCGCTCCTCAGCCAAGACTTCTGCGGGGTGCCGATGGGGTGGGGGAGGCAGACTGCTGCAGACTCAGATTCCTTCCTGGAGCTTCTTTCCTTGTGTGTGCCCCGGGAAGGGGTGCAGCTCTCCATTCTGCACAAATTGGAACTGGCCTTCAGTCTCGGGCTAGTCAAGAGGAAACAGCAGGAGGGTGCAGAGCCCCAGTTTCTCTGTGAATGAACCCCGAGCAGCCTGCCGGTGCCGCAACAGCAGGGAGGGAGTGGACAAGGCACCAGAGCCCAACCCTGGGCTGACCGGCAGCTGACCCCACACTCAAGACCGGGAAGGGGGGCTGACCAGCTGGGTCCCAGGCTCGTGTTAACCCACTGAGTTCTGGGGTGCTCTGTCACACGACGAAGCTCACTGACACGGCAGGTCCTCACCCCAAACCTCAAACACAAATCTATTTCCTAACATCAAAGGCGTCACTGTCGGTAAGTGAGGTCAAGAGGGCGTGTGGCGTGACGACGACGCCCCCAGCCGGAACTGCGTCCACCGGAAGCCAGGTAGCCGGGGCCACCCCAGCTTGACGGCGCTGCGGGAGAGGCCGCACCTATGTTTCAGCCAGTGCCAGGCGCTGCGGATGGGGCTGGGCTGAGGGCCGCCCTCTGGGACCATTCTCCACCATGAGCTGGTTTTGCACCAAGGGGAGACTCTCTTGCAGATATTCATGCTCCCAGAGCGGAGGGACGAGCACACCTCTTTCAGCAATGCGCCTCGAAGGCAGCCATCAGGCCCGGCGTAAACAGGAAACGGGCTGTGCTTGCTCACACGCCCGTGCAACACGTCGGCTCAGGCGACGCCATGGACGAGCCCCAGAGCCCCCAACCTCTGCTGACCCGACAGGGCGATGTCTGACTCACTCAAGTCTCGGCTTCTTCTTATGCCTTAAAAATCACAGCAGGAAACATGGAGCTTCCCTACGACCCAGCCATCCCACTCCTAGGTTTCTACCCAAAAGACACAAAAACACTGATTGAAAAAGACACCTGCACCCCCGTGTTTATTGCTGCTTTATTTACAATTGGAAAAACATGGAAGCAGCCCAAATGCCCAAACGTAGATGGCTGGATAAAAAAGATGTGGTACATATATACAATGGAATATTACTCAGCAACCAAAAAAGAGAAACACATGTCTTTTGCAGCAACTTGGATGGAGCTGGAGAAGATCGTGCTGAGTGAGATAAGCCAGAAAGATAGAAAAATACCGGATGTTTTCACTCATAGCAGGAGTATAAAGGACCGGGCGAGAAAATAACAAGAATAATGAACAACCATATACCAGAGACATTCTGTGGGGGTGGAGTGGGGAATGGGATCAAAAACGGGGGGGGTGGGAGGGAGGGGAGGAAGTGCACGGGACTATGGTGGGGGCACAGGGGTGATTTGGTGAAGGGAAACCCGCGGGGATTACAATCGAGGTGGCAAAAAAAAATGTGCAAAATGATGTAAAAATAAACTTTGTAATAAAAAAAAAATCACAGCAGGAATCAAGAGCGTCCCCTCGCCATCACTGCCTACAGCAAGCATGCTAGTAAGCCGCAGCACGCAGCCTCACCCCCGGGCCGCGCAGGGACCCCTCAGGCGCCAGCATGTGCGGGGGCCCTGCAGGCTGGCCAGTGCAGGCTGGCCAGTGCAGGCTGGCCAGTGCAGGCTGGCGGCTGCGGTGCTCTCTCCAGTACGGCACGTCCATTTGTATTCTCAGGGGCTCCGAGCTTTCTTGGAAGTGAGTCCTGGCTTTCTTCAGGCATCTAAAACCACTTTCACGGCTTCCTCCCCTCCACGCGCTCAAAGGCGTGGACTCGGTTCCGAGGGACAGCACCGTGCGGCCCGCGGGCGGGAACACGGCTGCTGTGGACATAAGACTTCTGCGTCCTCGTCTCTTCAGACGAGGGATCAGCACTGCAAGTGAGGGCAAGCTGACGCTTCCCTGTTGTGCGTCCTGTAAATATACCCAGAGAGTGACGTGCTGTGCTCACACATGGGTCTCCATTTCCTCTCCTTCCCACAGAAACAGTTTTATATTTTATTCCAAGTTCTTATATGCTCAAGATGGGAGTAGCAGAGGCTGTTTTAAATTTTATTTCTACTAAAAGTTTCCTGATCACTGACTTAATATATTTAGATGCAATAATTTTATGTGATAGCATGTCATTCTGTAACCGTATGTAACCATGGCACGGGCGTTACTAGAATATCCGACCATAGGTAACATCACACTTACATACAATGTCTTACTGAACAACACCCCGTGATGCGACCACTGTCCACTGCACACAGTATGTGCCCACCTCACATCATGCCTAGTACAGGCTGTGGTAGCAGATAGACACACGTGCGAGGCATGCATCACCCACACGTTACAGAAGATGTGGGATACATAATTACAACTTATAAAGTTTATATATTTCAAACTGCATGTGACATTGTATCGAACATATAGAGTTTAAGACACAAAACATAAACTTGTCAGGGCCCTCCCTGGGGGCGCAGCGGGTTACAGCACAGCACTGAGAAGCTGAAGCCGCTGCAGCACGATCCCCGCCCTGGCCAACGACCACAGCAGCAGAGGGCCGGACCCGCCCGCCTGCCCACCCGCCGGCCTGGGGGGACAGTGTGGAGGACGCGCCCTGTGGGGCCGGGCTGGCCTGGGGGG
>NW_004567108.1:1405494-1406746 GCF_000260355.1 Condylura cristata | reverse complement strand
GAGGGGAGGGGAAGCAGAGGAGGCCACAGGGCGCAGGCCACCCCCACCCCAGGCCAGGGGCGGCCACAAGGCACAAGCCACCTGCCTGAGGCACCGCAGGATACACAGAACAGGCAGCCCCAAGAAAATATGAATGTGTTGGGTTTATTCCCTTGGCGCTAAAGAATGACTTATAAAGCATACGGCAATATAAAAATCCACCAGGGAGTCAACCGGCACAAACCTTCAAAAGGAGGCGTCCTGTCACACAGGACACTCACTGCCAGCCGGGCAGACACAGGCGGCAGCAGGCGGCCTGACGCGGGCTAGGGCGACCCTTCGGTCCGTCCGCTGCGCGCCAGCGGCGCAGACACAGGGCGGAGAAGGCCGAGCCGAGCGCTCCCCGGGGAGGGCTCCTGGCCTTGAGCACGCCGGCGCCGGCAGCCTCGTGGCTGGAGCGCGCCCACCTTCCGGGGGCAGAGTCTGCCCCACGTGGCTGAGTCTGCGGAGCGCAGGCAGGGGCTCCACGATGCTTTTCATGGCCCAGCCCTGGGGAATGTCCCCTCACGGCGCCGTCACCTCCAGAAGCAGTAAACCAAGACGCTGAGGAATCCGAGGAGCGCTCGAAACACGCAGTAACCCCCACGCCGAAGCCCGCGGGAGACCCAGAGGCAGGGGACAGGCTGGAGGAAACAGCCGCAACTCACAGGCAAACCACCCACTCCAGTAAGCAGACAACGTCTGAAACTAGCAAACGGTCTTTGAAAAAAAGGCTGAGTGATGAGCGAGTATTTGGCTCATAGAAGTAGTGTCCAGCGGACACGCGAACAGGTCTCCGGGTGTGCGGGGCCCGCCCACGGGCGCAGCGTCGGGGGACAGTCCCGAGCAGGGAGTCCGCCGTAGCCAGCAAGGACGCGCCTGTCAGTGTCCTAAAAGTTCCGCTTCTAGGAGGCTGTCTGCATGACACACCGGCAAAATGTACAAAATCACTCGCGGTGGCGTCCTTTCTAATTATAAAGGATGGACAACAAGTTCAGTGTCAATCAACGTTAGGACGGTAAACTGAGGCAGACACACTATAGACTCTGCAGCCAGAAGATGAGCGTTCTGCTCCGGTGCGGCACGGCGGCTGTGGAGTGTGACGGGGTGGAGAGAGCAGCCGGAAAGACAAGCAACAGAAGGGTCACCAAGAGGGCGCAGGGTGCAGGCAGCAGCAACGGGCTCGAGGTGCCGACTCTGACGTTCCTTGGAGGTAGAGAGATGGGTGGGTGGG
>NW_004567108.1:1398697-1404901 GCF_000260355.1 Condylura cristata | reverse complement strand
GCTTAGGCACTTCTGACCTGGAAATGGTGGAGCAGGAGCTGAAGCAGGCGTGGGGCAGAATTTCCTCTTCCTCCAGGAAGAGTTTTGTTCCGCCGGTAACCCAACACCTGCAGTTCTTCAGACGACGCTGACCACAGGCACGCCCATGTCCATCTCTCACGCTCCTGTTCTCGGCGTGTGGTCAGGCCGCCCGCCAAGGAGGCCACTGAAGCCCTGGTGTATTTCAGTCTCTGAGGAGCCAGGAAAGCGCAGCCTCGCCCGTGCCCCGGGGGAGCTGGCCCAGAGGGGCTGAACCACCCGGCTGCCCTCTCCCTGGGCCCTGGCCCAGGTCCAGCGGCTGCCCCCAGCCCTCTGCCCACAGCGCTATGCAGCAGAACCCCATCTCCTCTGCCACCACCGCCGTGCTCATCTGGAGACCGAGCTGGGCCGCACGTACATTACACACAGACGCTGGACACTGCGCTGGACGGAACAAGGTCACTCACAGCAGCAAGTGGAGAGGCCAGACTTGGCGTCCAGAGTGGCTAAGTCCTGCTGCCCCGAAGCTGGTCAGGGCCCCTGGCAGCCCCATCTGTGTGGTTACTGGGCCCTCAGCACCCAAGGGGCGCCCGGCCTGCACCACGGGCCCCGGGCTCAGCTCCATTTCCCGTCCAGCCGCTCTCCTGAGGCTGGAAGAGGGCAGGTGAGGACCAAGCTTGCTTGCCGGCTGGCGCTGCTGTCCCGCGGGAGGTCGCTGCTGCCCGCTGGGGGCAGGGCAGGCCGGCTGGCACACGCAGACCCAGCCCAGGCCGGCGAGCGGGGCAGACATGAGCAGCAGCGGCAGCAGGGACCACGGTGCCCTGGCGGGACAAGAGGCGCCAGGGCGTCCGGAGTCTCGGAGACGGCCTGGCACGCAGGACCACGCGGGCAGAGTCCGGCCAGGGCAAGGGCCGGACGGGCCCGCACCTGCCCCAGGCGTGTCCCTGCTTGAAGGCTTCGACTCACAAGTTTTGCCAAAAGCAGCGCTGCGTGGGGTGCTGACTAGACGCCCCCAGAGCAGCACCAGCACTCCTAACTTCCCGGGCGAACAGAGGCACGCGGGGGACGCCGGCCAGCGGGAGGGCCGTGCACTGGCCTTCGCCCGGCTCGGCCAGCGGGCCGCGCTGTCTTGACTGGGGGCTACAGACAGGGATGGGACCAGGCGAGTTGCTTCCCTCGGCGCGGGCGGCTGGCGACTGCGGGCCAGCTCCGCTCCCCTCCAGCCCAGCGGGAGCCCGCGGCCCAGTCCCAGGGGGCCATCTCGGGAGGGGAGGCGGGCACAAGTCCTGAAGGTGCGCCTGCACGGCCACACCCCTTCTTGGGGGCTGAGGGGGTCAACAACAATCATGGGGGCGCCGCAGCACCCCAGCCAAGTCCTGGAGACGTACTGGGGCACCACAGACACGGGGTGCCTCCAAAGGTCCGGCTGAGGTGTGTCCCGGCGCTCCTGGCCTGAGTCGCGCCTTATCTGTGGGTTGCCCCTGGCGGCGGGGGGTGCCCCGGGCCCCCGGGGGTCTCCTTCCACCTCCGTGCCGCTCGAGGGGCAGCAACGGCCTCGTGCAGGTGGGGCAGCTTGGAGACGGCCCGGCTGGAGGCCAGAGCGTCCCGGACACAGCCTCCGGAAGGCCCTGCGTGCCCCTGCCCTCTGCTCCCCCAGGCGGCAGGCAGCGCCCACGCCGGGGCCGCTGGCCCGGGACACCTCCGTCAGGGCGCGGCCGAGCGCACCAGCTGTGTCACTGCCGCGGGGATTCTCAGCGAGGATCTTTGTTTCAGAGCTCAATCCGATTCCTCCGGCCCTCCCCTCGTGCGGGCCTGTTTCTCTGGTTTTCTAATAATAGTGTCGGCGCACAGTATTTCAAGGGGCTGACGTCGGCCAGGCGCCAATCCGCAGAAACGCCCACCCGAGGGGCAGAGCCCCAGCCCAGGCCCGCGCAGACTTCAGGCGCCCCGCGAGCCCCGGCGGGCCTGCTCAGGGGTCGCGTCCCGCGCACGCCGAGCTAGGACAACGCGGCAGCCAGCGGGACACTCGTCCACCCACAGCCTCGCCCGCGCCTACTGCCCGCGTCCACTGAGCTCCACGGCCGCGTCACCGCGGAGCAGACACCAGCCGCCCAGCCGGGCACACGGGGCAGACTTCGCGTGACGCCCGTTTTAAGAAGTGAAATTTTCTAGGAAAATGCAGAAATTGTGTCCTGAAAGAGACCACGAGAAGGATACCCGTGGGCAGCCTTCAGCCTCAGCAGAGGCAGCCTGGCCCCTCGGGATGGACGGGGCCGGGCTCTCGGGTGCCCCGGTGGCTCGGGCCAGAGACGGGGTTCGGGGCGTTCCCTGCACCGCCTTTCAGTCAACGTGTCCGCATTGGGGTGAGCGGGGACGCACCCGAGTGCCTAAAGCTACAGAAGATATCCTGGACCCCTGCAGACTACTGCCCCCCTCCCCCGACACCCAGGAAACGGTCGCTGAAATCACTAGCCCGTATTGTCACAAACGGGGGTCCATCGCAGGACCCCACTTCCACCGCGCGAGGCCTAGCGTCTCCCTGCTCTCCGCCCTACGCCCCAGAAACTCGGGAGTCACCAGGCCAAAGCCTCAGGGCAAGGCCCGGCGCCTCCCAACCTGGGCGCGGGTCACAGCCGGGGCCTCGGGGCGCCCGGGTCTCCGGCTGGGCCGAGGACGGCCTGCGTGCCCAGCAAGGAAGGAAGCGGGGGCCTGCCCAGGTTCTCTGGTTCATCCAAAGATCACGTCAGTGCTGCCCGAGGCCGCCTCCCCTTGCCGCAGCTCCGGCAAGGCGCACGGGTGCTGGTGGGGCCCTGGGCCTTGGCCGGACCCGCCAGGAGTAACAGCCGCCAGCATCCAGCCGTGGACAGCAGGCCCGGGTCACGCAGAACGGCAGGGCCGAACCTCAGTCCTTCGGGCTCACGAAGTTCTGTCAGTAGCTTGGGGGTTCTGCTTGGAATAGTGGGGGGGGGGGCAGGGCAATTACTCGAAAGGCAGGAGGAAGCGGGGCGGGCCGTTCAGCTCCAGGTGTTTATTTCGAGTAAGCGGATGACTCACCTTTCGGCTCTTTGTTCTGAGCGATAACTTTGGCTGTTTGTCCTGGGCCTCCACTCCTGTAACCCAGACCAGACCCCACGGCCGTCCCGCAGCGGTACAGGCTGGCGGTGAGGGGCCAGGCAGAGGGGCGGGGTTGGGCTTGTCAATTTGCACAAACAGAGACCTCTTCTTACGACTAGCACGGGCCCTGGCTGGTGGCGCCATGGGCTAAGTCTCAGCACTGCAGAGCTGCCCCCGGCCAGGGAGTGACCCAGGGCACAGCAGACCTCTCTGTCTCCCCGCCGCTCCCCTCAGAGGTGGATTTCAGCAGATCTGCCTGTTCTGCTCCCCTCTCTGGTGCGTCCTCTCACCCCCACTCCTCTGGCCTGTACCCCAGTTCTTGTGTGCGTAAATAAATACATCTTTAGAAAGAAAACAACTCGTAACAACAACACAGACTACAGGGAGCCTTTAAAAGCAGCCAGAGCTAATTTGAGGAGCAAGCTTCCTCACAAGCCTGTTTCCAAAATAATGTCACTTGATCGCTGTAAGTGATCCACGAAGTTCACAGCCTGTTCTCACCCTTGACCTTCAGAGGTGGCATCTGCTCTTGTGGCCCACAGCCGCAGGGAGGACCCCGCCCCCCAGGCCACTCCCCTCCGGCAGGCCCACCGCCCCCGGGCCTGCCTGTGGGTCTCCCTTCTTCCCCCAGCACACCAGTGAGGGCCCGACCTCGACCTCCCGGAGGCCAGACGGCTGGGCGCGTGAGCCGCCTGCTGGGTCTGTGCCAGCCTCCGGGCCCCCAGAGGCTGAGGTGCCACCTCGAAGGTGTCGGACTTTGTCCAACGCCTCTCCGAGTCGCCACAAAGGTGCCATGCAGCGCTTCCTGTCGCTAAAATGGCCTGTTTCGTGATGAATCAACAAGTTCACTTTGTAACACTGAACCAACTTTGCATTCGTCCGTGTCGCGTCATAAATGGGACGAGAGACAGAGACACAACTGGCACGCAGGTGTCTGTAAAGACGCAGCCCCTGTGGCTATGTCTATATATCTACATATCTATCTATCACTATAGTGGACTAAACTCCCCTGAAGAACTTTCACACCCGTGCTCATGAGCGACACTGGCTGCAGCCTGCTTTCCTCCTAATGCCGTGGGCTCTGCTGAGTTAAGAAATGTCCCCACTCCTAGCCAGTGGAGGGGTTCCGGTGGGGCTGGGGCGATTTCGTTCTACAATTCAGTGGAACTCAGCGGGGAAGACAGTGGTCTTGGAGTTTGCTTTGTGAGAAAATATTTCACGACCTATTTAAATTGTTTTTACACATGTAGGGCTATCCAGGCAATCCATTTCCTCCTGAATGAGCTCTGTTACTTTTCACTGCATCTAGAGTTTGCAATTTACTGGCATAAAATTATTCGTGATATTTCCTTAAAATCTGCAGCCTCCGGAGTGGCAATGCCCTCCACACGCCTTCTGTCTTTATTTCTGGTCAAGCTGGCCAGTGTCATCAAGTTTATTGATCATCTTCAAGAACCAGCTTGGTTTCACTGATTTTCTCTACCCTTTTTCTCTTTACAACTACAATTTGTAATAACGTACTGATCTGAACCCCACATCTTTTTGTACCATAAACACTTAACACTATAAATTTCTCCCACACCCCCTTTTGGGGCGCCCCACTCACGGTGATTCACCTGTTTTCATGCCACTTGGTTCGCGGTACTTGCTAATCCCCCTCATAACCGCTCCTTGGATTCCTGGGTTATTTTAAACGGAGTTTCCTCTCCAATCGTTGATTGATTTTCCAAATTTCTTAACATCTCTGACTTCTAACTTCAGAGCACGATCACCAAAGGACGCTCCGTACGACACTAATCCCTTGCGGCCGGGGAGGCTCCAGGCTGAGGACAGGAGCCACGCATGGCCACGAGCCCCTGGGCAGGCGCTCTGGTTCTCTGGGGACAGCACTCCACGCTCCACGAGGCGAGCTTGCCACAAGTCTTCTGCCCCGGCCAGCGTCTCCCCTCCTGCCCCACCACCCCAAGGGCAGAGCGTGGCTCCCACACCCCGGGCGGGCGCCTGACGCCTCTCCCAGGTGCCCAGGTTTCCACAACTGTCAGGTCTTTGTAATTGTTCTCAATGTGCCGACCCCTAAACAATGTCCTCTCTGGCAGCTGCCCCCCGCGCCTCCCCCCCCAGAGGGTCTCCCTGCTAGGGTGGGCTTCTCCATGAACATTCTGAGGCGGAGACGGGGCCCCCCACCGCCAGGCTCCATTTCCATCCCTGCCGCCCTCCCTGCCCCTCTCTGGTCTCTGGCCCTAAGACTCCCAGCCCCTCTGCGCCGAGCTCTGTCCTGTCAGCCCCACGGCCCGCAAGGAGGACAGCTGGAGACCTCACGTCCATGCCCCTTCTCGCCAGTGCCCCTTCCCTGGGACACCCTGCCACCGCACCTTAAAACCACCATTTCATGCGTTTTGCCCCTCTGTCAATTCAGGCAAGACGTGAAATTGAATTTCTACTCCTTCCATGCCTTTGGAGGTGGACACACAAACCATTATCTGCTTCTGAGCAGAATTACTGCACTGATGATTTCAAAGAATGCTCACTCATCTCGGCTTTGAATATGCCAGATGACAAAATGGCTAAAACCAGCTTATTACAAAATAATTCAATTGAACACAGCTTGGGCTGGGGCCCTCGGACGACATCTTCTGTTTGCAACAGGACGCTGGATCGGACCAAGCCCAAGCGCGCCCCCACCCCCCACGGAGCCGAGGCCGTCTGGGCACACAGGCAGCTGGGGGCGCTGGCTGGGTTCCCGCGGCAGAAACAGGCAGCTCGTGAGACCCTCTGGGCCCGCCCAGGCCTGAGCCCGTCTGGGGACGCTCGCCCACCCTCGGGTGCTGACCGCGCCCTGCAGGAGTGAGCCCGGGGCGGCTGGACGCCCGACAGACGGGCGGGGCTTTTGGGCGCGTGGCCTGGGCCGGGAGGACCCTCACCGGGAAGGCCACGTCGGCGCAAGCCCCGCTGGTCTGTTCCCTCCTCAGGGGTGCCCGAGGCCCCACCTCCCCAGGCCTGGGGGGAGGCACAGCGGCAGGTCCTGCAGGGACACGGGCGTGTGTGCCCGCGTGCCCTGCACACCTCCGAGCA
>NW_004567108.1:1396539-1397886 GCF_000260355.1 Condylura cristata | reverse complement strand
TAGACAGTGTGGGGACCACAGGCCCCCCTCTTGTAGACAGTCTGGGGGCCATGCCCCCCTCCCTTGCACGAACACAGTCTGGGGACCACAGGTCCGGGTCCCCCTCTCGTAGACACAGTGTGGGGACCACAGGACCCCTCTTGTAGACAGTCTGGGGGCCATGACCCCCTCCCTTGTGCAAACACAGTCTGGAGACCACGGGTCCCCCTCTCATAGATACAGTCTGGGGGACACGCCCCCCTCTCGTAGACACAGTCTGGGGGCCATGTCCCCCTCTCGTAGACACAGTCTGGGGGCCATGCTCCCCTCTCGTAGACACAGTCTGGGGGCCACGCCCTCCTCTCGTAGACAGTCTGGGGGCCATGCCCCCCTCCCTTGTGCGAACACAGTCTGGGGACCACGGGCCCCCCTCTCGTAGACACAGCCTGGGGGCCCCCTCCTCCTGTGGACACAGCCTGGGGCTGCGGGCCGTGGTGCCGAAGGCCGCCCCCCGCTTGGGCTCATCCGCCATCACTCAGAGCCAGGCGCTGCGGCTGGTGCCCTATTTCCTGAGACAGCGCACACGGCAGGCGGGCGTCTGAGGCCCCAGGACGCACAGAGGGCCGCTGCTTCTGGCGCAGACTGTCGCCTCTCAAGTTGGGGGTGGTCAGACAAGGCTCCGCGGCCTCCCTGCCGCGGCAGAAGTGGGGGCCGGGCAGGGGAGCTTTGTTTGCTGCTGGTAGCCTGAGGACAGCAGGGCCCGTCACGTGCAGGCAGGACTCGGCTCCCGGGGCAGGCGGCCCGCGGGTCCCTCGGCAGGGTCCCCCCAGGTGGACCTGGGCGCTGCCCCGCCTGTGCCCAGCCGCCGGCCCACCTGGGGGGAGGAGGCTGTGGGCAGTTCCCAGGTGTGAGGAAATGAATCCTCTTGTTAGAAATTCACGAACCAAAACATCCTATAAACACCCGGCTTGCAACTATCAGACTCCCTGGCCGGTTCCCAGGGAGAGGGCGGCCCCCGCCACGCCCACCTCCAGCACCCCCATTCCCAGATCTGACCCGCGGGAGGGGCGGCCCAGATAAGGCTCCTGGCGGCCGCAGGAGGGAGAGCCCGCGGGGGGACAGGGAGGCCCCTGCGCCGGCATCTCGGGGGCATGGACGGGGCGGGCTTGCGGCGAGCGGGAGGCGCAGGTGGGAGCCAGAGGACGCCGGCCGTGCCGGCTCTCACCCGCAGACCGGGGCTTCTCCCTGTGGGTGTCTGTCCCCTCATCCAACACACACATGGAAATGAAGACAAAGAGAAGCTCAGCCTCGCCAAGTGAAGCAGGGCCCCGTGCCACGGGCCGCCGCGCCCAAGGAAGCAGGCCCGCG
>NW_004567108.1:1394482-1395217 GCF_000260355.1 Condylura cristata | reverse complement strand
CCCCCCGGAGCGGCCCCGGACCAGACGCCCACCGGGAGGGCGTGGAGGCAGCGCCCCGAGCGGCGTCAGCTCAAGGACCCGAAGGCCAGCTCGGCCGGGCCGCCGGGAGGTCAGCGGCCGGGGGTCAGTGCATCTTCTTCCCGCAGCAGCTCCTCCAGGCTGCCCCTCGCCGCCCCTCTCCGGCTGCTGCTTCTCAGGGCGCCCGCCGCAAGCCCCTTCCCCCCGGATCAGGGCCGGCCCACCTCCGGGCCGGCTCCCGGCACCCTACACCCCGCTCACTGGGCGCGAGTGAGGGTCTAGTAAAAGGTGTCCGGAGGGCAGGGTGGTGCGAGCGAGCCCGGCGCCCGACCTTGGGTCTCTGGGCACATGGGATGTCCAGCAGCATCGCTGGCTTAGAGGACAGCAGCCCCCGCCAGGCCGCTACCTGCCATGGGCCAGTGTCCCCTGGGGTGAAATCGCCGCCCCCGGCACCATGAACAAGAGCCCCACGGACTCGGAACCGGTTCAAGCCCCTGCTCCGCTCCCCAGCAGCTGGGTTCCCCTCCTCTCTCATCCCCCCCGTGGGGGCCCCTTTACCTCTGTGGGGGCCTCTCAGTGCTCCACCCACCAACCCCTGGAAGACAGCCCCAGGCTCGGGGACAGCTGGGAGCTTCTGAAGAGGACACGGGATTTGCAGCCACACCCGGCCCCGCACAGCCACGAACGGGGTGCGCACCAGGAAGCCCCCTCAGACAC
>NW_004567108.1:1385611-1394327 GCF_000260355.1 Condylura cristata | reverse complement strand
GGCCCGGACGCACCTGCCGGCGGCCGCCCCCTCGCACAGGGCGCGGAGAAACGGCAGGACGCCCCTTACCTGGTCCCAGGGAGAGACGGTGCCGCCGAAGCACATGAAGAGGAAGCCCATGGCCACGAGGCAGGTCCAGATGACCAGCGAGAAGAGGCGGAGCAGCTTCTTGAACACAGACTCGATGCAGACGAGGATGAATATCGCAAAGAAAATCGCCAGGGCGGTGGGGACGGTGATGAGAAACGCCACGTGGTTCTCGGCTTCCTGAGGGGAGAACACAGCGCAGGGGCGCAGGTCAGAGCCCCGCAGGGCGACGGGCCGCAAAGCCGGGCACAGTGGGGGGGGACTGCCTGGACAAGCGCCTCACCTCTCTCATAGCGGGAGTATAAGGGCCCAGGCGAGGAGACAATGACAGTGAGGAACAGCCATAGAGCAGAGACATTTTGTGGGGGGGAGCGGGGAATGGGGTCAAAAACAGTGGGGGGAGGGAAGTGCACGGGACGGTGGTGAGGGCACAGGGTGATCTGGTGATGGGAAGCCCACGGGGATTGCAACTGAGATGGGAAAAGGCACAAAAATACGTAAAAATAAATTATTATACAGTTAAAAGGAAAAAGAGTTTCCACTTCTGAAGGGTCAGCTTCCGGCGATCACGCTTTCACACAAGCCACGCGCCGCCGCGCCACCGAATCCACGCTGCCGGCTCTGGGGAAACGGGTCGGATTCCGAAAAGAACGTAGGGGCGCGGAGAACGGGGGGCAGCCCGCGGCCCCTCCGCCACGGCTCGGCCAGAGCGCGGTCGCCAAAGCTTCCCAGGGGCTGTGAAACGTTTCGCTAAGGGCGAGGAGAAGCGCTCTCCTCTGCAAACTGAAGAGCTTTTATTCGCGGGCCGGACCACTGGGCTCTCAGCGGACCACAGGTTAGCAGAAAGGCCAGGAGGCGCTGACCGAGGGCGAGAGCCAGGGCCCAGGAGGCGCCACCCCTCTCTCCAGCTGGCGCAAGCACGGGCACGTGTTGCCAGCCTCTCCCGATGCAGCTTCTAAAACACGAGTGGCACCACTGCTCGCAGTCACGCAGCAGGGCGCCCCGCGGACGCGACACCCCGCAGCACCACCCGGGCGCCCCACCCCGCAGAGGGGGGCGCCCCAGCATGGAGCATTCCCAGCTGCCCTGGCTCCGAGCCCTCACTTTCCCCACCCTGTAAATAAACACTGTTTACTTCTGCCTTGGGGCCCTGTCCTCGCTCTGAAGGCTCTGAAGCAGGACGTGAGAGCCATCAGCCAGGTCCTTCCTAGTCCCCAGGGTTTGTCCTGTTTCAAATCTAATCTGTTCTGACTGATGTAAGAGATAATACAATAAGAACAAAAATAAACACAGTAGAAAATGATTGCAATTGAGATCAACAAAGACCAAAAAGATAGCTATTGAAAAACAAAGGAGACATGAGGTTATGTAAGGAAAAAAGCACATAAATAAAAACCAAAACTAGCGTATGTGTGAAATGCTAAAATGTGAAGGCAAATGTCTCGCTTATTTGATCAGACTAGCAAAAATTTAATTTTTAAAGAGAGGGTTTGATAAAGGAGTATTCCAAATCCATTTCACCGAATAATATATTCGCAAATTCTTAAAAAAAAAAAAAAGTCAGCACATCACTTCTAACACTTTGTAAGAGAAAGCATGAACTCTGAGTTCGTCTTAGACATAAGAAGGTGCTCAAGATCAATCCTTACTATTCACTGCGTTGGCATTTTAAAAACTTGAAAAAGCATACAATGACCTCAACTTGGTAAAACTTACCACCCAATCACATTTAAACTTCTTTAAAAATTAGACTTCTTAACAAAAGAGAATCTCAAAAACAATACTAAAAAACCCACTGGATAAACTGTGAAGGGATTCTCTTAGAATTCAGGAAAACTCGGGGTTCCGATAATCACCAGTCTGTTTCACACTGGGGTTCCTGCTAGCATGATAATACAAGAAAAAGAAATTTTAGATCTCACTACTGGAAAAGAGGAAATGAAACCCCTCACTCGCAGGTCCCCTGGTGTCTCCCAGGGAGCCCCGAGGGGCCTGCAGGGCCCTTAATGAAAAGGGAGTGATATTCTGAATCCAGGGTGCATACTTTACACCAGCAACAAAATGATAGAAATCAACATCTTCAAGCATGTTTCATAGGAAGCAGCAAGCTAAAAACATCCTAGAATAAAGGCTAAGAACAGAACAGAGGGCGTCTTCAAACCTGATGGAGGCACACAGGAATGGATGCCCACGTTCAGGGGCAGCAACTCGCTTAAAACATGCCCACAATGCTGAACGATGAACGCGCAGGCACGGCCGGCCGAGAGCAGAGGCCCTCAAACTGTTCCTGTGCACAGGGCGACTCACGACAGAGGGGGAGGGTAGTCAGACTGCACTGTGAAAATCCACTCTTCATAAGAAAAATGTGTGCATGGGCCTAGAGCACCACAGACGTAGCTCACAAGACTTGGGGCACAGACACCAGTGTACACTTGGGTGATAAAGGCCAGAGGAGACAGAGGTGCAATCTGAATGCTGAGGGCCTGGAGGTGCTGCAACGCTGCAACGCTGGCCTGGCGGCTCTTGGCGCTTGGACTCGGAGTGCAGGTGCTCATTACCATACAGATAAGTAACAAGCCCGAGAGCGCACTAGGATGGAGCGCAACAAAAAAACTGCTACATGAATCACAAGATAAATCCCATCTTGCGCACTTCAAGCCTAATTCTGAAGAACTGGGATACAGGTTTGAATTAACTACAAGTCCCCCAAGTTAAAGAATTAAGCATCAGGACTCCCTGGTGGCACAAGGGGTTAAGTCTCAGCACATGAGGTTTCCAGTGGCCGGAGCTCGATCCCAGTCAGGGAAGGACCCCAGGGTGCAGCAGACCTCACCTGTCTCCCCGCTGCTCCCCTCGGCAGTGGGTTTTAGTCCATCTGTCTGTTCTGCTCACCACCCTGTCTCTGGTGAAGCCTCTCACCGCCCCTGCACTTCTGGCCTGGACCCCAGTTCTGTATGCACAAATAATCTTTAAAAAAAAAAAAAATGCAACATCAGACCCACCCTGTGTTTAAACCCCCTTTCCTCCTCTGCTCTCATCTGCATTGACCTGATCTCTTTATTCTCTGAATTTCCAGCATCAATAGTCTTCATTGGTCCTCGTCGTGGAAGAGTCCAGAATCACTTCCTCCACAGAGTCCACAGACCACTCCTAGCTCGCCTGAATCACTGTGCCTTTCAGTTTGTACATAGCTCTTTTCAGAAACACGGGCGTGCAAAGCCAAGACAATCGCTCCGTCCCGGGGGTGAGCTCCCTGGGCGGCGAGGGCCTCTCTGAGCGGGACCCACCGTCACGCCGCACCACGCCGCCCGGGAAGGCCCAGAGCTGGGGCGACCTGGGGTGACCTCAGCCAGCCACAACCGTCTGGAGTCAACATTCTCGGGAAAGTCAGTGTTCTAAAAAGAAGCTATTCCACTCGGTGTCCCTATGTTTCCAACGCCATAAATTATTCATTCCATGTATTTTAGCTGCACTGACAACTGCAAATTCCCACTTCAAGCACGGTGATCTGGGCAAGGGGCGGGTTCCAGCCTGAGCCACCGGGCGGTGGCACCGTGCGGGCGGCCAGTGTGCTCGGGACCTGCCCGCCTGAGCGCTGCCTGGGGAGCAGCCGCGGGACTCGGGTAGAGGCCGGTCACGGCGCAGCCCTCACCTGGCTCCTGGGGCGGGCACGTGCAAGGGGGGGGTGGGGGGGAGCCAGAACCCTCGTGGCCCTGCGGCAGCCTGGGGCTGAGGGGCGCCCCGGTCCCCACCCCCCCACCCCCGCTCGGCCTGCACCTTCGCGAGGCAGCACCAGCAGGCTCCGGGCCTGGCCGAGGGGCCGGACATCGGAGCTGACATCGGAGCTGATCACTTTCTCTCCTCCAGGTGCCAGGAGGCTGCAAAGCAGAGCTGCCGGGAGTAACCCCCTAGATTACCCAGGGGCTGCGCGGAGACACCGCGGTGGGCTCTGGGGAGTCTGGGAAATACACAGGGTGGTATGGGAAGAGTTTTGGAGCTGGAACGGAATAAACTTCCATCAGAATGTGGCTTACCTAGCTGTGGTCCTCCCTGCCCCTCCTGACCCGAGTTGCGCGCCCAGCACCTGTCACGGCCAGCAGCCCTTCCTCCCTTCAGCCCAGGTTGAGAACCCTGGCCAGCGCGGCGGTGGCCAGAAACACGTCCTCGGAGGCCAACGCAGGGGCGTCCTGCCCCAGCCTGGCGGCTTTGGGGACAGCATGTGCCGGGCCGCAGAGGCCGCCCTGCCCAGACACTTCAGGGACACGCCGCGGTCAGCGCGAGGCCGGGCCGGCCAGAGCCCAGGAGCCGCCCTCACCCCGAGGCTGCACCACGCAAGTGACAGCGCTGAGAAGCCGCCCACGCGGGGCACCAGACCAGCCTCGCGCCTGCTGTGGCTAGCTGTGCCCAACCCGGAGGCTGCCCGCCGGGAGGCAGCGGGAGCGCGAGCCGGGGGTCCGGGGCACCCTCCGGGGAACGGAGATGGACGATGGGCCCCACGGAGCCCGGGGCACCCGGCAGGCACGCAGCCAGCCTCGGGAGGCAGGAGGGAGGCCCGGGGGGGATGAGGCGTGCCGAGGGCTCAGGCTCTGGACAGCACCAAGCGCCAGGCTTCTGCGCAGCGGCTCTGACGCCCGTCACTAGCCTGGCATCAGGGTGCTGGGGCACCGGGTCGGAATGTGCCCGCCGAGGGCGTCTGGGTCCCAGGCCAACTTCCCCGCAGCTGCCCACGGGCCGGCGGGATCGGGACACAGTGCCCGCGGCAGGCCGTCTCGGGGGGCAGGTGACGCGCGGTCACCGCGGCTGGCTTGACTGGCAGGTCGGGGAGGCAGACACGGCTCGGGGCCCCGCGGGGTGCGTGGGCTGGGGGTCCTGCTCCAGGGCCCCAGACTGCAACACGTGGCTAAGACGCAGCACGCTCGCCAGCGCTCAGCGGGAGCGGCCTGCCCGCCGCGGGGCTCCTCGGACAACAGCAAAACTGGCCAGAACCTCTGCTCCGGGGGCGGCTGGGGTTCTGAGCTGGGAGGTGAGAATCCAAGACGCCCCACGCCACCAGTCAGTGACAGGGAGCCGCCCTGCCAGCCCGCGTTAGCATAACAAGAGGCAGAGGCAGCTGTAACCTCATTACCTAGAGGGATGCCCAGGACAGGACCTTGGGACCCCCCGGGAAGGCGCCATTAGGCAGCTGCCCCGCGGGCCTCGGGGCCTGCAACCTCTTCAGGGGCGCTCCTTGCCGGCGCCCCGGCCCAGCGCGGCCCTGAGAGCCGGCAGGGCTGATGCTTTGGCCTGCGCCTGCACAGCAGCAGGAGACCCCAGCGGGGTGCGCCCTGGGCCCCCGGGACCGGGCTTTATACCCGCAGCTTCTCACATGCTCACTGGCACCATCACCCTGCACGCAGGGGCAGAGGGGGCGAAGCAACACGCCCAGGACCAGAGTGACGGGAAGGGCAGAGCCCCGCAGACACTCCCGAGCCCCAGCGGGGCACCTTTCCTCGGAAAATCGCAATATTCCCCACCCGTTTGTTTACACCACGGTGAAAGTGCGATGAACAGGGCTCAGGAATTACGGCTGCAGACTGCCAGATCTACCAATGCATCCACATGCATCGAAACGCACAGAAGACGCCGCCTCCTCGGCCCGCCCCAGAGCCCTGGGCGGGAGGACACCCACGTGGCCGCACCTCGGCGGCCCTGCGAAGCCCGGCCGGCCCCAGCCGCGCGCTGAAACGCTGTGGAGGCTCACAAGTTCATTTCCCTCCATGGCTGGTGGCTGCGTTTCGTTTGCTCTCTGTTTTTGTGCTTGCGAGAAAGCATCTTTCTCCGTGTGTAGATAAAAGAAACGCTTGATAGACCTGCCCCTAAAAAGGACCCAGGGCTAGAAAATTGCTTTGCAATGCAACGTGCTGGTGGCTGTTCCAGAGCTGCAGCCTGCTGAGGTACTGGCCGGCAGGAGGCGTCACGGCCTCGGCCGGAATCTCACCCAGGGCACCCAAGAGCGGCACTCGCATGATCTTGGCATGTGTCGAAAACCCGGATTTTACTGCCGTATCTGACGCTTCAGATGTTGTGGAAATGCATTTTTTTCTCTATTGCACTTGAAATATTGACTATTTCTAATCATAAATTTTAGCCAAAACAAATCTGGCTGGAGGCAGCTGGTATTTTGACAGACTGAAACATGTATGTCAACCTTCCCTAACAATGGCAGGCACAGAAAAGCTGGCTAATTTTGGACAGCGGAGTGACGGAGCGTCTCACTCCGAGAGAAGGTGCCGCACTTAGCGATAGGAGTTGGTCCTGGCAAGTGAAGGGATCCCAGAGACGTAACGTGGGCCCCACGCCTCCCCAGTTCTGAGGCCAGGGGTCAAGCTCATGTCCTTCACCATGGCCGGCGCGGTCCTTAAATGGGCAGGTAAGAAACAAAGTGTTTCCATGTTCTTAAACAGAACGCGAAGCGTCAGGACATTTTCGTGTTTGCTCTGATTCACATCCAGCTCCTCCTTAATAAACCTGGGGAGAAAGCCAGTCGGTAGCTTTTCACAAACTGTAACTTTTACGGTCCCTTTAAACTGCAAGTTTTCCTGTCAAACACAGAATGAAGCTTGATGGTGAGGTTTCAACCCAGGCTTTACTCTGAGAGTACAGCAGAGACGCCTGGAGCAAGGGCGGACCCGCATGCTGGTGGTACAGAATCACAGACTGAAATGAGGGCCGTCAGCCGTGGGTCCCGTTCACCCGGGAAACAGGTACCTAACAAGTTTGCTTTAATCTCTGCAATGGACATTTCAGGTCACGACACAGAAAGGTGACAGCAGACAGCAACACGCGCTCGCGGCCAGCACCTTCTGTGACCCAGATGTTCCAGGGCTGCCAGGGACGCGCTTTGAGAAAATCGCCAGACTTCCCTGCTACGAAAGCTGATGGGAGTCTAACGGAAATCAAAAACGGGCAGATTTGTGGGAAAGAAGGAATCGGTCCAAGGCTTCAGCAGCAAAAATAGATCAGCCAGCTCCCAAATTACATCAGCGCCTCACTACTCTGCGGAGCTCCAGGGTGGAAACCTGCACAGGCCCCAGGCAGCTGTTACACCCGGACGCAGAGCTCTGCTGACTCCGTCCCACTCCCGCCAGGCCGGCCACCTCCGGGCGCCCACCCCCGCCGTCTCTGCCTGTCCAGACGGAGAACGTTCTGGGGACGGTGGAGATGCTCTCTAGATGGTACAGAAACAAAACCCGCGTGAGCTGTCGGAGGCTCAGGGCTCACTGCTCCGTCCACCCTCGGGCCCCAAGGCCCCGCCCCAGGCCCCCACCTGAAGGTGGCCCTTCCGCCGGCTGCCCCAGCTTCCTGCTGCTGGAAGATTTCAGCGCAGGCCCCTCCTGGAAGGAGGCACGCAGCAGGCGACGAGCACACTGCCCTGAGTGACAGCCGTGGGTGGGGGCGTCCACTTGGTGCCTGAAAGGACTGAGTGAATGGCAGGGACATGCGGACACCACCGCTGGCCAGGGCGAGCCGAGGCGGCTGAACGAGCGCCTCCCGGCCGGCTCGCCTGCACTGCAGCACACGGGATGCAGCGGAGGTGGGGAGAGGCGTGTGCAAGGAGCCACACCAGGAGCCGCTCTCGCCGGACTCCGGCCCCTGCGGCCTCGGCACCGGGGGGGCTCAGTAAAGCGCCTTCGGAGCAAGCAGGGTGGCGAGCGGAGGCGACCTTGCACTCGGCTTTAAGGGTATTAACGGCACTATGAATAGACATCACCTGCTCGCCTCTCCATTTAGAAGAGAACACGCTAGAACAGGCTTGAATTTCAGATTCCACAGACTCACAGCAGCAGCGTCCTAGCAGAAGCCACTTAGGGCCACACGGAGCGGTGCCCTGCAGGGACAGGGCAAAGGCAGGTGCCCAGCGACCTGCCTGCCCCCAGGGCCAGGGGTCTCTCTCTGAGTCCTTTTGCTCCTAAAGGGGAGGGGAGGGGTGCGGTTCTAGGGGGCGACCAGCCTTCTGCCCATGAGGGTGCCGGGAGCTCCTGCAGGCAGCAGGAGGGGCTCTGGGCGCTGCAGAGCAAACGCCTCCTGCTGGCCGCCGGAGGCCCGTCCACTTTCTGTGGCCCTGACAGGGAATTCCAGCACAAGACAGAAAATTATGTTTTTAAAGAACGCCATGACGACAACAAGTTTCCCATGCATAGTGCGCGAGCCCCATCTGGCTCCAGGCACCAGAAACAAATTGCCAGGCTCAGGCTGTGCCATGCACGCTTGCCGGGGGAGCCTCTGGGCTTCCCGGGAACAGGAGCAGCGCCCAGCTGCCAGCTCGCAGCGAGCCGCCCCCAGGTGGGGCCGGTGTCTCCCGGCCAGCAAGCCTGGAGCAGAATGTGCACCGCACACCCCAGGCTGCAAAAGTTTGAAGCACAGGGAGGTGGACAGTAAGTTTGCCGCCATCACAGCTCTCCCCCGCCGCTCCGGGAGGCGCCAAGGGTTTCTGCTAGAAAAAGAGACTGGCCAAGTGGCATCAGCTGCCCAGTGTCTCATGCGCCCAGGGAGGAGGCCCCTCGGCGACCTGCAGGGAGCCGCTTGCCCCACGCCTTCCAGAAGCGCGGAGCCAGCCCGCGCCCAGGCGGCTGCTTGGTGCTGGCGCTGG
>NW_004567108.1:1377197-1384528 GCF_000260355.1 Condylura cristata | reverse complement strand
TCCGCGCCCCGCTCAGCTCTCCCCTGCTCGGCCAGGCGCGGCCACCTCCTGTCCACGGTCTCAGGCCCAGCCAGGGAAGGGGTGTTCCCACTCTGCCCCCCACCTCCCGCCGCCCTCTTTCAGGCCCCCACCCTCAGTTCAGAACTCAAAGGCTGCAGGGGAGCGGGTGGGGGAGGGTGTCCACCGCTCTCGCCCGCCCACTGGCGCGGAGGGCAGCAGACAGGACACCTGCAACCCTTCTGCCCCTAGGCGGACAGCCCTGGCCGTGTGGGGGCATGTGGGAGGGGTGCCCCTTCTCACCTCCACCCCGCCGGGAGGGCAGGGGGTCCCCAGTGTCTTCTTTCACTCCCGCCAGCCACAGTGGGGAAGCCCACCCTCCTCTCCTCCATCTCCACACGCTGGGCTGCGGGATCCTTAGAGGACAGCAGCCCCTAGGGGAGATGGAATGGTGGAGGGGTGATTAAATGGGGTACCCTGCCAGCCTGAGCTAAGCAGCCTCACTTGTGCCTGGTGATCAGCCGAACTCTTGATTTGGAGGTTCTGGTGAGGCTGAGGTTCCCCCATGGGAGGTCGACAGGGCGGCCCCCCTAGGCCCACGCCTAGCCCCTTCGGCCTGGTGTACAGTGGGGACAAGCCAGGGAAGGGGCTGGGCCCTGAGCCCCAGGTGGGGGGCGCTGGGGGCTGAGATTCCCCCAGGTCTCCTTCCGGGAACCAAGTACAGGGGGAGCCGCAGACCTGGTCGGAGCCCCGGAGCACCGTGCCCAGCAACACTCTGGTCCCTGACCTGGGGACTGGGGTGGGGGGGGGTCTCATCACAACCCGCCCTTCTGGAGATTTCCTGCAATTGGTGCTGACTGGCACCCCGACTGGCCATCCCCTCTCTTCAGATCAGTGACCTACCCAGCGCCTGCCACCTGCAGCACCCCGGGGCAGCTAAGTGTCTGAGCACTGTCCCCTGCCCGCCCCGCTGGCTGTCCAGTGCTGGCCCCTGGTGGGCTGGGTAGCTATGTGAGGGTCGCTGTGACCCATGGACCCCGACTGTGTGCAGACCTGGACCCAGATCAGGCAGGGAGAGGGGCCAGGAGCTTTGGGGGCGGGTTATTTTTAGCAGCCCAGAACAAGCAGCAGGAGATCTTGGCTGATGTGGTGGGCAGGGGCAGGCGAAGGAGAAGCGCTGACTGGGGCTTGCTGGGGACACGGAATCCTTGGCAGGGGGTGGCCAGGTCCTGCCCCAGCCCGGAATGGAGGCAGGGAAGGGGAGGGGCCCAGGCCCAGACCGAGCCCCTCTGGGCGTCCCCATGGGTCCCCAGGCTGATGCCCCACCCTGGAAGACGGCCCTCTCTTGCGGGAGGCACCCCGCTGCCCTGTCACCACCAGCCCCGATGCTCGCGGGAATTCCAGCGGCCTTCTGGGGGTTCAGAGCCGCCCACTGGGCTGCAGCACCCTTCCTTCAGGACCTCGGAAGCGAGGCAGTTACTCTCCCACCAGATTCTAGACTGTGGGCGTCCCGAGAGCGAGCCAGCAAAGGGTGCGGGCGCGTGGTGGGCCGCCGCCTCGGCAGCTGCTGAGTGGGGGCTGGAGGATCTTCCCGCGCCCCCGATCCGCCTGCTCCCCTGGGGGAGGCACGCACTGCCAGTCTCGTCCTGGGGAGCATGCTGGCCATCTGATTCTGGTTCTGGCGGCTTCTCCACCCTTTGCACGGATAAACGTCAGCCTCTCCCACTCCAGGAGGAAGAAAAAGTCAATAATTTGAATTTTGGGTGTATGGGAAGGAGAGCTCAGAGACTTTTTTTTTTTTTTCCTTTCTGGCGGGGAAGGGGAGTGTTTTGAACAACATGTGATGTGTGCCACAGTCCCGAGACCTTGGCGGGAGTGTTCGGTGTACTTCGGAAGTCGGGGTACAGCAAGCACGAGCCCAAGTCAGCGTTCAGGCGCACAAGTCTGGAGTCGTCACCTGGCCTGTGCAGGAGCCCAGCACACGGCTCTAGGCTTTCCGGCTCCTCTGCGGCTCTGTTGGGCTCCCGGGGCTGGGTAGTGTCTGGGCGCTGGTTGGGGGCCCACCTCCCTGTCCTCGTGACGTGTACAGTAGCCCCGTCATCCGGGATCTAGCAAGGCCTGAGCGTTGCAGCAAGCACGCCTTTTCCAACGTTCGCATGCATTTCTGCTTTGAGCGCCAGGAAACAAAGACACCAGCCACAGGCAGCGTGGAGTGGAGTGAAAAACGGTTTCAGTGCACAGCCAGGAGCAGGAAATAGGGACTCAGGCAACTGAAGAGACCCCGTCCCCCCACGCTCCACGTTCTGGCCTCTGGTTCCCGGGGTGCCTGGTCCAGGGTGGGGCCCGGCGAGCAAAGTGTGGCGCCCGACTTTGTTACAGGGTGCGCGGGAAGCCACAGTGCAGCTCTAACGGGCCGCAAGGAAAGAGAAAAAGAAGGAGCAGCAGCAGGAAGGAGTCTCCCTTCCTCTCCCTCCCCCCCCACGCTAGAGGGCAGGCCTCCTTCTGCAGAGGCTGAGGCTGCCTGCGGACAGCCTTGAAGTCCTTAGAAAATGCAAGTTAGTGCCAAGCTGCGGACCCCACACTGGGCTGGCCGAAGGCTCTGCAGCACCATCTGGAAGTCCTCCACATTTGACCCCCACACCTGAGCCCTGAGAATCTGAGAGCAGGCCTGCTTGCACCCCACCTCCTGCAGACTGTGCCCCCCCGGGGCCCGGCCGCTCCCCCCCTTCACCGGCCACCTTCCACCCACAGACGCCCTCTGCCTGGACGCTGCTGGCAGAGGCGCTGCGGAGCAGGCTTTGCATCACAGCTTTGCCCGAGAGGGCCCGTCTTCTGTTCCGGCTGCGGCCGCTGGGTTAGCTCAGCCAGCGGGACGCTGCTGCCCTCCCAGGGTCCCAGGGCCTGACTGGACATGAAGGCAGCCGCGGCCCGGCCAAGCAGGACGGGCGTGGCAGCCGGGCGTGGCGCGGGCCCCTCGCAGCCCTTTCCTCCTGGCACATGGTCACCGAGGGTGGTGTGAGCGTGTCCACGGGTCAGTACCACCGCGCAACGTGCCCTGTGCAGCCAGCTAACACCTGCATTTCTACGGACCAGAGAGCGTGAATGCACGGGGCGCAGGAAGCCTCCCTCACCCCCACAAGCCTCACTCCGCGGTGACCTGAGTATATTCTTCTTCTTCCCAGGTGGCGTCCAGTGATCGCGACAGGTCTCTGATGTTCTTACTGGTGTGGCTCATTGGGTAAATTATTTCTCAAGTGACAAAGTGGAACTCAATATTTCATGGAATCATGTCAGAAACCTGATTTCAGGTGACTTTCAGGGATGTGTGGCCACGAATGTGTGGAAGACGGCGCAGTGTTTTGGAACAGTTGTTCCACGACATCCGGGCTGCTCCAACGTTGGCTGGAGTATTTTTTTTTAAATCCACTAAGAACCTGGAATTCTCTCCCTGACCTGGGGGAGGGGTGCGTGAGAAGAGGTTAAAGACTGATCAGTTTTCAGCCTGTCTAAACCTTGGCGGGGGTATTGATTTCCCCTCTGAAGCTCAGAGATTAGCTGGAAACAGTGAGTCACAGAGCGAGACGTGTGTTCCGGGGCAGGGGGCCACACGGGGAACTCAGCGGCTGATTCAGATACCTTAGTTTGGATTTACGCATGCGTCCAGTGTCTCTGAAAATAGTCCAGGAAAGAAAGAATCACACCCCACAATTGGCGAATCCCATACTTGGAGGGGCGAGGAAAAACCCAGACCTGAAGATGCATCTGTGCCCAAACCCCTCGCAAGTCAGCTCGGATGACTTAGCTGAGGGTTTTAAGCTGAGCTACCATTGTTGGATTCATATTTGTCTTATATTTGGGTTTGAAAATAATCCAGATTCACAGCTTGTATGTTCACACTGTTGCAGTCATTGTCAGTGTCCTTCCAACAACATCCTCAAGGCTCTGGATTTGACCCATGGCCCGGGCCACCAGCACATCCTCACACAACAGTGAACACTCCAAGCTTGAGCATTTCTGGGCAAAGTGAGGAGAAAGGACAGTTATCCTAAGTGTCTCGCTAACTTACTTATACCACACCGGGCTGGCTAAAGTGGGGATCTTCATCAACTTTTTGGGATCGGGAAGAGGTGTGGGGGGATCACTCACAGTCACTCAAAGTAAGTGCATCCTAGCAAAAGAGGTTTAAGTGCAAGAATGGGCATGCGTCGGGCATGGCGGGGTAGGGGCACACATCTTTGCTCTCATCTGCCCCTGGCTTCCCCCTCTAGAAGATCCATTCATTGAAGGGGAGGCTCTGTTTCTTTTGCTCACTG
The DNA here is from genome assembly GCF_000260355.1 of Condylura cristata. Classification (NCBI taxonomy): domain Eukaryota; kingdom Metazoa; phylum Chordata; class Mammalia; order Eulipotyphla; family Talpidae; genus Condylura; species Condylura cristata. The sequence goes on along the minus strand of NW_004567108.1, from coordinate 1,380,218 downwards.
TTACATCTTATTACCGGCTATCTGTGAAAATACATAGTAAGTGCTTAATAAATTGCAAACTAGGTGACGAATGATGGATAGAAGATCTTTTCATTCTTTTCCAGAACAAATGCAAATGACCATGACCTAGCAAATTGTTTTCCTCAGAATGCCAGGTCCTGGGAAGGTCCAGGATTTGAATGTTTGCTATCGGCATTCTGTTCACATACCTCTGCACCTCCCCATGCTCGCAAAGACTGAGATGACCAGGTTTGCATGCAGTGATGAAAGCCCACAGAGGCGAATCCCACTCACCACACGGAGCCCAAGGCGGTAGCCTGGCGGGGTGAGGGCCTGAAGGGGCCAGAAAATAAGTGTATCCAAGAAAAGAGGTTGTCGGGAGACAGGAGCGTGTTTTCTCAGTAACAGCACCTAGTACTGTGGCTTCCAGGAATGTGTCCCCACAACTCCAGAAGATTTATGAAGCATCCCCTTCATCTCTGCAGTTCAAGCATGGCCGGGAACTTGGCCCGGGAGGCAGGGGCCTGACACAGGGGCCCTCTCCACACGGGGCAACGGTAACCGGCCAGCAGGACGCTGGACCTGCAGGGCGCCCGGAGCAAGCCAGTGGGCTTGCTGGTCCAGTCGGCTGGCCGTGGCTGGCTCTTTCTGAAAAAAGTGGTCTACTTCTCCATTGAATTCTGAATATCGTGCGCCATGTCCCCATTACAAATTGCTCTCAAGCCGGAAAGAAAGCGAAGCCCAAGTGTCATGTGAGCAGCAGGGGGTGGGGCAGCGTGTGGCTGGATCCGTCCACATCTTGATGCCACGATGAGTAGCCCTCCCTTCCAAATGCCAACCCGACCACAGACGACAGTGCGGCTTGAAGGCCCGTCACCCCTCGCCCCCCGCCACCTGTTCCAGGCTGCGCCAGGCGCCTGCCGGCCTCCCACCCCCGACCCGTGCCCCCCCACGGGCAGGTAAGCGTCACCCCACTTTATCTCGGCCTCTTCTCAGGCCTCCCTCAGACTCTGCAGCTCCACTCAAGTCACAGTCCAGGTTCCGGAATCTCCTCCCAGCCTGTTGCCTGCACGCGTCTGTCCCCGGCGTCCCACCTGGAACAGTCCCGCCTGCCTGCCCGCCGCAAACACTGGACGCCGCACCTGCTGCAGGACATGTGGTGGCTGGTAGCAGCCTGCTCGGTGCCATGGCCTTGCTGCCCCGACTAGGCTCTGGCTCGAGTGAGCGGCAGGAACAGCTGAGGTCCCCGCCGCCACCCTCCCCCCACGCTTCTGGGTCCACCCGCTCTTTTCTCCCTGTCTGGAAGGGCAGCCTCCCCATGCACTGTTCAAGGATTCAGATAGGAAACCCGCCGAGCAGGTGGCTGTGCCCAGAGGCCTGCCGGCGGCCCAAGCAGGGAGCACCTGAGGGGGAGCCCCTGGGTGGGAGCACTGAGCGGGAGCATCTGAGGGGGAGCACCTGACGGGGGACCACCTGTGGGGGGAGCAATGAGGGGGAGCACGTGAGGGGGAGCATCTGAGGGGGAGCACCTGGGTGGACGCATCTGAGGGGGAGCACCTGGGTGGGAGCACTAAGCTGGAGCACTTGGGCGGACGCATCTGAGTGGAACCACCTGAGCAGGACCACCTGTGGGGGGAGCACCTGAGGGGAGCACTGTACTTAGGGAAAGGGAAACTTCCATTCCTTCCGTGGAACAAAGGGCAAGCTCGCCCAAACCGGGCAGCCGGCTGAAGCTGACCAGATGTGTCCCCCCGCTGCCCTGCAAAGCCTCTCCCTGCCCTTCCCCTGTGGCTCTCTCAACTGCCTCCCTTTGGCACCGCTGGGTTTAAATCTCTGTGTGCACACAGATGCTTCAAAATAATTTTCACATGCCTCAGTTTACCTTTTGTATAGCACACACATACCCACGCCCTCACCCACCCGCCCTCCACTCCCCACTGAGAGTCCGGATCTCATCTGCAAACCTCCCTGAACCCCCGACCACCCGCCCTCACCCCCACACTGACTCTCCGAACCCACATTCCCTCCCCGCCAGGCGCGCTTATCAAGCAGCGCCTGGAGACTGCAGGGTTAGAGAAGAGACATCTCGAAGGAACATCTTATTAGCAGTCGTCATCGGGATGATCAGCGTCCAGGCTTGTTTTGGAGTTCATGATTATAACAGGATTGTAATTTACGTCAGTCTGGGGTGGGATTTCTAAGCACCGGGGTCTTGACACTTCAGTGCAAGTGAAGACACATAGGTAAACAGTGAGGACAAAACGCGGGTCCAGGCCGCTGCCAGGGTAACAGCCGCTGCTCGAGGAGGAGTCGGGGCCCCGCCGAGGCACGCAGCCCGCCGGCGCACCCCGCAGCCCCCCGAAAGGCGCGTGCCCGCTCCCACTCACCGCAGGCCGCGGCGGGACGTGGGGGGAGGTTGCCAGGCTGACGTCGCCAGTGGCCGCGGGTGAACTTCCCCGTGGCCAGGCGTGGTGAGCGGCCAGCCTCCCTGGACAAGCTGCATTTACACTGTTCCCGGGCCGTGCTGGAGAGCGCTTCCTGCTGGGGCTGGAGGAAGGGGCGCGGGGCCCCGCTCGCCCCAGACCGTTCCTGGCCTCGGGCTCACGGGACAAAGTCCGCGGGCGCCTGCATCACGCGCGCCCCTCCTAACTAGACTCTCCACGAGCCCGCAGGGAGGACTCCTCTTAAACAGCGCTTCGAAATGCCAACGCTGTTCACGTTGAAGTGTCTGGACCACACAGGTGTCAGCCCGGCCGCTGCCAGGGCCGTGACGCAGCGGTTTTCCATCCAGTTTCGCGGACACAGGGGCTTCTCTGACGACACTCACGTGCAGTTAGGTACCTGGTGACACGGGTGCTTTGCGTCTCTTACGTGGCGGGAAAGCTGTTCTAATCGTATTTAATCTTTTTAAATTTGCAAATGTTGAATGCAGTTGTATCTCTTCTGGACGAAACATTGCAAAATAAGTTCAAGGTCCATTTTGCTAAGTCTCTGTGCTGACCGTGTAGAAAAACGCGGGCC
>NW_004567108.1:1376059-1377097 GCF_000260355.1 Condylura cristata | reverse complement strand
GGGGGAGGGGAAAGGAGGGAGGGAGGGGAGGAGGAGGAAGGGATGGTGAGGAGGGGGAGGGAGGGAGCCAGGTGACTGTCACCCAGACATCAACATGGAATTCCATCCATCAGAGACGCAGACTAAGAGCCTAGACCCGGACACTGTCTACACGGCATCTCAGGGTCCCACAGGAGCACACCCCAAACAGACCCCTGACCTTCGCCATCACAAAACACGCGTGGCCCCTCCGACACGCCCGCCCTTTGGGGGATGAAAGCCTCTGACCTTCGAAACATTGCAAAATAAGTTCAAGGTCCATTTTGCTAAGTCTCTGTGCTGACCGTGTAGAAAAACGCGGGCCGGCCTTTCCTCCCCGCCTTGGGTGACACCCTGCAGGGGGCCGGGGGGCAGAAGGAGCCGGGCGCGGCCGGTCGGCTCACGCAGCCGCCCCACAGGGTCTCCTCCGCAGATCTTTCCAGAAGGGCCGTGCGTCTGTGGCCCGGCCGCGGAAAGAACTACATTTCCTTCCTCATATGGACTCAGTGTTTGCGAGATACATCGCAAAGGGTCAACGTAACTGCAGCAGGACGCGCGTGGCCTCCAGGTTCTCAGCTGCTCTGGCGCCCAGAGCTCAGGAATGGCCGCGGCGCCGGGAACAGCCGCCGGCCCAGGCAGCGCACGCCGGACTCCCTTTCTTTCTTAAAACTTGCTTCAGTTGCAGTCATGCCGGTTGCACCACCAAGTAGAGCTGAAGGCGCAGGGTCGCACCCCCGTGATACGGCAGACCCACCCCAAGCCCCCTCCGCCAGCCTGAGCCGGGACCGCACCGCCCTCGGCTCAGTGCCCCTCAGATTTCAGGATTTGTTTTGGTTTAACGTTGTCTGTCCCTCTGTTGTGTTTCTCTGTCCCACGCGGCAGCGAGATCATTCCGTGTTTGTTTCCTTTGGATTTATTTCACTCAGCAGCGTCCTCTCCAACCCACGTGGGAACAAATGGCCAGGGGTCAGCCTGAACAGCATCACAGAATAGTAATGAGGAAGGGGAGGGAGGGAGGAG
>NW_004567108.1:1365574-1373261 GCF_000260355.1 Condylura cristata | reverse complement strand
GGGAGAGGCGGCGCGCGCGGTCCTCCCGCTGACGTCACGGGAGAGGCGGCCATAACAGAGGGGGCGGGGAACTGCCCAGCTCTGTCTGTCCGGGGGGTGGGCGCATTTCCTGATAAACACGCAGGGTCGGGCGTGCCTGGCCGTGGAGAGGCCGCGCGGATGAACGCGTCCTAAAGAAACGCGGAAATACACAAAAAGAAACACACTGACCCAAAAGGCACAAGAAATTGGACGTGAATCAGCAGAAAGCAGGCGTGGAGAAGCTTCGCCAGCTCGGCCGTCCACTGTCTCGCCCCTCCAGGCTGAGTGGACCGTGGGGGCGCCGAAGCGGCCGGGGCTGGGCGCTCGTAGAGGCGCCTTGCTGGCGGTGGGCCTGGCGCTGGCCTTCATCTACAGCAGGCCTGACCCGGCCAGGTATTTGTCCGGTGACGGTGTATGTTAGAGACCAGGCCAAATATTTACGCACCTGCCGCCGCGTGTGTCCCCAAGATGGACAGCTTCTTTTGTTTGGACAAGTCACATTCTGTTCTTTTTCATTTTTTCTTTTTCAGACTTATACTAGTTTAAAAATGAATCTGTTACGTTATCTGTAGAGTAAGGGTGACTCCCTCACCCCTGAACGCGCTGACGTCTCAGCAGCTGTTCCCGGCACCTTTCTTCCGCGTGTGTTAGACAGGGAGTGTCTCAGCTTTTCCGTTGCTCCTCGCTTGGCGGGTTCCACGGACAGCGAGCAGCCGCTGGAGCAGGCAGAACCCCTGCCGTGACAGGCATCTCCCGGGGAGCCCCCCACCCCTCGAGGCCTGTGCCCTCAGGGAGGCCCCTGGCGGGGCTCGCTCTCCGGTGGCTTCTCCCCCCGGACACCCAGAGCCATGGTGCATTGACAGCCTCGGTGACGGTCCTGGCCCCTTCCTCGGGGAGACCTGCTCTGCCCTGAGCGAGGCCAGGCCTGGGGTCACACTCACATCCGCCCTGGAAGTGTTTCCGGGGACAACTTCCGCTGCGGGCGCCGCGGTCCAGATTGCTAGGGAGGAGGTGCTGGGGGGAGCCGCTGGGCCCCGGGAGCGCAACAGGCAAGGAGGCCCACAAAGCCACGCTGCACCCGGGGAGGGGAGGCGGCGGGCGGCTCTGCTGTGGGTGCTGCTGGCACCTGCTGAGCTTCATGGAGAGCCAGTGCTCAGAGCTGCGCAGAGCTGCACGGAGCGGATTGACTGGCCAGGGAGACTGCTGGCCCGCGTCCGGACGCCCTCTGGCTGCGCTGGCCAGCCCGCATGCCAGCACGGGCCCTCAGGGATCCCCAGCACCCGGACACGCCCCGCCAGGTGGCATCTCACCTGTGTGTCGTGACGCACAGCCGTGACGCCTCCCACCCACGGAGCTTTTGACACTCATGAGATGGACACGCGAAGAAGCAGAAAGAGCCAGAAAGGGCCGACGCCCGTGTGACAGACCCAAGGCCACATTTCTAGCAAAGGTCCCTCTCAGTCAATAGTGAAAAGGCAACGCGTACAGTAAAAATGGGCGAATAAAGAAGCCGAGTGCCGGCCAGGCAGGGCGCACCCGCAGAGCCGGCCAGAGGGCAGGCCGCGGCCGCCAGGGAGGTGGACGTGCTCGCAAGGGTGCGGGGCTGGCGGAAGGGCAGGGACGCCGGCCGGTGGGCAGAAGAACTGGGGTGGTGCTGGAAGGACAAGTTGAAGCTGTCTATCAAAATTTAAATTTACATATATTTCCTAGAATTATTTCTAGCAAGTATGTAAGTGCATGAAAGTTTATAGATGGGTATGATGGTATTTTTGTAGCCTTAGGACAAAAGCCTAAATGCCTTCCAGCAGCAATGAAGGAAGGAAGGAATCACAGTTACATATGACGAAACCTTAGACCTGCAAAGAACAGCACGGGTCTCCTACATGAACACTGAGAATGCACGTGGAAATAGCTAAGTCACATACGCCAACATCATCGGCTTCTTTCACGCTGGCAAGTGGGACTTAGGTTACTTTGTGTAAATACCTTTGATCATCCTCTAACAAAAAGCAAAGTCAGCTTGAAGACATGGGCTAAGACCACCACTTTCACGCTACCTCCTCTGTCTGGAGACCCCCGCTGTAAACATTTGTCCTTGCAAAGGTTACACAGGTCCTCACTTTCATGTTGCCAGTTACCTTTGACCTTTGTCACAGTTACTTGTGACCTTATGACTGAGCTTGGCATCTCTTTCACTGCGAAAGCCCCCAGTGGGCAGACCAGGCTCATGGGCACATTGACCCAAATTCATCCCCCGTGCGATAACGCTTTTCTGATATTAATGCAAAGGCTTGAAGCAATACTTGTCATCTCTCCAAATACAGTCACCTCGTGTGAACCCATCGAAGAATTTCTTCAAGTAAACGAGTGAGAAGTAGGTCATTTCTGGACATGACTCAAAAGACACCTGAGAGCCACTTTTGAGGAATCAAGACCCAGTTTGTTAATTAACCACAAAACGTCATGGCGCCGAGCCTCTCGGGAAAATCTGGAGGTCTGGAGATAAGGGACTTTGCTGCTGACCACACTTAATCCGAAGGAAACCCAGACCCAGCTGTCCAGCTCAAATCAAGCTCGTTCACCAGTGAGGAGGGAGTGGGAGAGTCAGAAATAATGTCCGTTTATTTCTCAAAAACTTTGTTAAATAAAAATTCCGAGAAACCCTCTGTGATCTGGGACTTAAAGATGAATCGTTAGGCCCGCTGGGACAGACACAGCCATTTGCTGGAGGATAAAAAGCCCAAGGAGAAATAAGATGCAAATAGCTTCATTCCGAGAATCGGCTGAGCCTTTGCATTTTTATATAACAGGGCGAGATTGCCATCTTGCTGGCGTTACCGCTGCCCGCTGTCCTGTCTGGCAGTGTGCAGGGAGCGAGGGCCAGCCTGTGACGACTGACCACCGCCCCCAGCGCGCGCGCCCAGCGACGGCCAGAGCGGACTGGAGCCGTGACCGGTCTTACCCCGCAGGCGTGTGCAGGTGGGATCGGCCGACTCGGTGTAGTGAGCGGTGCCAGCCACTTCAGATGAAACTGGGAGCCGTCGGGAGAGGCCAGGAGCTGTAGGAAGGGCTTGGTCCATGCAGGTATTGTTTATAGAACCTGAACTCCAGCTCTGTGTGTGCACCGGTGTGCTGAGTTGTGATGTAGCAGGTATTGCTGATTCCGTGCTGGAGATCAAGCCGATTTGCACGGCAGGCCGCCGGCCGCTGACTTCACCTTGTACTGGACATGTGCCTTTGGGTTCTTTCCTTGACTTTCTCTGCCACGATATCGTCCTTGCGACCCCGAGAGCCACGCAAGGTGCAATCTCTGCGCCTGGCAGAACCCCGGGACCCCTCACACTGAGTCGTGCGTGGGGGTGGGGGGGCTCCGTCCTCGACCCCAGCCCCCTCGGGCGCCTGGCACACCCGCTGTCCACGAGCTCTACGGAGCAAGGAGAAGCCCGGGCACCTCCCGCCTTATGGACCTGTAGGAGCAGGGACCGGGAAGAGCACGTGTTGATGGAGGCCCGCCAAATTCTGCCGCCCGCAGCGTGTCGTGAAGGCTGCTGGGGTCGCTTAGACGTCTCCATGGAAGCTTCTCCTGGGAGGCCTCCCCGGAGGCCTCTTTGTCTCATTCCAGCAGGGAAGGCGGAACCCAAGTCCGCATCCTGTGTTTCCCGATAGACACCCTGGTAATCCCAGCAAGCTACTCAGCTGGGGTCTGGGCCGCGGTGGGCGACCCAGTCCTGCCCTCACCCCACGTGGACAGGAGGGGACGTGTTCTGGTGACGTTTCTCTGTGGCCTTTTCTTTTATCCGTCTGATTGTTTGCCAGCGGGGTGCAGAATATTTCCCTGGCGAGAGCGTCCTTGGCGGGTTAGTCTCTCTCTCTGAGGCTCCACCGTGGCCGGCCCGGCCGGCGCCTCCTTCGCGGGGTCTGGCCAGCACACGCGGGGGGGAGGAGGCCGGGCGGGAGCGGACGTGTTCCCTCGTGATGCAGTCGGGGCACACAGCCGTCCCTCCGCCGTTCTGTGTTCCAGAACACTGCTTCCTTTGAAGTCAAAGCCCCGGGCAGCGGGGCCAGCAGGAGGCCTGCTCCGGCCAGGGCTGAGCTGTTGGTTTTATTCCAAGGTCGCCTCCCACGAGCCCGAAGAGAGGCGGCGGCCTCCACGCCTCTCTGCGAGTGTGCAGAAGCAGGCACTCTGGCGCCCATGGAAACATCAGCGGGTGGGAACAGCCCGGGCCCAGGAGCCCCAGAGAGGGCTGAGGACTGGTCCTGCCCCCGGGGTGGACGGTCCGGCAGGCACGGCTCACCGGCGATGGCCTGCTCTGTTTGCGGCAGCGGGAGGCGGGCTGGAACGGGCCACCGGCCTCCTCAACCTGCAAGGAAGGGCGGGCGAGCTGCGGCGGGCAGCTGAGGGCAACCGTCGTCAGAGAAATTCTGTAGAGGCTTCTCAGTACTGCTTGTTAAGTAAATGAGTTCACAAGAATAACCGTGTCTTCCACTTTTAAATAATTGGAGAAAAAGAAAGGTGGATGAATGATTAATAGGAATCTGTAAATGTCCCTTAAAAATTTTCAGACTATTTTAGAGTCCACTAATTGAATTAAACAGCATTTGGTTTTTGTGTTTCAAGAAGACTTGTCAACAATAGAATGAAGGAAAGGAAAATAAAATGGTTTTCTTTGAGCTCAAACATTTTAAAGAGAAGAAATGCTTAGACCCATCTGGCTTGAGCATCTCAGACTTACAGAAAAATGTTGCTTTGAGGTGAATTAAAAATTACTCCTTATGTAATCCTTCAGCTGGAATAAGACACATATTCTGCAAGACAGATTGTACGGACACGCACTCTCTACTAAACAAATGGAGACGTTGTTCTAATATCTAAAGAAGAAAAATAAGCTGTCATGCACCTCTCTGATGGCCCCATCCTCAAAATAAAAGGCATAGAATGGCAAGTTCCGAGCAAGTTGATTTCCGAACATGCTAAAGAGTTGTCGGAATCTATTTCAAACACAGGCTCATGGTTCATGTGAATTGTATCGATCAGTTTTTACCACGTAAAGCTGAGGATTTTAAACAATAATTACTTATTTATTTCAACTAAATAGTAAGCCCACTGCGCAGGTATAGAAATGATATATTTTATGATAAGTATACTTTTCCAAATCAAAAACAGATTAGCGAGATGAATAACATGGTTTTACACTTCGGCAAAGCTGTTCAACGTCTGCATTAACGAAAAGTAACTGGACTGGGCCCTCCCTGGTGAGGCAGCACTGTGAAGCTTGCTGCAGCTGCTTCAGCACGAGTTTGATCCCTTCCCGGAGGTGACCCACGTGGCGCGGCAGACCTCTCCTGCTCCCCTCAGCAGTGTACTTCATCGATCGGCCTGTTCTGCTCCCCACTGTCTCTGGGGAATCCTCTCACCGCCCTGCACTTCTGGCCTGTACCCCGGCTCTATATGAATAAATAAGTAAATCTTATTAAAAAGAAAAAGAACTGGACTCTCCTACCTGCTTCTGCTGTCAATTTGGTTGAAATATTCAAAGGAGAAGGGGCCTCCTGCAGGTGGGAGGCTAGAGAGAGCGGCAGCATTTCACGGTCTCTGAGAGGTGTGCAGCAACACTCCCTAAGTAGTAGATCTTCCAGCGTTTACTGCAGCGAGCGAAGCCCTGTAGATGCCTCTGTATCCCCGCGGGGTGCGGGGAGAGGAGGAGCGTGATCACTCGCCGGTTTTTCCAGCCTCACTGAGAGACAACGGACATGTCTGTCTGTGTACATCCAGGCTGTCAGCATGAGGCGGGGGTAAGCACGTGTTGCCAGGTGGTCACCGGACCAACGCCAGGTAGCCGCTATCACACTGCTTCTGCGTGTGGTGAGAGCGATTAAAATCTACGCTCTTATCAAACGCGGCACCTGCCACTATCTCAGCACTCACTCATCCTCTTGCTGGAGTTTGTGCCAAAAATGAGAAAATATAATTTTCTGCCAAAATCATAATCCATAATTTTAGTAACACATTATAGATGTTTGCCCCCAAAATGCACGGGGATATCTTTTGGTCTCTCTAGCCAAGTATTTCTTACAGATTATAACAGCATTAACCCTAATAGAAAAAAATGGCAAACTGGATTTCATCAAAGTTTCAATTTTCTGCTCTTCGAAAGACTTTGATTTTTTAAAAAAAAAGTTAGATACATTTTAGGAGAAATATTTACTCCACAGATATAGTGAATATATAAGTTTCTATAGTCAATATATATGTCTCTATAGTAAACATATGTGTTTATATATCATCTATGAGACAGATCAGAATCCAAATACAAAAATAAATAAATACAAAGAGAAAACACAGGAAGGCCCTCATCTATCAGCAAACAGAAGCCGAGCGATCCGAGGAAAGTCTCCGAAGGACGGAGCTTGTGAAGAATGACCATCTGAGACATGGGAAGATGCTGAACACTGCAGTTATCCCGGAGTGGAAACTGAGCTGGGGGGCCCCCCGCTAACGGGGGCGCATTTCAGTGGCATCCCCCCCCCAGAGGCGGAGAGTCGCTGCCTGCGGGCGCCTGAGGGCGGCGGCCTGCCCAAGGGCGGCGGGAATGGCCGGCCGCGTCTCCAGGGCCTGCGCTCGCCTCCCTGCGCCCACACTGCGGCTCTCGCCCGCAGGAGTGGGCACGTGCCCCACCAGGGTGCTCTGAGGCCGGGCGGCCTGTTCCGGGCAGGACTCGAAAGCCTCCCAGCGCCGTCCACCCCGGGACGAGTAACCGACGACAGGCCGGCCCCGCAGAGCGGCTCCCAGCCGTGTCAGGCCTGAGCTACCGAACCCCGCGGGCAAGCGCCGAAAACAGGCTCTGACGAGGGAGCTGGACAGGAGTGGCCGTGCACGCCCCGCGGATTTATGACACGTGAGAGCCGACGGGAGGAACCTGACAGCCGTCGCTCCTGGCGGCCGGGAGGGAGGGAGACTATTAAGAACCATTAAGGGGCTTTCTGGGGCGAAGGCAATGTCTTGAAGGATGTGAGTCCGCGGATAAACCCATTTAAGAAGTCCATTACAGAGTGCTCTTAAGATCCCCGCATTTTACTATATATAATTATACCTCAATACAAATATTAAAAATGCATACCCTAATTATCACCACAACATTATGAATAATTTTTCTCAGTTTATTAAATAAGATGTTCAATCAAAGATGCATTTTGATTGCATTATGAATATGAAACGTGCTGATTACCAAGTCACATTCATTTGGGAACCCAGAGGCAGACGCGAAAACCACCCCAGTGACAGGAAGATGGACTCACCCACCCCGCCAGCCCCAGTCCTCAGTTTCTGTCTATTAACATGGTAATTGCCTCTAATGACTTTGTTCTTCTCGGGGTAATCAGACAGGAAACTTTCGATGGAAAATGCATAAATTAATCCATCTCCTGCTAGGAAAAGAACCCAAGCCTTGAATCAGCCTGTGCACACTCTGTCCCTCCTCTGCCACGTTCTCTCTGCGTTCACGCTTGGCTGAAGGCGCTGTCTGGTCCGGTCCGTGCCCAGCCCAGGGCCGAGGAGGCGCCGCCCGATGCTGGCCTACTGGCTGTCTCTGACTGACGACAGGATTCGTTTTTTATGTGTTTCACTGACTGCATCATTCTATCCAGCTGATAAGACACATACTCAAGG
>NW_004567108.1:1359866-1365274 GCF_000260355.1 Condylura cristata | reverse complement strand
AAAATAAAACATACACTGAAAACAGACACATGAGGAAGGTAGGGGCACGCGTGGCCTGCAGCCATGCCTGGAGCTCGGGGCTGGGCTTGCTCCCCACCCATGAGTGACCTTGGTCGCATGAAATGCTGCTGTGAACACTGGGGTGCCAGCTCCCCTGCGCCTCTCTGCGTCGGGCCGGCCATGCTTCTCGCAAAACCTACTCCACCCAAGTCCTCAGGCCTTGCGGCAGCGAGGGGCTGCATGAAACCCTCCCCACCTGTCGTCCGGCCGGCATCAGGCGCCCGCCTGGGCCACGCGAGAGCCCAGGTGAATGACCGGGGGATCCTGCTCGGAGCCGCTCCCCAGGTGTGGGCGTGAGGTAGGTCCCCGGATGCCGTCTGCACATCCGGGCACCCCCACCAGTGCTCAGTGCATTTCAGCGCTGTAAACATCGATTGCAGAGACCTCCAGCCACGATGTCCATGGAGTCCGGGGGACCCAGTGCACCCCTGTCTTGCAGGGAAAGCAGAACAGACGCATCTGCTATGAGCTGTGGCTCAAGGGACTGGCTTAGCCACAGCTGTGGGCGGCCAGGACGGGCCGCCCAGGTCACTAACCCGGACCCACAGCAGCTTCCAGCGTCGGCCTCCCATCTGGGTGAGCACGATGACAGGACCCTCAGCCATTTCCGATCCAGCTCAGCACTCCCTATGGCCTGGGAGACGCACGGGCAATGCTGCTCTGGGGCTGCCGGTCACTGGCACCTGCGGCCGCGTGGGCGTCCACTGCCGAGGCCCAGCCTCCCTCTGGGGCTGGGGACGGGGCTGGGCACCTCTGAACGGACGGTTACTTTTGTCCTCTTCTCACCACACAGGTCTGGTGAGCGGCTGTGACATCCACCTCGCCTCGGCTTACTCCGGAGGACGCGGCTGTGGGCCCCTGGCCAGTGGGTGAGTGCGTTTGCCGGCCACCGGAAATGAGAACCTCGAGCGGTTTCCCTCCCGGGGAGGACGCTCACTGGGCCTGACGGGGGTCAGGTCGGAAAGGGGGGAGCCCTAGGGCCCAGCGATGACCAGCTCATCCCACCTCGTCCCTCCTCAGCTCCGCGCCACGGCCAGCGGCTCCGCTTTCAGGAGCCTCTTGGGCCAGGCGGTGGCCAGAGGCCCAATCAGGGAGGGGGCGTGTGGGGGGACGGGGGGCCCTTCCTGCACCTGCACAGCGGCACACCTTGTCAGAGGCCGCCTCCCCGCCCATGGGCAGTCCCTCCTCCCTGCTGGTCGGAGGCCGCTTCCCCGCTTGTGAGCGGTCCACCTCCCTGCCGGGTGGCCGGCGGGTAACTCAGCACAGACTCCCGGCTCCGGCCGCCACCTCCATCCAGTCTGCAAAGCCCCTCTGTGGTGTGAGCACACACAGGCGTTGCCCCGGAGCTGGACATGGGTCTGGGGAGGCCCATCCCCCGCCACGGACAGGCCTCGGGCTGCTCCTGATGTTGGGGACCCCACCCCTCCCCAGCGCCCACGTCTTTGTGAGGCTTTGACGACTACACTCGGTCACTTTCTCGGTGGACGCGGCTGTGACCTCGGCGACTGCCGGCGGTGTCACCAAGTGGGACTGAAAGTCGAGCTGACTGAATGTGTCCGGCCTTCTTCTGCGCCGAGGGTGTGTAATCATTTGACGCGAGGCAGGCTGGCCGAGACGCCGCCGTGTCTCGTAAGGAAATTTAATACCACCCTGCCCTCTCGCCCGCGACTAGCTTAAGTTCATAGGGAGAATTTAGATTAATTGTAAGCTGCCTGGAAGAAATCGAAGTAAATGGAAGAATTAGCAGAGTCGCCGCAGTGCTGGAGAACGGGCGTCTGTCAATAGCTTTGATCTGAGGGGGCTGAGGGCGGGCTGGGGTCGGGGCTGTCTCTCTACACCCCGGCGGCACCCTTGGCTTGGGAATGATCGGCGGAAACTTTCCCCTTTTACCTCACTTCCTAGTAGGTAACCCCCACCCATCAGATGGTGCTTCAGCTCACGCCTTTTTCTTTTTTCTTTCTGCTGGTAGAGACTTCTGGGAAGCTCATTCAGGAAACTCTACTGGATTAGATGCTAAGCTGTGATTTTCAAGCCTTTTCCAGATTTGAAAATAAAATGAGAATGACATGTTTGCCTGGAAGCTAACTACTGCTGTTGGGATAAATGAGACACACTTGCTGCTTCCTCTGGATGTTACGGGGGACACTCTGGGCGCCCCGGAAAGTGCTGGCGGTGCCCCGTGCCCAGGTCGGGACTGCTCAAGGGGGCCCGGGCCGGCCCCTCCCGCCCGCCACCCAGCGCCTCCTGAGGCGCGTGTTGGGGGCCGTCACCAAGAGACGGCCCAGCGGCCACTTCATCGATCAGTTCCTGACCTCCTTGGGCCTCCGTCAGCCAGGAAACAGGGTCAGCTCCTATGTAGAGGACGGCGGTGAGGCAGCCGCTTACTTAAAGCATTTCCATTAGCAGAAGTAAGTAACCCGGTCCTTTTGCTTGCAAACTATTTTTTCTTTTCTGCCCTTTTTAAAACACATGGCGCCCGCCCTACCCCGAGCGCTAAACCACAGACGGCCCTGGTGCTTGGGGTCCTCTGCTGGTGAGCAGGACAGCCGCCTGCCCCGAGTGGACGCGAGACGTGGCCTTTGACGTGCCCCCGGCGCGGCCCGAGAGCGTCAGGTTTGTGCCACATGTCCGTGGCCCCTCGGGGATTTGACCCCGAAGCCCGTGGGACCTCCCCACCGCTCGGGGCTTGCGACTCGCTGCTTGGCTCAAAGCTGCACACCTGGCGTCTGGCTGGAGGTCGGGAAACACGCCGACCGCCACCCAGAGCCTCCTTGGCGGCCCCCACTCACCGTCAGCCCCAGACAAGTGGGGCTCTTCGTGGGAGGCATCCTGCCACCCCCCGCGCCCAGGGCCCCTCTCCCCGTTCCAGAACCTCCCAGAGGACGGGACTGCTGTCCCCGCGGGGAGCCGCCGGCGGTCAGGAGTCGCCCCCGCGCCCCCCGCCGGCTCCCGCCCCCTTCGCTCTGGCTCCTCTGTGCGTGGATCTCTGGGGAGGGAGGGCAACTCACTGCTCCTCGGCCTCTCGGGCGCTGTGTGACTCCCGTCCCTGCGTCCCAAGCGCGGGCACAGGGCCGCAGCGGGCACTGATCTGCGCCTCCCGCACGGTGACTTGGGCTTGTTGGAAGGATGACAGCTTACAGCCTTTCCTGGCTCCGCAGACATGAGTTTCTGCTGAACGTCAGCACCCACCTGCAGGAAGCCTGGGCTGGGGTGCGGCCCGCGGCGCAGCTGCGTGACCCTGTCCTCTCTGCGACACCCCTTGTCGTCAGCGGGGAGCCGGGGTCCGGCCTGCCAGGGCCTGGCCCGAAGGCTGACGCGGCAGTGTGGGGGTGGCTCGGTGCTTCCGCGGGGAGGGAGTGAGCCCGAGCGGGAAGCAGCAGTGGCTGGGGCAAAGCCTTTTCTTCTTCAGGTTTGATTTTTTCATCTTTGTTGGGAGCCAAACATTTGCACATGGGCAGACAGTTCAAGTGTGGTATATTTTACTATAAAAAATGTGCACTAGTGGCCCTCCCTGGTGGCACAGCGGGTTAAAGCACAGCACTAAGAAGCTTAAGCCAGTTCCGCATGAGTTCGATTCCCTCCTGCCCCGGAGGTGACCACAGGGCGCGGCAGACCTCTCCTGACCCGCCCGCTGCTCCCCTCAGCAGTGTACTTCGTCGATCTGCCTGTTCTGCTCCCCGCTCTGTCTCTGGTGAAGCCTCTCACCGCCCCTGAGCCTCTGGCCTGTACCCCAGTTCTGTATGCACAAATAAATAAATCTTTAAAAAAAAAAATGTGCACTAGTCAGAGTAACATTTGATCTTTTGATCTTTACTTCTTAGTGGACAATAAACACAAACCCGCTGGACGGCGTCAGAAGTCAGGGCAAGGCCCTCCTGGTGGCCAGCGGGTTGAAGCGCAGCACGCAGGCCGGCCGCCACGGCTGAGGTGCACGTTTAATCCCTGGAGGTGACCCCCAGGGCGCAGCAGACCTCTCCTGTCTCTCCACTGCCCCCTCAGCAGCGAACCTCACTGATCTGCCTGTTTTGCTCCCCGCTCTGTCTCTGGGGCACCTCTGGCCTGTACCCCAGCTCTGTATGCACAAATAAATCTTTAGAAAAAAGAATTCCGTGAAAAATAGCCCCCAAAACCTTGCTTCTAAATGGCTGTGGGCACAGCTTACATTTCCTGTTGACCTGGAGCGATGCTTTTGTGAAATACAAAACCAGCTCTGGATGGATCCTGATCAGTTGCGCTGAAACCTCCCGCGCCCCCATCTCTGGGCTGGTCTCCTGGAGGGTGGGGGTGCATCATGCCTGGTGCCCAGTCCGCAGCTCACTGGCCAGCCGCGTGGACTTCACGATGACAAAAGAAGAGCCCCAGAGAAGGACCCGCTTTGCTTTCTTGCAAAGAGGGAAACATCACTTGTATCTAGTAAAATAAGAGCTTTAGTGAAGAAGCACTTGAGGGTGGGCAAGTTGGGGATCTCTGCCACTGTCGAGGCAAAATGCCCTGGGCAGCCGGTTCAAGTCACCGAGGCAACGCAAAGGAGGCCGGAACGTCAAGAAAAGTCTACCAAGTTTTGTTGTGAAACGTTGTTTTGCGGGAGAAGACAAGAACAGTGAGGATGAACTGCCCAGCAGCACAGGGAGAAGGCAGACGGACGGCGCGGCACGAGCCTCCTCTGAGGGCCCAGGGGCTGGGAGGAGCCGACAGCCGGAGGTGAGCAGGGCCAGCCTCGGGGCCAGCCTGAGGGGGCAGCGCTACTGGCCCTTGGTGGGCGGCCAGGGACCTGTCAGGCAAGGGACTTGAGCATGGAGTTTGTCTCCAGGAGTGGACGCTGCTTCTACCTCTCGGAGGACAACGTTATTTCCAAGCTCTCTGCCCGTCTCAAAAGTTGCCGTGATGCAGCAGTGATTTCTTTCGAGACTTCAGGACGGGGCGAAGCTCTTACTGACCATTCCGGGACGTCAGCCCCTCATGGACCTTACTTCTCCATGCTCACAGCGGATTTGCCGCCAGGCTGTGAACATCAACGTGGCCTTACTGAAAGGGCGAGTTCCGCCCGATGGGAGCATGGCGGCAGGCCGGGCCTGTGCCCCGTGTGCGGACACGCCCGTCTTCAGCGGCCTCTGACATCCCAGCTGCCAGCCATCGCGCTGGGACAGCAAAGGGCGAGGGAGCAAGTGGTGAGCACCGGCCGGGGCTGGGCCCAGCAAACCGCGTCTCCTCAGGGTAGGGACGTTTTTGTCTCGCTGTGGCAAATCATAAACCTTTACTGAATAATTTCTGACGGCGAGCTTTGGCTCTTACCTGCAGAGCTTTATCTTTTCAAACATAAACTGACAGACACAAGCTGCTTGTGACGC
>NW_004567108.1:1356425-1358196 GCF_000260355.1 Condylura cristata | reverse complement strand
GGCCAGGCGGCCAGGCGGGCGGGCGTCCTGCGGCCGGCGGCAGGGCCGGTGGGTCTGCATCCAGGGAGCCCCCGCTTGAGCCTGGACTCCGGACTGTCCAGCCGTCCCATTGATCACCGGCAGAATGCGGGGACGCCTGCTTGCTCAGAGAGGAAGCCCTTTCTAATCCGGGCTTAGCCCTGGGGTTCACTTGTTCAGCGTTGGTGCAGGGATTAAGGAGCAGGGAGTCTCGGCAAAAAGCAATTATGACTTCATTTGAAATTCAAGCATATAAAGTCTGGCTGGTTTTCCCGACTGAAATCACCTTTCAGCTAGGTTTATAGGTCCCTCTTCGCAGCAATTCGTTCAGAGGCAAATCCCTTCCCAGTTAATCATGTTGTGCAGCAAAGAACAATCTATTACTTCCATTACCTGCGTCTGGGCTTGTAAAAGTCTAACCGCAGGCATCCTCGGGACCATCCCAGGGCGGAGCAGAGCGCGGTGACCCTCCCTGTCCCAGAGCCAGAGGGGGAGGACCAGCAGCGATGAGAACACAACCGCCCCGGCAGCTGTGGGCAGCGGACAGGGCCGTGTCCAGCCTCAGGTCGGCTCCTAAGCGGGTGACTGTGCCGATCCCCTAAGTCCAGACCGTACCCCTCCAGAACCCCGGTGTCTGCACGTCACCCAAAGTGAAGCACTGCCCGCGTGGCTTGGCAGTTGCCTGAATTCAGCAGATGCCGGGAAGCCGCTGCTGTCTCGGCCCAGCCCCAGCCTGCTCCCCCCCACCCCGTCGGCAGCTGCGTGCTCACGCAGCTCGGGTGCGGTCCACCACGGGGGTGCCGTTATGTCGCCTGAGACGCCCCCCAACGTGGTTAAGCAGAGCGGTTAAAGTTCACTTAAAACCACTCTTCCGTCCGAGCAGCTTTTGCGAATGGAACTGGGATCCCGTGAGTGGGGACCGCCTCGGGCTGCCCGCGACCTGCCCGGCTGGGAGAAACGAGGAACGAGAAGTCCCAAAGCCAGGTGCGGAACGTCCAGTCACTCAAGGTCTGCCCCGAGGGCCCGTCCCTCCTGCCTCCGAGGCTGCTGACCCCGCGGGTGCTCCTGGGCCGGCCTGTCCGCCTGCCTCACCGCCTGCCTCTCCCCGTGGGCGGTACCTCTTCTCATCTTGGGGGACACCAGTCTCCGTGGGTTGGGCCACCCCCACGCCCTATCACTTCTGCAGGCTGCGAGGCTTGAGTCGGGGACACCTTGCGCCCCTGACCCGGCCGCGGGCAGCCGAGGCCTGTCCCGTGAGGCCTGTGGGCGTCCACGGAGCCTGCTCCCAGCCGCCCGGCCGCCAGGCCCTGCCTGGCTTATTTTTCCCTCGCCAAATGCGTTCTTCGTAAACACTGACGTGATCTGGGGACGCTCAACATTCTGCGGAGTAAGGAAACGGCGGTCAGTAATGGCCTTTAAAGCAGCGGCGGGGGCGTCCCTGTGCGGCGGACGGCAGGGGCTGCCCGGCACCCCCGCCCCGGCCTGGGCCGCGCCTGACGGCCGCATCAGAGCACCTGGATGCAATTAGCAGCCGCGGCGTCCGTGGAGGAGAGGAACATCGCGCCGAGCAATTTCCATCCTCCCTGGAATTTGTATAATTAGCCCAACAGTAATTACTTTTCTCAGTCAGTCTTGGGAGTCTTTCCCGCTGCATTTTACGCGACAGCCATCTCAGGCCGTGACGGCGACGGAGGAAGCAAAGAACCGGCAGGGCCCGACCGCCGCGGGTGGCCACGCCGCGGGCCAGCTGCCG
>NW_004567108.1:1352538-1355211 GCF_000260355.1 Condylura cristata | reverse complement strand
CCTCCGGGTGAGGCAGCCACAGGAAGATGAGGGGACGCCTGCCGACCCTAGACGCCCCTGCCTGTCGCCTCTCCAAAATCTGTCTCGATTTACGTGTTCAGTGTCACCCACGATGGGGCTGGCTGCTGTTTCACCCCTCAGGCGGCGTGTGGCGCCAAGATGCTCCAACCCGAGTGCCAAACAGTGGCCTCTCCAGAGCCGCCATCCACCCGTCCCCAGAACCACAGGGGCAACTTCCACGCCCTGCTCATCGCCCGCCGCCCAAACCCGAAGACAGACGCGCGTCTCCTCGCAACGTGGCAGAACAGTTGACAGGAAGAGGAGACACTTGCAGTGGAAAGTTCATGTTCCTCTCTTAAGGGCGAGTGTCTCAGTGTGTCACTCGGTCAGCACGTGTCCTGGACAGCCGCCGGTGCCCACCGAGGTGCCCACCGAGGTGCCCCGGCTCTAGACACCGGGCCGCGCCAGGTGGGCGCTGACTCTGTCCGGCGCTGTCCAGCACGGCTCCCCCCCACGGGCCCGGCCAGGCCTGCCGAGGGACGGCAAAGCCGTCTCCAGACACACTGCCGCTGCCAAGTGTCCCGAGGGCACGAAAACCTCCCCAGACGATGACCAACAGTAGCATGTATTTGTGTGGGCTTCATTTATTTTTTTGACTTATGCTTTCTTGGAAGACTGTAACTAGGGAAAAAGGCTGTTGCCTCCCTTACGATGGGGTGGGAGGATGTTGGATGACTATACTGAGACTCGCAGGGGACACAGGACACACGCCCGGCTTGGGAGTGCCTCTCGCGTCCGGGGCGATGACCAGGCACCTCGCAAGGCCGCGCGGAGCAGCACCCACCTCCGTTTCCAGAACTAGGGTCAACAGCGGCCCCCCAGGCGGCCTGCGCTCGGGCGCTCTTCATAGGCAGCCGACCCCCCCCCCCCCGCCGGCTCCACCGCTCACGGGGGTCCTCGCGAAGACCCTGTGTCTGGGCAGAGACCGTGTTACCCGCGCCAAGCTGGCTTCTCCCTGCTGCCCTCAACATCACAGGCCGCAGCCTCTGGGGCGGAGCTGGAGGGCGGGAGGCGCCAGGACACACAGGCGCAGGGACCAGACAGCGACCAGAAGGTGACCCCGGACAGCGTAGACAGTTCGTCGCCCAGGAAAAATGCTCCATGTCACTCATTAAAGGGAAATGCAAATCCAAAACAGTGAGAGATCGCCTCAGCCCTGTGAGAACAGCCCACATCAGACTGGAAGCGACAATGAAATGCGCCTGGATGGCCGGAGCACAGTCACATCACCACGCACACAGGCCCAGCGTAGCTGAACAGGAGACAATCCCTCCTGGCGGCGAAGTCACCTCTTATCCAGGCTGTGAGAGATTTGAGGTCACGAGCACTCGGGGGCACACCCGATACAGGAGGAGAAAAGGAACAAGAGTGCAAATCCCTCCTGAAGGAAAGAAAGTGAACTCAGGATTGGACAGAATAGGTTTCTAATAGCTGCGCGATTATTCAGTGATTTGCTGAGAACCTACTTTGATACCTAAAGTCTGCAGAGACCTATAAATCTCCAAAGTCACCTTTAAAATTTGTGGTTTGCAAACGTAAGTGGGTTTTCCTGGGCTCCTGGGGCCAGCCCACTGGCTGCAGGCTTCTCCGGAAGTCCCCAGGGCCCGGGCTGAGGGTGCTGGAGTCAGACGCCAGCAGTGCCGTGTCCCTCCCCTTCGGGAAGATCGTGGCCAAGTTCTCTCCGTGGCTGCCCTGGAATCACGAGTAACCGGTGGACAGGGGCAGGGTCAGGAGGAGAACACGGCCTCGAGAGCGTCAGGACGCCGGAGGTCCCCGGAGGGCTGCGGCCCAGGCCGTGACAGGCCCCTTGGGAGGGCCTGAAGGGCCCTGTCCGGGAGACGGGGCTCGGCTGCGCTGCGACACCGTTGTGACCTGCACAGGCAGCGCTGGGTTTGTTCAGTGCCTGGGCAGATACAAGCCGCGTCCATCTGTGAGAGTGATTAATAATGACGCTGTTTCCTGAAAATATTGAATGGTGGCCTAGGAACACGCAATCGAAACTAGGCTTCTACACGCGCCACCCGTCTATGTTCAATCCGGTGCCGGGGTCCTGATGAAAGGCCGAGCAGGCATCACCCACCTGCAGGTCTACCCAGGCAGTGGCGACCGGGCTGGCGCGTCCCTCCCACCGGTCAGTGGTCACTGCCTCCGCACACGCTCCACGCTCCTCTCCTGGCCTCGTGTCCCCCAGGCCCCCGCCTCCCTCCCTCGCTCTGCGCTGGGGTTGGGCAGCTGGAAATGAGCCAGAGTGACATGACTTGAAAGGTTTTGATGAAGAGATCTACAAACCGTCCATGGGTTTGGGGTGGGAAGGTGGACTCCTGAAGGGGGAAATAATCAGGCTCGAGGCAGAGACCGAGGAGATAACAGTAACACTCTGTACGCTATATTTAGAACTGTCTGTCTGTCCATCCACCATCTATTACTTGTTTACCCACTATCAGTTACCCCATCATGCATCCATCCATCACTATCATCCCTCAATTCTTTATTAACTCTCTCTCCCTACACCTACCCGTCAGCCCGTCAGCCCAGCCAGCCAGCCAGCCAGCCACCATCCAGCCACCATCCATCCAGCCACCATCCATCCACCATCCATCCAGCCACCATCCA
>NW_004567108.1:1347482-1352009 GCF_000260355.1 Condylura cristata | reverse complement strand
CTACCTACTAGTCACCATTCTTTGCACCTGCATATCCGTATGTCAAGTTTAGGGAGCAACAAGCTGTTCTGACGACGCCCAGCTACAGCGTCAGCTCCCTGAGCAGCATGAAGGCCGCCACCCTCGCCCCGCCCAGCCTCCCCGCCCGCCCGCGCCTGTCCGGCCCCAAAGGCCTTCTGGCAGAAGCCAGTAGCAAACACCGTGGCAAACACCTGGCTTTCCTTCCTGACTGCTTTGGCTCCCGGGAAACAGAACTACAAATGCAACACTGCTCTTGGTTCCTTTATTAAAATTTTCTTTATTAAAAGAAAGAAAGAAAGGGCCAAACGAGCAGGTTGTTCCTCTGACATGTCAGAACAGGAGCAGGCTGCGTCGGCACGTGGCCGTGGGGTCGCTCTGGCCCCTGGCCTGACGGAGGCTGGGGAGGGAGAGCGAAACGCATCCGAACCCGAGAAATCAGGCCCAGAGAGAGCGAGGTGGGCAGGGACACACCTACTGCTCTCCTACACGAGCGTACCTCCTGCACAGCACACCTGCGCGTCACGCCGCCTGCCGAACAGACGGGCCTGAGGCCTCGCCTGTGCTCGCCTTCCGCTCCAGGGAGGCGCCGAGCATCAGGTCTGTTTGGCCTTTACCAGAATCAATGCCTCAGGCAAGTCGCTGAGCTCCCATCCAGCCCCTGCCAGGTGACTGTTGATCCAGCGCAGATAACCCGGCCAGCCTGTGTCCTCCAGAAGCGCCCTGAGTCCAGCGGGCTCTCCTCCTCCACCTTCCTGGACTGAAATGTGCCGAAGCATCCGCTTGCCTATTGGTGCAGAGAATGAGTCTATGGGATGGGAAATGATTAGGGAGAGGGACAATTAAGTTTATTCCGCTATAGGACCGTTTTTAAGAATAACCATGAAGTTAGAAAGCTTGCTCATCAAATATCTATCTATCTATCTATATGTATGTATGTATGTATATTATTGATGAGATATGAGAGTCAATTGAATATACACATCAGAAGAGGGAATCTCAAAGAGGAACAGTGAATCACAGGGTTAGCACAGGCGAAATGACAGGAACCTGGCTTTGGGAAGAGAAGCAAGTTATTTTTTCCCAGGGATTTCGGCTCATTATATTTTAGTTTCACCAAGACAATCCTCGCTGTTGCAACTCTAACTCCAGCAGGGACCGCCTTCTCTCCAGTTACTCACAGAATCAATGGCAATTAAACTCTTGCTCAATGACACTAATGTTTTCTTTAGAGTGGGATTTATGCCAAAATCGTTGGCACCAGAGAAAGCAACGAGGATACCGTTTCCTATTCATTAAAGGTGGGGGCTCCGGTTTTCCCCTTTGGGCACTTCTGAAGCCCACCTTTGGCTTTGCACTCTCTGGTCAGTGAAGATGGCCTGCAGCACCAGCGCGCGGGACTCCTGTGGTCAGTGCGCGGCCGTGTGCCTCAGCTGCTTGAAACTGCTGTTTCCACCTTCGTATCAGAATTCTATTTTAGACATAGGGTGCTAAGCCCGGTTCAGAGTAACGTCAGGAGGGCTCCCCAGGGCCACGGCCAAGGCTCAGCGCCGTGACGCTGTCGCCAGCCACTGCGGCCTGAGACCACCCCGGCCAGGGAGGGGCCCCGGGGCGCAGCAGACCCCGGTCTCCCCACTGCCCCCTCAGCAGTGTGTCTCAGTGGATCCGCCCCTTCTGCTCCCCACTCTGTCTCTGGGAGGTCCTCTCATCCCCCCCACCTCAGGCCTGAACCCCAGCTCTTGTGTGCATAAATAAATAAAACAAATCTTAAAAAAAAAAAAAAACAAGAATGTCCGGATATTTATCTCCATCACCTTATATTTGCTGCTCATGAGAATTCTAACATGGATTTGATTATTGTTCACGGATTTGTTCAAGCCAAAACAACTTGAATTCTAGGCCTGTTTTCTGAAATTTTATTACATCTGTGTAAGTATTATTTTTTGTAAAGTTAGCTCCTGGTGAACTCTGAGAGTCTTTGGAAACTGTTATCTCTTCCTCACTTCAGGAATACCCTTCCGTATTAATTAGCCAATCTCACTGCTCCCATATTCCTTCTCTCCCGAGGGAAGGTCATCCTGCACTGACATTGAAGCCTGTTTACACCGATCCTCATCTCTCTGTTCTTATTTTAACGGTCTTTACCCAGTGTTATCTTCTGGAGGAATTCTTCAGCTTCATCTTCTGGTGGACTAATTTGTTCTTTAATTGTGTCCATTATGTTATTCAACTGATCTGCTGGCATTTATATTTGCATGAATAAGTTTTTAATTTCCATGCTCTTTTTATCTTGCAAGATCTGCTCTCATCTCTGAAAGTTCACGCTATCAAATTCCTTACAAGCTGCAATTTGATTGCTCAGTTAACTACATTTCATTTGTGTCTTTTAAAGTAATTTTTAATAAGTAAAGGAGCAACCTAGACAGTCGGATGCCGACGCGGCGCCTGCTTGCCTGCTGGCGGGACAGAAACCGCCTCTCCTCTCGGGCGCGCCCCCCTTCCCCACAGAGGCACACCCCGGAGGGGCCAGGCCCCCGCGGGTCCAAGACGACTGGGAGCAAGGAAGCGCCGGGTGCGGTCCCGAGTCAGCTGCCTACTTTGGCAGACGGGCTGTGCCCCAGCAATAAAGGGGGTTCGGGCCCTACCGCTGCAGGCTTCTGGCGGCAAGAAGCCGCTTGGAGGAGCCGGCTGGCGCGCGCCCGGGACTCTGCTGCGGCCGCGGCCCCGTGTCGTGCGCGGGAGGCCCCCTCGCCCCCAGCCTGCGCCCCCTCGCCCCGCCCCGCGTTCCTCTGCCCCGACGCGCGCTGTGTCCGTGGGTGCGCACGGTGCGAGTCCAGGGTCCCTCGCTAACTGGCCCGTCGGTGCCAGGGTTTGGGCTTCCTCGGTCGCCCATCTCACGACTGGGCTGCGTCTGGGTCCCCAGTAGGGTGCCAGAGCCCGGGCCCCGACGCATCCTGGGGGACACAGCCAACCGTAACGGGGCTCGGGCAGAGGGCGCTGCGCCCTGCAGAGCCCCGAGGGCGGCCAAGCGGGTGCCGAGGGCAGCGCCCGGCGCTCTGCCCAGGCGGCGTCTCCGTGCTGGCTCGCCCTCTCCCCAGCGGCCGCCGCCCGCTCCCGCTCGTCTCCTGGCCAACCCACACTGCGCACGACCAATGAACGTGAGCTCTGAGGACCAAGTTCAAAGTCCAAAGCGGCTGTTTGCCCCGGGACCGCCCGTCCTTCCCTTTTATCCGTCTCGCCGCGTCGCTAGGAGACAGACGCCATCTTTGGTCCCCGACGGCCAGTTCCGTCCCCGCTACCCCAGCAACGGCGCCTCCTCTCTAAACCTGCCAAGTCAAAGAGCGGCCGCTGCCAGCGCCCCAGCCTGGCTTGCGAGTGTCGTGGGAATGGGGACACTCGAGGCAGCCGAGCCCAGCCCAGCCGCTCGTCCGCCTGGTACTTGGTCATGACGCCCCCCTGCTCCCCTCCTTCAGCCTGAGAGTTGAGGTGCAAGCCCCGTGGCGGGAGGGGCCTCCTGACCTCCCTGGCACAAGGGGCAGCCCTGACCCCGCAGGCTGCATTGGCGGCCACTGTCCCGGGGGGCGCCGGGGGCTCAGTGGAGAATGAGTGTCCTTGTTTTCTGTCTTATTTATTTTGGCATTTCTGTATTTCCATGACAAGTGACCCTGGCTTCTGTTTCTGGCCCTGATCTAAAATGCCACCGAGACATACATTTATCAAAGCAAGAGCACTGAGTGGTTTAGACAGAGAGACGATGGAGAGAGAGGGTGGCTGGGGGCGTGGAGTGAGCAGGGGAGCGGGACCAGAGGCCGCTTGGGATGAGGCCGGGGAATGCCTTTTCGGCCTTCGTCCTAGAAGTGATCGGGCTGGAGCTGAAACTGCACGACAGCTACGTCCCAGCATCCGAAATCGGATCCAGTTGTGGAGCGTGAACAAGTGTGGAGCTGGGCCCCGAGGGCCGGTGCGCCCAGAGCAGGCCGGAGGTGCAGGCCAGCAAGGGACGAGACGGCTGGCTCCACGTCTTGGTGTCTCAGGAAGCCACGGACCTTCTAACATCTCCTGTCTGCTCCCAAAATCTTGAGCGGTGAGATGTGTGGAAAGACAGGGGCTCTGTAGGCGGGTGCCTGAGCATCCTCCCCGAAGCCGTCGCAGGACCCTGGCTAAGGACAGGCCTGCAGGCCGCCGTGTGAGGGGCGCTGGGGCTGAGTGGCCCTCAGCACTGGTGGTCGTTAGTCCCGGCGTGTGTTCACATGGGGGCGTGTTTTCTGTGAAACTCCTTGTCACTTCTCTTTGCCACTCAGAACCCCTGCGGTCTTTCTCACACGGTTCTTGGTCACCAACAATGACCCGGATGTAGTTTAGGGGCCTGAAAAAACGTCTTTCCACACATCTCACCGCTCAAGATTTTGGGAGCAGACAGGAGATGTTAGAAGGTCCGTGGCTTCCTGAGACACCAAGACGTGGAGCCAGCCGTCTCGTCCCTTGCTGGCCTGCACCTCCGGCCTGCTC
>NW_004567108.1:1341718-1347207 GCF_000260355.1 Condylura cristata | reverse complement strand
GTGAATGCCAGCCATGACAGTTTTCTTATTTTCTAAAACAGTGCAGGAATGCAGCTGCTGTTTGATATTTCCCCTAGTTACTAATTCCCCCTTACTGCTCTGTGGTACTCTGTTAAAGTTTTATCAAAAATGAAAGCTAACGAATGCCAGTTCAAAATGCACCGCTCTCGTATTCTTAAAACGCAGCTAAATCCTGGATAGACACTCCAGGACTTTGTGGCTGGGAGAAATCAGTTTTTCGAGAAAGCTAGACAGAGGTGCTAGCTTTGCAAACTACGGAAGTGTCTGTCACTGTTGTGGTGCATGCATTTCCAAGCAGAGGACCTGCCTGGGAAGAAGTCTGGGACGCCCGGGCCTGCCAGGACAGCATGTGAGGCTCACGAGCGAAAATAAGAGGTAAGTGATGAGCAAAGCGGGTGTCAGATCAACGGGCGGGCAAATCTCTGGTGCCAGGTAGGAGGGACAGTTACGTCAGAGCTGAGTGAGAGCCGCTGTGCTGGAAGCTCAGAGGAGGAGAGCAGGCGGGACTGTGCGGAGGGACACAGCGCAGGTCACAGGGACCCACAGGCCTCACTGGGCCGCTGGCTCGCAAGGTGTGGAGCAGTGTGGGGCCATAGGGGTTAAGCCTGGCAGGCCACCGGCCCTGCAGCCTGAGCGCCACCAGCCAGGGGGGCCCCCAGGGCGCAGCAGACCCCGCCTGTCCCCCACCGCCCCCACTCTGCCTCTGGGGAGTCCTCTCACCTTTGCCCTGGCCCCCAGCTGTTGCGAGCATAAATAAATTAAACAATCTCTTAAGTAGATGAAGCTGCAGGATGCAGCCGCTGCCACCGAGGCGCTCACCTGAGCACAGCAGGCCTGCCGGCGGGGCGCGAGGGGCCCCTCACCTGCTGCCAGCCTGGACCGGCCCCTGGGGCCGCCCTGCGTCTGCCCTGGGACCCGCCTCCTCGCCCGGGGCAGCAGCTCCCTGCTGGGGCCATCAGAAGCGCCCCAAGTCGTTACGCAGTGGCCCCTGGACACCAGAGCGGCCCTGGCTGAGGAGCACCAGCTGGAATCTAAAGTCAGGGTTTTTGTTTTGAGAATGTATTTGCTGAGAGTTTTGACAAGGGAGATTCTTGTTTATGCTTAGTTTTCTCTAATCAGCAGTGTGAGGTCGGGCACTTGATGGAGGACCGGGTGACGGTCACCGAGAAAACGCCACGCGCCGAGCCACGCAACTGGTTCGGCAAAGATTCGAAGTACTCAGAATCGGTTCAGAATAGCAAAAGACGTTTTCGTGTGGGAAAACACGGATAAATGGGAGAAGCGAGGGCACCCTTTCCAGAGCCACAAGTGGGCGGCCTCTGCCTGCAGCCCCACCCACCGCCGCCTTTCTGCTTTGATTCGATGCTGCTGTTGTGTTTGCGATGCTCCAGAACAACGCATGATGGATTATTCGTTCGCTACAAGGAAAACACACACAGTGACACCCCAAACCCATACAACCGAGTGAGGTTTAGACGCAGCGCTCATCCGGTTACCTCCAGAGCTGTATGTTCACAATAACTCCACCCTCACACGGCCCGACGACCTGCCCACCCCGGCCGGCCGCCGGTGAAGCGTACGAGCAGCACGTCATTGCTCCACTCTGACAGTTGTGAACTCCATTCTGGAATGATCCAAACTGTGTTAAACTTAAAATATGTCCAGAGAACTTTGCTTCTAGTTTCTTTCAATACATTCCAGCACAGAGAAGGGCTGGCGTCACGCTGCGAGCTTAGACATGCTCAGGGTATCATAGAAACACGCTGACGGCTGACATTTGAGGGGGGTTATCCAAGCTGGTCTGCCCAGCTAGGGTATTCGGGACACAAAGAAGAAAAGGGCCTTTCGGTTTGACTTGAAAAGGGTTTCTGCTCTCGGGGAGGGGACGGGTGCTGGAGCTGCCCCCTCCGCGCGGCGAGGGAAAGCCTGGGGCTAGCAGTGGCCATGTCCGTGAGTCTTAAAGGCGCTGTGAGGCCAGATCCCAGGAGAAGAGAAAGTGGAGGGGAGGCAGTGTTTGAAGGGAGACAATGGGAGCCCCACAAAACTGGAAGCAGGCGTGTGTGTGTTCTCGGCGGAGTGCGGGCCCAGTCGTCCCGGCCACTGGGCTCTTGCTTTGGTGCCAGGGTGCCCGCACGTCCAGCTAGAAGGTAGCGTCAGGCCAGGGCCACCCACCAGGCAAAGCCCAATGTGAGGAACACTGTGGAGCACCAGCATCTGCCGAAAACAGCAGCCCCGGGGTCGCCAGACCCGCGAGGTCGGCTGGGGGGCCAGGAGCAAGTCAGCAGCGGCCAGGGAGACAGGGATACAGGCACATGCCTCATGAGCGGAAAGGTGGGCCCCCCACCCCATAATAGCCCCTGCACACTCCACCCTGGCTGGCACCAGATGTCGCCCCAACACGCCGCCCACGCAGGGGCAGCCCCACGCCTGCCCACCTGCCGGAAGCACCGGGCTGCCCAGCCCCCTCCAGGCCTCTCCAGTCCTCCCTCAGCTTCCCGCACCCCCACCCCCACCCCAAGGCGACAACAGGGAAAGTGAATGGAGTGAACCTCCCCAGGCAGCACCCACATATATAAAACAGAAGTGGGAAACTTGAAAGGAGCCGAGAACTGCTACATGACTCAGGGAAACAGTCAGATGAGAGGCGCAGAAACGGGGGGTGTCAAAAGCCCTCCAAAGCGGAAATCCGGCATCCACAGCTCTGTGCCTTCAGAAAACCCCGGGCGACACAAGGGGCAGCTGCCGCCAGGGCGGCAGCGCGGGGGCCGCTCCTGCACCGAGGGACACCGCCCGAGCCAAGGGTCCCTCCAGGAAAACACCTGCGTCTCCATAGAAAAAGGACGTTTAGGGCCCTCCCTGGTGGCACAACCGGTGGAAGCACCGCATGGTGAAGCTCTCTGAAGCCTCTGCAGCTCGCGTTCCATCCGCGGCCGGGAGGTGACCCCAGGGCGCCGCAGCCTCTCCTGGCCGCCCGCCGCTCCCCTCGGCAGTGGACTTCGTCCGTCGGCCTGTTCTGCTCCCCACTCTGTCTCTGGGGAATCCTCTCACCCACCACACCTCTGGCCTGTACCCCAGTTCATAAGCATAAATAAATAAAATTTTTTTTTTTTTTAAAAAAGACTTTTAAAAGCGACCTGAAAGCAGCTTTGAGACTGAGAGCGAGACCTCGTGCTGCTAGAGACCATCTCGGGCCGCTGTGGGGGCATCGCACGCGTCGGCCTGTGCTGCTTTTTCTTTCCGTCAGACAAAATTGTTCCCTCATTTTCCTTTTGACTTCTCTGAACCATCTTTAATGTGTTATCTGTTCTCAAGTATCCGGGGACCATGTGCAGTGTAAGTAACTACACTTCTGTCCATTATTGTTTCTACTGTGGTCGGAGAAGGTGTTTTCTATGACTTGGACCTTTCGAATTTTATTGAGACTTGTTTTCTAGTCAAGAATATGTTCTATTTTTATCTAGTCTCATGTTCAACTGAGAAGAATGTGTTTTCTGCTGTTGTTACTGTCTTGTACATATTAAGTAGGTCTTTTTGGATCATAGTGTTCTTGAAAGTTATTCTAAGAAGAAATTTTAAAAATCTATATAATGTTATGTCTACATTGCTCCTATAATTAAAAATACTTAGAAAGAAAACTCTAGGCACAGATGGTAGCCCTGTGTATTCTAACAAACACGCACAGAACACTCATACCCATTTTCAACCAATTTTCCAGATCACAGAAAAACATGAACAATTTCCTATCTTCTCTCATGATGCAAGAGTAATTGTACCAAAATCTGATGAGGTCACGACAACAAAGAAAAACTGTAGGTCTTAGCCCTCCCTGGTGGCGCAGGGGTTAAAGCGCAGCAGCAGGAAGCTGTCTGAGCACCTCCACACTCCCCGGTCAGGGCGTGACCCAGGGCACAGCACACCCCGCCTCTCCGCCTGCTGCTCCCCTCAGCAGTGCCTCTCAGTAGACCCGCCTGTTCTGCTCCCCACTGTGTCTGCTGAACCCTCTCACATCTTGCTCCTCTGGCCTGTACCCCAGTTCTTGTGTGCATAAATCAATAAATCAAAGGCAAAAATGCCTGCAACACCAACAAATCAAACCTGGGACAAACTGAAGGGCGATATTTCCGAGGCAAGCGGGGCTCGTGTTTCACGAGCAGAAGGCACGCTCAGGCCACATCCGAGACACTTGTCACAGTAGGTGTAGGAGGCAGCGGTCACATTTCACACCCCCAGGGCGCCTCACGGCGCTACAGCAGGTCCTGCACGCCAGAGCTCGTGTCCAGCTCAGGTGTGCTTAGTCTGTGGAAAATGCAAAGGTGCTCCCTCTCTCCGGGTTTCCCAGCATTTCTGGGAAGTCTTAGTGCAAGGAGACTGTTAGGCTGAGGAAATTATATCAGTACTGGAAAGAATAAATTTCCTCGTATATTTAGGTGGCACGATCATGCCCGCAGGACTCCGAAATATTCTAAAAACAAAAATAGGGTAAGTCGATTTAGCAAGGCCTTGGGATACAAGGTCAGCGTACAAAAGCCATGTCTGCTTTGGGGGTTCAACGATCAACAATTCAAAAAACGATAAAAACTTTCCATTTCAAATAGCATTTTCAATAGTATCAAACTCTCCAAACCCGAGAAGCTCTCAGAAATGAGCCTGCCTGTAGCTGGGGAAAGTAAAAGGGGCGTTAAACAGCTGAAGTAAGAAGAAAACACTTGTCCAGGGTTGCTCAGGGCGCCACACAGCCAGAGCAGCACCAGCCACCGCCCAGCCCCACGGCTCGGGACAGTCAGGGCCAGAGCTGACCACGGCCAGCCAGAAGTGAGCCGGCCCGCGAAGGCCCTGGCCCGCTGTGTCCAGGGCGGAGCATCAGACGGAACTGACCCAGCGCAAGAACTGGGCTCCGATGCAGACGAGCGAAGGCAAACTCATCCTAAAAGGCTCTTACAGGGCTGGTCAGGGCAGCCAGGCTCGCACCACACCGGTCTAAAGGTGGGAAAACACACAACAGGTGCGCAAACGGAAACTAATACACAGCGGCTATTTATTGCCCAGCGGCCAGAGGCACTGGCACTGGAAACATGCGAAGGCTCTGGAAAGCAGTTGCTGGCGACAGAGGCGGGACCTGCAACACCGTGACCCTCTTGCTCGTCTGTGTGAGGGGAACTAAACAAACCAGCGCTAGCCAGAGCCAAGAAATCAGAACGAGCTGGTGGTCAGAGCCACCCTCGCGGGAAACAGGCCATGGGCGTTTTCAAAAATATTTGTGAAATCGTATTTAACCAGAATGGGGCGCACACTGCGAAGCTGCTGAGGAAGGCAGCTCTTCTGATTAAAACTCAGTCGGTAACAGGCCCGACGGGGCTGAACCCCGAGGCCAGCAGGCGCCCATCTCGCTTCTCCCCCCCCCCCCCAAATCTCAGCAAGGCGCTGGCGTCAGGCCTTTCGGAAGGAGACTGCAGACAGCAGCCACACTG
>NW_004567108.1:1333901-1340807 GCF_000260355.1 Condylura cristata | reverse complement strand
GGACCGGCGACGCTGCCGCCACAGACAGCGAGGAGTCGGGCTCCTTCTTGTAAAAGGCTTCCCAGCGCCTATTGGCAGGTTGAGAATTAACCTCCCTGAAGATGGGCAGCGGCCACTTAGCCGGGTTCCGGCGTCGGCGCGGCTGTAATCTTTGCTATTGACACCGGAAACGGGGCTGCCCGGCGCTCCGAGCCCGGTGCGGGGCCAGCGGGGCGGAGCCCGCGTCCCGCCGGCCGCGCGCCTGAGCAGCCGCGTGTCATCAGATAGTTACATCACAGTAGGCCACTTTGGCTTCACAGCCGGCCAGCTTTGGGCATTCTTGCGTCACTGCCATCCTAGTCAAGACGCCGAGCTCAGTCACCCACCTGTGAGAACGCAGGTCTGTCCTGGGGCTTGGAAAATCACCGGTCTGGCCGGCGAGGACCGGCGTGGATGCAGGTTCCCGGGGGCTCCGACCCTGCGCTGTAAAGTCATTTCAGGAGAATGGTTTAAATGCTGCAGTCGGGGGAAATTGCCAGAACACACACTCCCTGTGTTTAATAACCACAAAACCCTGCGCTGCATGTAATTACTTCTAAGGTTGTTTGTAAAAGCCCATTTGGACATCTGGGTTTGAGAGTTTTAATGTCTGTTTTAGAGCAGATTTAATCCCGCGGCTTTTTGCCCAGCATGGTGCCCGGGGGAAGTGACGACCTCACTCCCAGGCGGCGAGCCCAGCCCGGCCGTCACCTCCCCTCATCACCAGACTCTGGTAGCCTCCTACGGGGGAGCCAGTCTGCTGCCCCAATGTGTCCTTTTGGCAAAGGTGACTTTCGTGGAAGAGGCTCTGAAGGTCGGGGGAGGGTGGCCTCTTGACAATGGCAAACTTTTCTGCAGGGGCAGGACCTGGGGGCGCCCACCTCGCCTCTGGCTGAGAAGGCGAGGCAGCCGCCGACTGTGCCCTGTGTCTGCCTTCCTCCCCGAAGCCCCCTGGCGCCCCAAGTCCCCACTTGGCTCATCTCTAAGACAGTGTGTGGAGCCCCGCGGGTGCTCAGTCCCGCTGGGCCCCCTGGGCTCCAGGAGGGGTGCATGCTATTAATAAAATTTCTTTCTGGCTTGTCCTGTTATGAATCTGCCTGATGCTTGTTTGATCATTTTCCAGCCTAAAAAACCCCAGAGGGATGTGTGGCTGGCAAGACAGGCGGCGGTCGGGGAGGTGTCCCGCCTCGGGCCCTCCCAGCCGCCTCCGGACCCCCGAGTGTCCTTTCTCCAGGCCCGCTCTGGCGGCCCCTCGCGGCTCACCTCTCCTGTGGCCGCCGTCCTCCATCTTCCGTCGCGTGGCGCCGCGCTCAGCAGGTGTGCGCACTCACGCACGCCCACGCGGCGCTCCAGGTGTTCGCCATGGCGTGCACACCTAATTCATTTCCCCTGCACACCCCAACACTCGGTTTAAACAAAGGTACACGCGGTTCATTCTGTGCCTCTGGCACGCACACTTGGCTGGGGGGAGCCCGGGGGGCAGGGAGGAGGAGGGTGGGGCGCCAGACCCCTGCAACCTGCCGCAGCCCCAGGGCGAGTCTGCTGCTCTCCGGCGCCCCTCTGGCCGCGGGTGGGACTGCAGGGCGCGGACTCGCCATGAAGCTGTGGACCCGGGTTCAGAAAACGAAGCCTCCAGGCGCTGCTCCTTGGGGTGCGGGTGGGGGCGTCCCAACTTAAAAGCATCTTGCTGAGTTTTTTGTCCTGTGCTTTGTGGAGCACAAATAATTCTACAGGGGTTTGGAGATGTGGTGAGACTTGGCACTCCTTTCCTTGGGCCGGTGAGCGTGGGGGGACGGCAGCTCGGTGGCCAGGAGGCCGAGCAGAGTGAGGGTCCGGGGGAGCAGAGCGGCTTCACCCCAGCCGCAGCCTGCCGGCCGCTCGTGCGAGCCCCAGGCTCCAGCTTCCACCCCGAGGCTGCCCCCACGGATGGGACTGCCTCGGCCAGGATAAGAAGAGTCCAGGAAAGTGAGGAGCGGGGCGCACAGCAGGCCTGGGCCTCACCGCTGCCCGCCTCTGGGGGTTCCTGGCTTTCGCCCTTCTAAAATAAGTGGAAGTACCAAGGGACCGGAGGGTGTGGTCAAGCGCAACCTCAGCAGCCTGGCCCTCGGGCTGGCCCTCCTGCCGCTCTCTCAGGAGAGCCCCATCCGTCCCCTGGGGGCATCTCCTGCCTGTGGGAGGCACCCTCTCATTGCACCATTTTGGGGAAACCACAGACGTGCTTGAAAGGCTGTACCCGGACTCTGTGCGTATCTAGTAAGTAAAGATACAAGTGTTTGTTATACACAAGGAGCTTTCATTAATCATACTGTGGACTCGTTTTTATGTTAACTCAACATTTAGAAAAAGCCCCAAGGTTTCTATTAAGGAGATTACAAAATAGGGGGAAAGTCACTAAAAAGTAAAAATAAAAAAGGCCTTTTAACTTTGGATTTTAAAATGCAATTGGCTGCCAATTCTTCTCCTGTTCATCTTCGAATATTCCAGTAAATGCCCACAGTTGTAGTGCAAGATGGTTTCCTTTCATTTAATTAGCCGAGCTGGGTCTTGAGGGAATATTCCCGTTAATCTGAGCAGCTCTGTAAACCGAGAGGCTGTATCCGGAGAGGAGCGGCGCCCAGCCACCCACCCGCACTTTTACAGACCTATTCCACGCGCCGAGAGCCCGGGGTAATGCTAGAGCAGTTCTGGTCGAAGCTTCTAGTCATGGACAACAAGTCATTCCAGCCGCTCCTCGAGCCTCAGACGCAATAGGCGGAATAATCCACAGTGGGCAATAGTCTGGCTGGAGGCTGCAACCTGGCCCCTTCGAGTGAAATACGGAACAGCCCACCTGCCTCCGTATCAAAGAGCAAGCTCCTCAGAGACTTCAGGGTGCTGCCGAAGGCTGGGGGGCCCAGGCTCGAGGTGCTGCTGCAGGAGAAGCCACACCTGGCGTTGAGCCCCCCCACCCCCGCATGATGTTGGCAGCAGAAACTCCCGAACGTCAGCGTCCCCACGGACCATGTTCCCGTGGGTGATCTTCGCGTTCCTGTGCGTATCTTCGTGGCTCTCCAGGTGCTGTGTGGCGAGTTCACACTTGGTTTATAACCGGGAAAGGACTCTTGTTCCCTAGCAGGTGCCGGAGAGCCACAGCGCCTCCTGCACGCGTTCCGCCCAGGCACAGACCTGCCGGGCTCCCTCACCCGCGCGGCCTCCTTGCCCCGGGCTTCACGTCACCTGGCGGAGCAGCCCCCGGAGTGCTGACTGTGACTTAGGGTCGCTGTGACACCTGTAGACTCTGTCACCACACCTGGGCCCAAGCCCTGGAGTTCCCAGCAGCTGGTCTACCTGTCTGCATCGCTGGCTGGCTTTCTGTAGCCCACACGGGGATAAATCAAGGAGGGTGAAAGGGGCGACGGTGTGGGAAGGACAGGTCTGGGTGTTTAGAGGTCACCTCGATGGAGCAGATAATTCGGGACACTCGAAGCACACCTGAACCCTGTAAAATTTTATAACGCAATGTTACTGCAATTAAAGAGAGAGAAAGAGGCGTCTCTGTGCTCCCCAATCTCCCGCAAGGCTGCTCCTCATAGCAGGATGCTCAGAGCACACCTCTGAGGCTTGGAATCTGTCCCACCTGATGCCCCTGGCCCACCTGGAAAACCCCTGTGGGATCAAGGGGAGCCCACGGGCTGGGGGACATTCAGTGAATGGCATTGGCAGTCTCCTGGGTCTCGTGGCAGCCCGATGAGAGGGTCCAGGGCGTCTTTACTCCTCCCATGCGGCAGGTGGTGCCGGCTCTGTGCCGGCCCGAGGGGCCTGGAGAAGACAAGGGACAGTCCACATGGCCATTCTCTGGTGACTCTACAACCTCATCAGAGGGAAAGAGACCCCTAGACTTCTGTAGAACTTTCCAGAAAACAACCCTATTTTTCTGCTGGAATTGCAAGCCAAAAGAATGACAAAGTCATACCTGCAGCTTATGGGCACCCGTGTGGGGCCTGAGCCCACGTGACACAGACAAGTGAGTGGGCTGCTCCCACCTTTCAGGTCCTTGACTTCGCTTTTATTCTGTTTTTGATTTTTGCTCTGGTCAGAGTAACGTGGCTTGTTATCACTTGCAATTACAGGAACAAACCAACACGACTGGTTGAATGAGCAAGTTCCTGCTGGAGGAAAACAAAAAACAAGAGTCATGGATGTTTGATCTGCATTATGTTAGAAAACATTTTGTTCTTGAAAAGTTTACGGGGTAATTTCACAAGAGCATACTGCACCACCCCATTTTTATACAAAGCAATAATTTCCTTCTGTGTCCTGATAGTGGATGGTCTGACGCTTGTGTTTTGTTAAAATAGACGACTCCCAGCATTGGCCACGTTTTCATGCTTCTCTAGTAATTGTAGGGGTGATAACACTGAGCTTTTAAACCACGTCTATAAAATACGTGCCGGCCCCGCGTGTTTCCAAAGGACGTATAAGTGGCACCCAGGTGAGCAAACACACATTCTCTGCAGGAACCAGGAAATGAAAGTCTAACATCACAGGCCCCGCTGGGCTGTGGCCTCCCTGAGCTTCTCTGAGGGGTGCACAACACACCTCAGCACAAGCCCTGTGTGGCCTTCACGGGCTCGCAGATCTAAGTGGAGCTGAGCGTAAGTGGACCAGAGGGGCTGGAGTCTCGCTACTGTGTTTTATCTGAACGCGTCCAGGCAACCTCTCGGGATTGTTCGCTGGCATAACACGCTCTTGTGGAGCCAGGCCTGCACCTGAAGCCCCGTTTCTGCCATTGCTGCGGGCATCTGTGGCGAGGCCTGTACATGCCCCGCAGAGAGGAGGAGCAGTGTGACGGCGACCGGTGACCGCCTGGCTCTCATGGGATGAGAGGAGGGGCCCCCCCCTCTGTCTGCTGCAGGTCCTGCCTCTGCTTGTGCCAAAGCTCAGAGAGGGCCGGTCTGGCCTCCTGCTGCTTCTCCTGACCCCCTGCTCTGTGGCCAGTGGGCTCCTGCATTGGAGCTGTGCGGGGATGTCCCCTGAGCTGCCCTTAAACAGCTTCTCTTAACCGCTTACCAGAAGGCCTAAGTCAAAAGAAACATCTTTTTTTTTTTTTAAGATTATTTATGCACACAGAACTGGGTACAGGCCACAGGCTCAGGGGCGCTGAGAGGACTCCCCAGAGACAGAGTGGGGAGCAGAACAGGCAGATCGACGAAGCAGACTGCTGAGGGAGCAGTGGGGAGACAGGAGAAGTCTGCCACGCCCTGGCGGTCACATCTGGGCGGGGATCCAACTGCGCTGAAGCGGCTGCGCCCCCAGCCGGCCCTCCGCGCCGCCAGCGAGGGCCCATAAGCAGCATCTTACTGAAGGGGAGTCGGCGACACCTGCCTCTCCGGCTGCAGCGCTCACTCATTTTCGTCCACCAGGTTCCCAGTTGCCGCCAGTGAAGGTCAATGCTGGAGCCGCTGACGGGGGGGGCAGGCCGGCCCCCCCTCCAGTCCCGGGGCACCCCGAGGCTGTGCTCCGGAGGCTGACTCAGGCGTGTCCCGAATCGTGTTACCTCTTCTCTTCCCCCAACGGCTCCCCTTCCAGACACTTCCTCCCCAGTCAGCGGCACCCCCAGTTGTCCAGACCCCGCAAACCAGCCGGTTCCTGCACATTACTGAGGTCTGCGCAGCGTCCCCAAACTGCCCAGGCCGGCCGCGCCGTCCCTCTGGGCGCCCCCATCTCCCCGGGCCGCTGAGTGCCCACCCTGCCTGCCCACCCTCCCTCCCAGGTCGGGGCCAGCTGGATCACACCGCCCGGCTTCAAAGTGCTCCCGAGGACTCCAGAGACGCCCCCATGGTGCCCCCACACCGGCCTCTCTCAGGCACTCTCCCCAGCTGCCAGCGTCTGTCTCACCCTCCGGATTTTATGGCCCCACAGGGGAAGAGGGCTCCCCGCTCCCTCCCATTTCCAGAGGCTGGCCGAAGGTGGGGGCGTGGGGGGGGTCCAGAAATGCGAAGCAAAGATAGAAGCACCTGCCGCCAAATTCTCAGATCCCCCTCGCTCTCCGCCCCGCGGCCGGCCCCGGCGCCTTTTCCTGCCCTTCCGCCTTTCGCCCACAGGGGTCCTGATGGACGTTCTGGTATTTTTCTAACAATAATACTAAGACCTTTTCTGCACAGAGTTGATTCATACCTAATTCGGTGGCATCTTTCTACCACAGCGCACTCTTCCACACAATGTTCTGTCGGCGGCACCAACCCTGGGCCAGGTGCTGACACTGGGGGCCGCCAGTGAAGGGGCAGGTGCCACCAGGCCGCAGGCCGGAGGGAGGCCGGCACCCGCCAGGCCAGGCCAGGGGGCGCCCCCACCCCCACCCCGGGACCTCCCCTCCGGGAAAGTATCTGCTGTGAGAACCAAACGCCACAGCGGAATTTTGCCTGAGCTAGGAGTCCAAACTGACGGTACACATGAGCTGCGGAAACCTAATTAGACGGATTAATATGACACTGGTCCCAGGCCAGGGAGATTGCTGAGCCATCTGGGAGGATTAACTGGAAAGCCAAGATTAAATGGCGGGATACGTCACCCGTGAAGGCTTTGTGGATTGAGATATAAAACAGGAACCATTTCAGAATTTTAAATGTACATAAAAAGTCATCGATAAAAATCTTACAAAAACACAGCAGTAGGACAACCACAGCAACGCGAAAGTCTGAGACACCGAGCAGACAGTCTTGGGGTCAGTAGGGCTCTAGTATTAAAAACCGGAGGGTGGTATAAACTGATATTATGAGGAAAAAAGACCAAATGTGTTCTTCTTTAAAAAGAGGAATAAAGGGGCCCTCCCTGGTGGCGCAGCGGGTTAAAGCACTGCACTGAGAAACTAAAGCCACTTCTGCATGAGTTCGATCCCCGCCTGCCCCG
>NW_004567108.1:1328884-1331863 GCF_000260355.1 Condylura cristata | reverse complement strand
TTGATTTCTCACAAAGCTACTGGTGAGCCATTCTGAAACAGACACATACTCTGAGTAAGGGGCATTTTCAAAAACTGATGAATGTGCTTCAAAAGTACCAAATTCATAAAAGACAAGGCAAGACAGAAGTAACAAAGATTTGCGAGGAAACACTAACTAAAGGTGATCTGTGTCACTGTTAACTCCTGGAATTGAAAATGATAGAATTTTTTTTTAATTTGTGGAATTCAAGTAAAGT
Source organism: Condylura cristata (assembly GCF_000260355.1). Lineage (NCBI taxonomy): Eukaryota > Metazoa > Chordata > Mammalia > Eulipotyphla > Talpidae > Condylura > Condylura cristata. Next base: position 1,331,625 of record NW_004567108.1, on the reverse strand, counting down.
CTGTAAATTCACCCTGCTGATTTCTATTTAATATTCTACCATATCCCTATTTCACAAATTACCAGGTATCATGGAAAAAAGAGTTTAAAAATTATGGACTACATGATATATAAGTATATGGTCATAGATATACACGTGTATATAATCGAGCACACAGCAGAGATATCCTATTCATACATTAAATTTAAATGATTAAAAACATGCATGGAAATGACGTGTCTCAATCTTAGCATAGTAGCCGTGTATGGGAAAGTAGGCATCTCTTAAAAGTATTTAACACTTTTATTTCTCTTAAGAAAACTCATGGGACGCTAACCCTCATTTTTCCTAAAGCTAAGATCTGCCCAATCTGATTGCTGAGCGTTTAGGTGACCATCATGTTCCACACTTAAAACATCTCATGATTTAAGAATAATGAACAGCCATAGACCAGAGACATTTTGCGGGGGTGGAGTGGGGAATGGAATCAAAAACGGGGGGATGGGGAGGGAAGTGCACGGGATTATGGTGATGGCACACGGGTGACTTGATGATGGGAAACCTGCAGGGACTACAATTGAAATGGAAAAAAAAATGTAAAATAAAAAATAATAAAAAAATCTCATGATTTAAAGCAAAGTCAGAGGTGCCGTGGTGTCGGGTCGGCTGACAGACACTCCCTGCAGTGGGTCCCGCCATCAGAGAGCCGTCAGGAGCCAGGCCGAGGGGCTTCCACTGCTTTCATTTCGCTCGGCGGTGTCAGTGTCTGACAACGCAGTGCTGTCGTGGGTTAGGGTTGCTTCCTTGCGCGTGAGGCTTTGCCAGGAGCACCAGCGCCTGCATGTTAAGGGTGTCTGTGTGCAGCCAACGAAGAGAGAGAACAAAATCTGAGCGTTGTAAAGACAGTTGCTTATTACATTTTCCAATTGTTGCAGCAAAGTTACCCCATGGGAAGAGAACGCGATTTCTGCCTCTCTGTTCTCGCCCCCGGAGGGTCTCTTTGCGAATCCCGCCCTGCAGGCAGTTAGACGGGAGAGGGAACTGGTGCTCTCTGCCAGTGCTCCCCAAGACTTCCTGGCACCTGGAAACAATCTGCAGAAGACAACAAAGTGGTGCCGGGACAGCTTTCATGTCTTTTCCAAGAGTCAGTAAAAATACCTGTCAATATTTTTATGTGAAATTTTTCCTTCAATTTTTGCATTTTAACTCAAATATTTTAAACTGTTTTTTGTACCAGACTCCTACAGTCATGTTAAAAATTCCAGCATTCTAACTCAAATGGAGCTACCAGCTGAGCACTATTTATACACAATCCTATAATTAGAGGAACGATGACACCGGCCTTATGAGTGTGTGGCTATAAAACAGAGGAACCCAGGATGTCTTCACAGAAGCAAAGCTCGCCTCATTCTCATGAGGAGATCACCTCATTCTTCCTAGTTTTCTCTATTCCCACCATTTCCAAACCTCTTTCTGTGTTCAGTGGTTCATCCCCCCAGAAGACCTAGAATTCTGGCCAGCAGACACTTTGCTGAGCTGCATTCTGGGATCATCTGCTTGCAATGATTTCTGCTCCTGTTGAGAGCATTTAGCAAAGTGACTCCCTTGAAAGAATTTCAGTGCTCTACAGAGCAGGCAAGTTCTATCAATACAGGTCTTCCTATGCAGCCTTTGCCACCAGGGATGAGTTTCTTCATTCTATTCCAAGGATGCCTTTCTGATTCATCCTCCATGGATCACTAATCAAGGGTTCATCTTGCGCTGCAGCCAGCCAGGTGCTGTGAGGCCCAGATATAACCCCTGTCCTGTGTGTGAGTTGCTGAATAATCACCACATAGGAGGGATGCCAGAGGTTTCAAGGGAGCAGTAAGAATTATGCTCAGAAGATAAGAATTGTGTGATATGGTAGAGGAAAAGGGGAAAAGTGAGGCTTCTGGAGTGCAAAGGCCTGACAAGAACTAGATGGTGAGGCTGGACTACAATGTCATGGTGATGATGATGGTGGTGATGATAGTGGAGGTGAGGTGGTGATGGTAGCAGTGATGGTGGTGATGGTGATGATAGTGGTGGTGATGGTGGTGGTAACGCTAGTGATGGCGATGATGGTGGCTATGAGGGTAGTGATAGTGATGGTGGTGGCGGTGATGGTGGTGATGAGGGTGTTGATGAAGCAGCAGGTCACATTTGGAGAGCGGGCTGTAACTTACTGACCTTTTAATGCTCACAAGCACTCTGTGAGCAAAGCACTGTTTTTTCTCACATTACACACAGGAGGAACTTTAGATGAGCTTTACAGCAGGATTTTATAAAAGAAACTGCTTTGTGGAAAACTTGGCTTTTCTGATCTCAGTGCTCCTCAGCAGTAACTGATGAACAGCTCTGACTGTGTCTATAAATAGCCCCTTGAGCCACTCAAGACCTTGATGATCAAATGCAAAGGGAAAAGTAGCCTGTTTTCTCCCGAAGTAGTAAAAGGGCCTGATGAGCCAGAGCTCCTGGATGTGAGATGTTTTTGAAGCCAAGAAGACTTGCAATACTAAAGTTAGAAAGCACCTTTGTTGCTGAAAATGTAGCTATATTTATCATGCCAACTCACACGTCCTTGCCTCTGGAGCTATCAAAAAATAGTAGCACCCAGTATTGTTATGTGCTGAGTCTGGGCATGTGAGTAACTTCAACTCACCCAGCCGGTCTACGGGGAGCAGGCTTTGAACAAGGGACGCTGGCACCGAAGTCCCACACTTGACTTTGCCCCATCACTC
>NW_004567108.1:1326632-1328319 GCF_000260355.1 Condylura cristata | reverse complement strand
CCTTACACAAGAGTAGTTGAGGCAGGAGCCAGGTGAGCCTGAGAACCAAGACCCTCGTTCTTTTCAGCTTCGGTGGTGAGGCTCCGCATACCTGGGAAGCCCGCAGGCGTTTGCTGCACGCAGGGCTGCGAACTCGGTCACGTGTACTCCCTGGGCCCTCTTCACGTTCACGGTGAGGAACAGCGACAGCCCCTCCGCTTCCTTGTGCCTTCTGTGGCTTCTGCTGTGTGTGTTACATATGCTGAGCATGAAGTCCATGTCCCGAACGATTTTCCACATGTTCCTCCCAAGTCCTGTCACTGCGCGCACCCCCAGACCTCCACCAACTGGAGCCTCTGGGTCACTCAACGAACCTGAAGCCCGATGAGGAGACAGGTTCGGTCTTTGGTCGTATCTGGAGTGGACACTGGAGCTGCGCTGCTGCTGACCGGCCTGGAGACCACCTGCCCCTTCGCACGTGCCTCTTAGGACCATGGCCGCCGTCCCTCCCGGCACTGCCCGCGCGAAGGGCCTGGGGACAGCTCGTGGCCGCCTGCGACACACCGACGGGAAGCAGCGCTGCGGCCAGCTGGAAAGCGGCGCCGTCCGCGGCGCGCCTCACTCGGGTTCAGCCTCCAACAGCTTCGGGGCCTGGTCTCGGTACGGCGAAGCCAGCCTGCAGGGGCGAGAGGGCACAGAGCGGCCGGGCCGGCCCCCCGTGCCACCGGGCCCGGCCTCCTCCGGCAGCTGCCAGCGGCTCCCTCTCCGGCCCGCAGCTTCCTGCCCGTGGCCCCGGCCTGCAGCGCTCCCCGTGGCCAGGCGCGCGAGGTCCGTGAGGTCACACGCAGGACGCGGCGTTCCCAGCAGGGGAGCCGTGCGCAGCCCACACCTAAGACCCGCTTAGTCCTCGGACCCCACGACTCTGACAGCCAGTGCTGCAAGAATTTCTCGAATTTGCTAACGACAGTGGTAAACACCAAACCTTGCTGCTTACTGCTCCCGCAGCTTAGCCGCTGGATTTTTGACTCATTTTTGAAGGGGCCTCCCTGGGGGTGCAGCGGGTTGGGGTGCAGCTCTGCAGGCCGCCACAGCCGCTCCAGGGCGAGTTTGATCCCGCCCCGGAGGGGACCCCAGGGCGCGGCAGACCTCTCCTGACCCGCCCGCTGCTCCCCTCAGCAGTGGACTTTGTCGATCTGCCTGTTCTGCTCCCCGCTCTGTCTCTGGGGAGGCCTCTCGCCGCCCCTGAGCCTCTGGCCTGTACCCCAGCTCTGTGTGCATAATAAATAAATCTTTTAAAAAGGGATGACAGATTTATTGTTATCTGTCCCTAGAGCCCAAGTTTGACACAAGCTACCTCTGGAAAGTGGCAGGACCTGTCTCCAGAGCGCCCTGCGGCTTTGTGACCCAGCGGTGACAGCCGCCCAGCAGGCCAGATGGACCGAGAGGTGTGAAAAAACACTGTGAACCATCAAAGCAGCCTGTAGGTCATTGCAGCTTACCGCTGAGGCAAATCTCTCATGATCTCGTTCTTAGTTAAGCGGCAAGAAATCAATCACATTTTGGTAAATATATTCGCTCTGGGGAGTGTTTGGAGGGTTAAGAAGGATCAAAGCCAATACCCCGCCCAAGATTTGCAGAGACTGAAGGTGTTCCAGGGGGCACGTGTCCACACAGAGCCTCAGCGCGGCCCTGGAAGTGGGCAGGGGAG
>NW_004567108.1:1323860-1325237 GCF_000260355.1 Condylura cristata | reverse complement strand
CCGGCGGGCGCCCCGGGGCTCTGCGCACCTTCCATTTCCTGTCGCTCTAGAATTCACACAGAGCAAAGTCTGTGCTGTTGAGTTTATGTGGTTGAGTCCTGGTCAGCGGGACGCTGGGCATTAAAGCCGTCTGTGCTGTGTGCCCACGCGGTCAAGTCAGCGCGCTCCGGTCAGGCCCACACAGCCCCAGGGGCGCTGTGCGGCGGCTGGCGGGTGCCTGGGCAGCGCTGCGGTGGGCAGGCGGACCGTGGTGAGGGCCGCGCCTGGGGCACTGGCATTCTGGCCTGCACGGGGCATTCTGGCCTGCACGGGGCATTCTGGCCTGCACGGGGGTCTCCAGAGAGGGCCGGCGAAGCCCCTTCTCATTGGCTTGACCTTTTCCCAATCCAAAACTAGTCCTGCTCTGTTTTCTTTAGATCTGCAGTGTTTGATCAACCGCCACGAGTAATCACGCCCTTGTCTAACGGATCGGTCCCTAAGAGACAATTTCGGAGATGCTCAGTTCTTACTGACTTTTAATCATTAAGTATCTGCACACAGAGCTGGAAGTACTAAAAATAAAGCAAAATAAAAGAGACGTCAAAGGTCTGGTTTGAAAGGTCACGTTTGCTCCCCATTTAGGAGGAAAACACAACAAGAAGAACGATATGCTTAGAAAATTAAGTGGCTAGAAACGAATTCCTACTAATATAACGGATTAGTTATATGTTATATATACAAGCATGAGTTAAAATAATAAAGCCTGCATTTACCTTTTCCTGCTGTGGGAAAAAGGTTGACAAGAGACAGGCCCACGGTCCCGGCGCCCGAGGCTCTCCTGAAGGCGCGTGGGTGATGCCAGCCGCAGCCTGCACACTCTGAGGACGGACAGGTGGAGGCCGCCCGAGGGGAGGCGCCCTGTTTATTCTGGACTGGACCAGGGTGGCGTCAGCGGCTAAGCTGCTGCCGCTGACTTCGGTGGGGCAGATTCGCAGGGTGAGCCCTGGCCCTGGGCAGGGGAGGGCTTGGGGGCGTCTGCCGCCCCTGGGGCTGTGAGCTGGGGTCACTCCCGGGGTCACTTGTGGTCTGTCTGGGGCAGAGCCCGGGCAAGCCGCAGACGCCCGTCCGCGCCCGCTGTCCTGCCTGGTTACCTCGGGCCTGCGCCGCACACTGTCTGCTCCTGAGCTGCAGAAGCGAGGCCGGTGACGGGACGGAGGGCCCGAGGCCACGCGGCGAGTCGGGCAAGCCGCTCGTCCGCTCTACAGTCCTGCCAAATGTCGCCGAGCGAGAAAAATAGTATTACCTGTCTCCAGCGCCGCCTTGAGCGTGAAGGACGGGCATGTGTGCAGCCTCTGCAGTGGGCACAGCACGGGAAGCTGGCGCCAGTGGCTCCACCCC
>NW_004567108.1:1321052-1322505 GCF_000260355.1 Condylura cristata | reverse complement strand
TCCCGGCAGCACTGGCCGGTCCCACGCCCAGAGCTGGGTCATGTTCCTGGACAGGGGCGCGACAGTGATATGAAAAGGGGGCGTGCACTTGGTGTGATTTCTAGGCGGTGACACCGGCTGAAATTCGGCAGATTTAGATCAGTGCGCCCCATGAAACACCCCAGCGTGAAGGAAATCTCAAGACCACCTTTCCTTCTTTATTAAGTGGTCTCGTCCAAGACAGAGCAGGTGTTTGCACTGGGGACGCCGGGAGACAGAGCGGCCCAGCCTGCGGGCGCGGCGGGGGGGCTGGACTCCGCGAGGCGCGGGGGGCCCCTGCTTGGCCTCAGCTGCCATCGTGGCCGAGCATGGCGGCTTTGACCGGCCTGCTGACTTCCCGCCTCCTGCTGGAATCAGCCACCCGGACAGCGGCTTCCCAGGCCCGTTGCAGGCACAGCAGCCAGGGACCCGCCTGCGGGCTGGACATGCCGTCCACCCGGACTTTGAGCCTACAGTGTGCTATCCAGGCAAGCTCCCCGGAGTGGCCAGCAGGGAAGAGAGCCTGTGCCCCCATTTCCACACGTAAGTCTAATTCCTCTCCTGAGTGGTCCTCCCCAAAGCAACTGCTGACAGCCAGCGGGGAAGTGCGGGAGTGGAAGAGAAGCGGGATTTGCTAGGTGGGTGGGGTGCACCCTCGCAGAGTCCAACCCCCCCCCCCACCGCGTCCTGCTGGCTCGGGCTGACTCTGCCTCCAGGGTGCAGGAGACGATGGGAGCACAGTCCCTGAAGCTCCAGAAGCACCTGGCCGTGGTGCCCCCGCCAGAAAGTGGGCACCCAGCGGGATAGCAGTTTTGATCCGCTGGTGGGTAATGGAATTATCTACATTACGCAATGCCACCGGAAAGATAAAAATTGAGACTGAGGGTCAGGAAATGTTTCCCGATAATAGGAAAGATCTGATTAATGGAAGGGCTCTCGTGAGGACGGGTGAAGGCTGAGAGCAATTCCAATTAGATCAGAGCCGGAAGCCGGAAGCCGGCTCGCTCCTGTCTGTGTCTAGCCGGTTTCCGGGCCCAGCAGAGGCTGGCTGAGGGTGTGCGCTCGGCCCAGGGGACCTGACCTCGCTGATGGCAACGTCCGCCGCCATCAGCCGCGCTTTCCATCTCTGAACAAGCGTCCCCCTGGCGACACAGTTCAGAAGGAAGCTTCCCCCCAGTGTGGGGACAGAGGAGCGGTGCAAATGCCTTCTGCAGGTTAAGGTTTCCTCATGCATTTTGCATCTGTTTTTCGAGGCTTCGAAGCTAGCCTGGGGGGCAAGTTTTCTTCTTTCCTGTAAGGACTTAGCTCCTCAAACTATACAGTAATCAATTTTAAAATATAAAAATCTGGCCCTCCCTGGTGGCGCAGCGGGTTAAAGCACAGCACTGAGAAGCTAAAGCCACTTCCGCATGAGCTCGATCCCCGCCTGCCCTGG
>NW_004567108.1:1317948-1320602 GCF_000260355.1 Condylura cristata | reverse complement strand
GCATGAATAAATACATCTTCTTACAGAGTCCATTCACACCACCTGCCCTCACTGGGTGACAGACGGAGGCCCGCTGGCTCACGGCCACTCAGGTGCAGGCTGGCCCTCGCGCCTCATCGGCCGTCTGACCTGCACACGTTCCTGAATATTCTTACCGTTAACAATTCAGACGCAAACGAAAAAGCCAAGGCTCCCCCCACCCCCATACACCAGCCGGCCTCGCCTGCAGCGCCGCATTGCAGAATCCAAGCCTCACTCGCTGCTGCACACACGTGTGCACGCACCGGCTTTTCATTTAGGGGGAATCACTCTGGTTTCCCTCTTCCATAGCTTGCTGCTTCGGTGAAGCGTGCATCTGAAAGTTTTTCCAGGTTAAGACATCTGAGCACTGTCATTCTTTGAAAACACTACCTAGCACCGTGGTGCTGGCATTACTTATACCATCAGTCTTACATTATTGAACACTCATGACTGTTGCTAATGTTTCACTATTATGAAGAATATTATAACTAATGTCTTTGTGGATCGTAATATGCTGCGCATAAATGTGAAAACTTAATAGCCATCTTATCGACACCAAAAAGCCTGGCATTTTTATTTGAGTTTTGCGAGACAATTTTTTGTTCAATTCTCCCAAAACCCCTGTGAGACAAATACTGTGGTGGTCGCTGATGTAGGCGAGAAAGCTGAGGCAGGAAATAGTTGTTGCTCCAGAAATTAGATGTTTTTCTCCTAATAAATACTTAAATTTGTCCTTACCAGTTTGTTTTAAATATCAGTTTTCATACATCAATCTTTTAACTAATCTTTGTACTGAATTTATTCACAGGGCTTTATCGTTTTTATCTGTGTATTGAATTGACTTGTAGAAACAGTTTTCCCCAGGTAGAATTTACACACCATAAAACTCACCTGTTCTAAAGTACACAACTGATGACCTTTAGAAAGCGCACGGTGTGCAGCAATAGTCCCCTCGCTCAGCCACACCCCGCAGTTACCACGGACGGTCACCGGTGCATGCGAAGCTCCCAGAAGGAACAGCGGGTGGTGAGACCTTATGCACCGCCCCGCCTGGCTACCAGCCTCCACTGGATCCTCGGTGAGAAAACAGAGGTGTACTTAATTGTCTGCCTCTCCGCCTCATCTCACTAAATCGATACTTTATTTTAACTTTCCCAGCATGCTACAATTTCCTCCCCATCTAGAAGCTACGGGATGATTGCTAGATCAATTTACAAATTCATTTGTGCAAACTCACTTATAGATTCACTTGGGTCACTTGGGCCACGTGACAAAGCGGCTGTTCAAGCCAACAGCCAGGGGAAACAGAGCAGCCAAACCAGGCAACTAACTGACCAGCACTTGCTGGGGACCAGCCCCACACCTGGTGGACAGTTACTCCCCCAGCCCATCCCCATCCTACACGCTGACCAGCTTAATTTCCCAAAGCCACAAAGTAACTCAGATATCCCCACGTATCTGTCCCCTCCCAACAAAGGCTGACCGCCTGAGCCCTGCCCCCAACCCGGCGCCCCAGAACACCAGCGCTCCAGGCTGACTGGAGAGCTCAGTTTGGCGCTGCGGGAAGACTCTTCTGCAGGTCAACGCGTCGGGCCCAGCTGACCCCTCTAGACACTAATCTGAGACCGACCTCCTCCGGCCCTGCTTTGCCCTAACCCCTGAGGCAGTGAAGAGCCCACAGTGCAGAGTGGGAGGGCGGTGTGGGTTTCCCAACACAAAGGTCCACTCGTTACTTAAGCGCTGACTCCCAACCGCACAAGTCCTGTCCCACGTGTCTGCGAAAGCGTAAGTCGCTCTCTCTGGAGTCCCTTGGAATTTTAGCAGGCGAGCCAAAGACACCTCAAGGAAAACCCGAGCCCCGTGCCCCGTGCAGCGGGGCTGGAAGGAGACACGTCTCCACATCTTAGGGCCTGAGAGAGAAGGCGAGCGAAGCCGAGCAAGCCACACGGCCGGCCAGGGGCACCAGACAAGGCGGCTGGGCCGGGCGCTGCCTTCTTGTGCCGGTTGCCAAGCTCCACTGGCGACTGCGTGGCCGCTGGCTGCAGCCGGGGCCTGCCTGCCACTGGACTGTCCACCCCTTGGTCTGTGCCTGGCAGCCTCAGTGGGGGGCTGGGGGCCACGCCCGTGGCAACCGCCTGTGTTTTATCTATTCTTTGGACACCAAATACGTTTGAGTTGAAAAGTACCATTTTGACAGTAAGAGGAAGGTATTTTCCTCTCTAGTGAGTGGGTGACAAGAACACTCAGAAAGGGCCCAGGCATCTGAAACCCAAGGAGACGCCATGTGGTCAGCGGGCCACCTGGCCAGCCGCTCTGAATTTCCGAGAGAGGATGAAGCTCCAGACTTCCGTGGAAGTACTACTGACGTCTAAACACCGGCACAGACATTCTGAGCGACCGGCTGGGTGCAGGCCACGTGCGCGGGCCACACCCCTCCTGTGGCCAGGCGGCGGCCAGGACATCCTTCCCTTTAACAGCCTGTGCCTCGGTCCTGCTCGGGAGGCTCAGGGCGGTGCCTCCCGGGAGCTGACTCCGCTGGTCCACAAGCCCCGTCTGAGCGGCGCTCGGCCGAGCCTCCCGGATCCAGGGGAAGCGGTGAGAGCCGCGAGCTCCGCACCTCACCTTAGAGGCGG
>NW_004567108.1:1316195-1317528 GCF_000260355.1 Condylura cristata | reverse complement strand
ATCAACAAAATCCATCTTGCTAATGTCACAAGATGAAGCAGCAGTGGGGGGCGGGGAGGTGCCCGCCGAGGCCTAGTCCAGTGGCGTCTGGACCAAGCGTCCGGGTGGTGCGTGCGCGGCCCCCGGGGAAGCTCAGCAAAGGCGCAGGGGTGGGCGGAGGCGCGAGAGGCCGGCAGGTGCCTCCCTGCCGCAGCCCGAGGTCCCCTGCCGCCGGGCAGCAGCGACGGGGCCACAGCCAGCCAGACCCCGTGTTCCCAAGCAGCCAGCGTGTCCGGCTCTGCGGACTCCTGCCCGTCCACTGGGGTGTGAAGAGCCCGCGGGGCGGCGTTGGCCACTCAGTGCCGACAGCACGGAGCTCTGCTGCGGAGTGGGAATGGCAGAACTTAGAGGGGATAGGGCGGTGGGCAAATCTCTGCCAGAGAAGCCGCGCTGGGAGGAGGGAGGGAGGCAGGGAGGGAGGAGAGGTGTCCTGCGGAATGAGCCACTGACCTCACACAGCACACAGAAGGAGCCGCTGTGGCTACCTGACTCCACAGGGCGCAGAATTAGCTCCCCTGCGTGGTTCGCGGTCACAGCCAGAGCCGCACTCTGAGGTCCACGGGGTCACTGCCTGGAGCTGAGGCCGAGCCCGCCGTGCCTGACCCGGCGAGGGCTGACACCTGTGGCCAGCACCATGGGGCCCGTGGGCTGTGCTGTGACTGCCCGGCTCGCGGCTGGGTGGCCAGGGTCAGGCGTGGCTAGCCGACCCCTGCGCCCTCTGCCCGACACGCAGCTGGAGACCAGCTGAGGCCAGGCGCCGACTCTGGACGAGTGTGGCCCTCGTCCTGCTACGAGCCCCAGCCCAGGGCTCACGGCAAGGTGGGCACCCCGAGTCTCAGCACACACGAGGGCCATCCCGGCGGGCAGCGCTGGGAGGCGCGTCTGGAAAGTTCTTTGCAAAGCGCGGGCTCTGTGCCAAGAGGACAGCGTCCCTCCGTGCGGGACCTGCTTCTACAGCGAGTATCAGCGGAAGCCGGAGACGGTAAGACAAGCAGCCCGTGTCCTGCTTACCCAAGAGTCGGCACAGCCCCCTCCCGCTCCCTCCGCCCTCACCTGGGAGCGGAGAACGAGGCTCTCCTTCAGGAAGAGGAGTCAGAAGTCGGAGCCCGTCTGTCGACAGGGGCCGAGGCCACACAAAAATAAAAATCACGAAAGTAAACACATGGGTGCCTTCTGGCCATCTGGGAGGGCGGAGAGAACCTCTTCCCGGGACTCAGGAAATCTGGGTTTTAATATAGCTTCTTCCAGCAGACGAGGCCTGTTGCTTAACTGCTTCGAGACTGAAATTCTCTTC
>NW_004567108.1:1314029-1315570 GCF_000260355.1 Condylura cristata | reverse complement strand
GGAAGCGCTGGGTGCAGCGGGGTGCCAGCCCCAGCTCCTGCCGGAAAACTGTCACCTTTTGCTGCCAAACATCATCTGATGTGAGGAAAGACGGTCATCGGCGTCGACAGCCCCGGGGGTCCGTCCCAGAAGTCCTGGCAGCCCTCGTCACTGTCGGCCGCTGCAGACATTCATCTCTGTCTGCGTGTCTCATTTTTCTTTCCCAGCAAAGAGGAGCCTGGGAATCACCCATTACCTTCATTATTGTCAGGTGCTTATTATTTTAGCACAAGGAGCAGATAGCTCCAGCTCACACTTTCTTCGACAGGAATTCTCCGCATCTCTGAAAAGCTAAACGGCAAGAAGGCAAGACGGGCAGCCAGCACGGCCAGGGGCCTGGGCGGGGCCCGGCGCGGCTCTTGGCCAGAGGGCAGACCTTACCGCCTCCCACCTGCCAGGGTTCAGAGCGGGAAGAGCGACTTTATCCTTCCCTCAGCAACAGTTCGACCTTGCAGTGTCACAAAACCAACACCAGTGTGTCTACAGCGATTTCAGAGTCAGATCAAAGTGACGCCACAGTCCCTGGGAACAGTGTGGCTGAGCGCGGGGCAAGCGGGAGAGCTTCTGCTGGAAGAAACGGGGGGCGGGGGGCACTGGCAAGTGAGGAGGCGGGGAGGGGAGGCCTGGGGGGAGGCTGGGTAATGAAGGCACCCAGGACCCAGAGTTTGCTTCTGGCGACATTATAATGTTCTGTGCAGAGACGTCAGTGAGAAAATAAACGGCTGGGTGAACGCAAGAAAGATGACTGGGGAAATGTAGGTCACGCGTAAGTAGACGCTGATTTGCAACTGCACAGAACGAAGAAGCGATTCAGTTTGCAGCTCATGAGCATTAACTGAAATCTCCAAAGGGAAGAAAACATTGGCGATGAGAGGAAACAGACTTACGTGGACAGCTGTTCCAAACAGCACGAGCAGTAAGCGAAAGGGTCTAAAATAACTAAAGGAATGAACAAAGGAGCAGGAGCTGGCGAGGGCCCTGGCCCGGGCATCGGAGCGGCGGCCGAGTCGATGCTGAGGGCTGGAGGAAAGAAGGGCGCTGACGACCCACCGGGGAGCAGAAGCTGTGGGTGCGGAGGCTGGGGAGTGGCACAGGCATCTGAGACCCTAGGCTCGACCAACCTTCGGGCAGGCTTCTTTTCGGCCCAAGTCCCTGGCCTTTGAGAGACAGCACTTTCTCCAGAAAACCTGGGATTGTACGTCTGCTTTCTCCCTTTCTGACGTGGAAACTCCCGGTCTCCCGCGGCTAAGCCAGCCAGGGTCTTTCTCAAGGTGTCTCCCGCCATGTGGGCCCACCAAGGAGACAGCCCCCCCCCCCCCCGCCTCTGCCGGCGCAGTGCCCTGGCTTTCACTGGCACTGAGGGGCGAGCACAGCAGCATAATCGTGCTGACCTAGCTCCTTCTGGAAAGCCCTGTGGTACTTGTCCACGAGCTCACCAGGGCTTACAAACGTTCCTTTCTTTTGGAGGAGTCGAATTCAGTCTCCCCTTTGGCGGCGTCCTG
>NW_004567108.1:1312644-1313484 GCF_000260355.1 Condylura cristata | reverse complement strand
CCTGGGCAGAGCCGCTGCAGGCCCATTCCGTTTTCTGCCGGGGACCAAAGCTCACTCGTGCTTCTGCTGGTGTCTGAAGGCCCAGCCCACCTTCCTAATGCTACTTGCTCCCCACCACAGTGGCTTATCGTGGGGCACCACCCGCCTGTACCTAACAAAGAACCAACAGGCCCCGTGTCTGGGGACAGGGTGGCACCTCTGCGGCCGGAAGTGGCGCGTTCTGGCAGTTGGCGCCCTGAGCGCGCAGTGGCCACGGCCTTGGTGATTCACCTGCTGGCGCGACACGGGCTCCACGCCACCCTCACCAGGGCTTGGCGCCCTCACACGTGAGCCCACATGCCAGGGGCTCGCCATAGAATAAAACCCACTTGCCACATTTTCTTTCCAGCTGCACTTTGCTCCTGCAGAGGGAAATTGAAGGCAACGTGTCTCACCGTCATCGCCACTCAAATTTGATTTGCTCAGTTGTAGCTGCTAGTGTTGAAGCTCTTCAAAGCCTTCGCGCTCCTCGTCTTTCTGGCTACACCCAGCATGGCTGTCTGTGCTCGCGGCTGTAGCCGGAGGTGCTCGCCAGGTGCCGCTTGGAAGCTGCAGCCGTTTGGAGGACGGAGGTCCCGTCCCGCAGCCCTCCGCAGAGCAGCGAGCAAGACCCACGAGCCTAAGGAGAAAAGGCCTCCACCAGACACGACAGCCGTGTCCCCAAGTTCTTTTTGCAACACTGTCCCTTTGGAAATTTGGTTTTCCTACGTGAGGAGCCAAACTTGCAGGCGCTGCGCGCTGGAGCCCACCGTGGGGTGCCGTGGAGCAGAGCTGAGCGACGCGGCTGCAGCGGGGCGTGGC
>NW_004567108.1:1308997-1310304 GCF_000260355.1 Condylura cristata | reverse complement strand
GAGGCAGACGCGCGGTCATCAGGCGGCTCCCCAGACCAGACGTCAGCGGACGGGCGGACGGGCGGACGGGCGGACGGGCGGACGGGCGGACGGGGGCTCTACGACGTGCTGTGACACCGTCGGGAGAGACAGGCCGCTCCCACGCCTCCTTGACCGGCTGCACGTGGTGGGGGCGCTGGACCGCCCGCAGCCGCTGGGCGAAGAGGGCGGCAGCTTCCCACCAACCCGCGCCAGGGAAGCCCGGAGCCTCGGAATAAGCGCGCCCCCGGGCTGTGTTCCGGCTCCTACGCTTGGCGCTGCCCCGCACCCCCCACCGGGCCGTGGGCTGGGCCCCGACTCCAGGTTTCCAGCGGGCCCCGGCTTTGCAGGGACAGAAGGGGAGTCCATGATGCAGTTTCCATCCTCTGCCTCGAACTCTCACAGCAACCCCGGGGTCATCAAAGCCCCCGTGTGCCCGTCTTTCAGCAGGTGGCTGTGCTTCCCGCCGGCCACCTCTTCCCCCACAGTGCCGCACAGCTTGCCTGGGGCCCGTGCGCAGCTCACGGGTCACTTCTCTTACTGGCTGGCATTTCTCTTCTTAGCGCCCCCAAGAGGTGGGAAGCAGCTGCCAGTCACTTAGACCAAAGCTTCTGGTGCTTTCTGAGACCCCACCGAGAGGAGACAGAAGCCCAGCGTCCCCCCTCGGGCGTCCTTGGTGGGCTGAGCTGCGGCTGCTGTGGCCTCTGGGGACGCGAGGGGCCAGCCAGCTCCTGGCCCAGCGCTAGCTCCCGGCCTGTCCTGCCCGGCCTCACCGGAGAGGCTGGAGCTGGAATCCGGCCTCCTGGGGCTCAGGGCGTGTCCTCTGACCTCTGACCTCCAGGCAACCTTGCTGTCCTCCAAACGGCCAGTTTTCGCTGCCTCTGCTCCCCCAGAGGTCCCCCTCTCCGCCTCGCCTATGCAGCTGCTGCCCAGCTGAGGTGTGGGTCACGTTCACGGCACACGGAGACGGGTCTGGGTGCCAGGCTGAGTCTGACCTGCCGCCCTCGGCTGGGGCACGGGCCCTGGGTCCTCCTTGGGGCAGGTCTGCAGGGCGGGCGCTGGACCAGCTCCGGCACTGAGCGGCAACCCTCTGTCCTGCGGCCGTGCTCCGCGTCTGTGCCCGCCCAGTGCCAGCTGTTCCCACCAGGGCGGCCCCCACCGGCCAAGCAACGTCCAGAGACAAGCGCACCCCAGCGGCGCCTCCCACCTCACCTCACTGTGTGCAGCTCGCGAACCCCCAAGAAAGTGAAGGCGGGACCCGCCCAGGCTGAGCCCAGCTCCCCACGAGC
>NW_004567108.1:1307564-1308672 GCF_000260355.1 Condylura cristata | reverse complement strand
CCCTCTCTGCTGCCGCCAAGACGTCAGATGAAACTATCTGAAGGTCACAGCGGAGCTGTCACTGACCAGCAGGCAGCAGCTTCAGAGGGAAGATGAGGGAGGAAACGCAGGTCAGCCACAGAGCAGTGGGTGTGGCCAGGGGCTCTCCTGCCTGCGGCGGGCTCAGCCCCGATGGAGTCGCTCTCTCTACCGGCTGGGAAGGGCCCTGCCCCGTGGGCGGGCACCGGGCAAGCCCAGGTCCTTCGCACAGCCGTGGTGTGGGCACGGGCGGGCGCGCCTGCGGCTCTCTCAGCTCGTGCGCAAGCCCCGCGCCCCGAGGGCTGCACCCCGCACGGTCCTCGGCCAGGGCTGCAACATGCAGCTGGGTGAGCGCCCTGCGGCGGTGGGGCTGCTCCAGGCGGCTTCCGCACAGGGTCCCAGCCAGAGAAGTTCGGCGGCATCGGAGGAGAGCGGAGGCCGGGTGCAACTCCCCACCCTTAGGTGCCGCGTGCTGTCTGCAACCGCGCGCCCTTGAGGACTGTCCAGCCGACCGCCCGCGGAGGCTCTGTGGACGGCCGAGCGCCAACTCCCGTTCTAAAGCGGACCGCGGTAGCTGCGCCGCGAGAACGTTTTAGCCTCCGGGTGGAGCAGACAGGAGACCGGGGCAGGGGTCTCGGCGCCCACGGCTGCGCGGCCGCGCCGGGCCCTTGGGACCGCGACCTTTACGTGTGCCCGCTGGCAGCTGTGAAGCAGGACGAAGCGTCCTGCCTGGCGAGCTCCTGCCTGCGCCCTCTGAGTGGCTCACGCGGCTGTGAGACGCCCCCAGAGCCAGGGGGCGCCGGCTATGCTGAGCCCAGGCCGCCAGAGCCGCCTGTCTTCCCGCACACGTGGGTGTCTGTCTCTGTGTGTGCACGATCATGTGTGTGCACGCACGCAAGCATGTTGTGTGTGCTTCAGCCTGTGGGTGCGGGTGCACGTGTGTGTGTGCCCGTGGGGGCAGCTGGGTGTGTTGCCTGTGTCTGTGTGTGCTCCTGTGATATGTGCTTGTGTGTGTGTGTGGTGTGTGCGCGCTGTTTGTGTGGCTGTCTGTGTCCGGTGCGTGTTTGTGCTTGTGTGTGTGGTGTGTGCG
>NW_004567108.1:1295154-1306157 GCF_000260355.1 Condylura cristata | reverse complement strand
GTGTCCGGTGCGTGTTTGTGCTTGTGTGTGTGGTGTGTGCGCGCGGTGTTTGTGTGGCTGTCTGTGTCCGGTGCGTGTTTGTGCTTGTGTGTGTGTGTGGTGTGTGTGTGCTGCTGGTGCCCCGGCACACGCCCTGTCTGCCCGGGGAGGTGCTGTCCTGCCCCGGCCACGAGTGCCCCCCCAACCTGCAGGGGTTCCTGCCAGATGTCAGCTGGTATCCAGATGAATGAACATTGAGGGGCCTCAGAGCAGGACACGGTGACCTTCTAGCCACCTGGAGAAGGTAATCCATTCACTTTGCTGTTCTCCCTTTTTCCTAGTAGAATAAATTTCCTTGCTTGTTCAGACGATGGGAGAATCTTCAGAGATAATCAGAAGGGAAAAGGTCAATCTGTACTTTAAAAATAACAGCACAGCCTCACTCCATGTAGAAACAAATCTGTTCCCCGACAACCGCGCCGAGTATTTACCTTAAGGACAGTAGACCAGACTTGGTTTCGGGAGCTCCGAGGAGCTCCGCGGGATAAGCAAGCTGCAGCTGGTCCGCAGTAAATCTAAACCCCGCCTGAGCTTCCAGTCATCCGAATCCCTCCCTTTTGTTTTTGAATAATTACACGAGACGTTCCCAAGGGAACTTAAAACAATACAGAGCAGAGAACCAAAATGGCACAAAACATCTGGAAAGTTGGAATTAAATGAATGACTCAGAATGGATACACTCAATTCTTGGCAGCTTATATCGCTGAGCTACAGTTGTTCTATTTCTATTATACATGTCTGACAATAATATATTCATTACTATCACCTATATAATATGTATTACATAGGCCAGTGTATATCCTACATGTCGGCATATAGCACATATACTATATATGATAGTGATATCTAACATGTATTATTCTATATACTGACAATATATGGTATATACAGTTTATCTTAACATGTTGTGCAATAATATAAACAATAATATATATATATATAATATATGATAACGTATATTGAGGGGAATATATATTTTATTCCCCAAAATAATATATAATACATATTGCATATATTATTGTATATGCTGACACGATATATTACATTGCTGCCTATTTGTATCAATAGTGCATAGCTATCATAATATAGTTCTAACATATAACATATTGAATATTGCTGGATGCATTATTTTATAAGGCATGCATATAATGCCAACATTGCATATTAGTACAGTATATATTCTACTCACTGTTATTACTATTATTTCATGTAATACAAGCCGCTCAGTGCCACGTGACGACGAGAACCCACTTTGTGCACCTGCATTGGGCACGCTGATATGTGCTTGTGTGTGTATGTGTGTGTGTGTGTGTGTGCACGCTGTGTTTGTGTGGCGTGTCTGAGGGGCCTTCGGCAGCTGGCACTGCAGTCACGGGCCCCTTCGCTGTGGGACCAGCCTCGGATCCCTCTCAAGGTCTTGAGCACCTGAGTGTTTGACAGATAAATGTTCGTTCTCCTTTTGGGTTGTAAGTCCCTGTATGATTAAGTCCTATATTCTCTTGGTCCAACTAATGCCCAGTCACGGTTCCTACTAGGTCCACCCACAGAATGAGCAAGTTGGACAGACCGCGAGGGTCTTTCCACGAGAACTGAAGACGACCCGGGCTGCAGATGGGGTCTGTCTCTGCAAGGGCAGCAGGCTCGGTGGCCTCAGGCCGGCCCCTGTCCTTGGTGCTGAGCACAACCTGCGCCGACCCGCTGACCCAGGGTTGAGCCTTTTAAAATAGAAACTGTGGTTCCTTTCAGCCTCCCTGGATCAAAGCCACGAAGAACGGATTCCTCTGATCGATGCTAACCATGGTGGAAAGCACTGCTTTGGCATTTTCTCTAACACTGTGTTTAGAAAACATGCACATGTAAAAACAAGCTGAAAGAATTACAGAGCAAACTCCACCGTCTCCTAAACGTCATTTTTTCTGCCACTTTCTTATGTCTGCTCCTCGCGTGTCCACCACACAGCCAGCCTTCCCCCACCCACTCCAGCTTCTGGGGTGGCCTTGGCTTCCTTCGTGCCCACATCCGGCACACGTCATCAACTAGAGTTTCCTATTTTTTCAGAGTTCTTTATAATTCGTTCCGTTAGAGCTGTGCTTATAAAAAGAGAGAAAGGCTTTCAGCTGTAGCCCGACTTCCCACCATAAAGACCAGGAGTACGGCCTCTGCAGCCTCCCTGGCACTGTTCTGTGGAGACTGCAGTTCTGTCTCCAGATGAAGTAGCGTGCTCACAGCAGATGCAGAGGGGGTGCCATCTTCACCTTCCTGAGGGGGACTCTGGGCTTTGCCAGGGGCCACAGCTCCCTCTGCACCTGACTGGGGGGCATCCCTCCAGCCCCTATCCCTAAGACGCCCCCGCCTGAGATGGGCATGAGACAGGCACGTGAATGACAATGAGCCCATTCAACATCAAGCTGCGACCCGGGTTGGCAGGTGCGCCCCTGGCATCCGAAGTTCCTTGTCACTGGCCTGAGCATCCACCTGGGTTTCTCAGAGTGCTTCCTCCACAGGGGCCTTTAGCTAATTTGAGTGTAAAAAGCGCAAATGAAGCGTGTGATTCCTTGTCCTCTGCAGCAGAATCCACTTGCAGATGAAACCCACTTCGGATGCTGATGGGGCCCTCTCCAAGGACATGTGTTCCCCAGACAGCTGTGTGTGAGTGAGCAGGCCCTGCAGCCCAGCCCCAGGCTCAGGTGTGCACACGCCCACCCCACACCCCAGGTGCCACGTCCAGTCCGCATGCCCTGGCCTGCGCCTCGCCCTCCAGTGCCTCCTCCATTTCCATTTCAGAGCCTTCGCCCTCCCTCATTAGCAACATTAGCAAAACAAACCAAAGATCACAGAATCGATCCCAGAATCTCCTGAACAGGAGGAAGCTTCTACCCAAGCCCACAGATGCACCACTGTTATGTAGGTAAGTGACTTGTTGATACTTCTCTTGAGAGCTGCTTCCTGGTCTCATGAAGGACGAATTACTGGCCAATTTAAAACAGCAAATAGAGATGATTTTACTTCTCTGTCTTGAGTTTGCCCAACTGTTGCTCAGCTGGGCAAAAACCAAGCTGACTGTGATGGCCAGGAGGTTGCTTCTCCTCCAGACTGTATAATCCACAGCCAGGACTTCCCTTATGCTACTGGCCTTTTGTGTTGGGCTTACATGTTATCAATTGCTTAAACTTTTCATATTCAACCCTCCAAGGAACCAAAAATTATTCCTACTCCTTTTACCTTCTCCATTCCTTTTGCTAGTGCTTGTAACTGTCAAAGGAATAGATTGTTTCCACAAAGTAAGTTAAAGAAGAAAGCAACTTGGAAAGAAAAAAAAAGTATATTTTTTTAAGAGTGGAATGCCAGGGAGAAGAGAAAAATTAAACGAAATTTGTCAGCACTGTTCATATAAGAGATTACATCATGTTTTAATGAAGATACTTTTCTATAAATGAAATCACTTGGCCAGGACCATTTTCCTAAATATGCAGAAAATTTACCCAATGGGGCTGCCAACATAATATTATAATGGATATTTCTGGGATGTAGTCTGGCATTATTATAAAAATAGGGTATAATTTAAGACAAGACTGTCTAATCGTAAGCACAAAAAACAAAACACCTCCCAGAACAAGTCGGAAATGAATGAGTGGTGTCCCCGCTGTCAGAAGGGGGGTCCTGACCGAGGTTTCCTTCCTATCAATTCCTGTGGGCCTCGGGTCCCCCGACCTAACAACTAGAGGTCACCTCCAGGACAGGCAGGAAGGTGAGAGTGTATTCCAAGAGGTATATTCTCTGGTGCGCAGACAGTGCACATGGGAGAGACTAATTCTGTAGCCAGAGATAAAGTAGATGAGAATCCCTACTATTTTGCCAGCTAAATAAACACCGGCACCGCTGGGTGGGGCCTGCTTGCTGTCTGGGGCAGACTGCGAGGGCCCACAGGACGCTGCTCGGGGAGGTTGGGGAGAAGCTCCTTAGGGAAGGTTTCCGCCTGCAGGGTGCCCCTCAGCTTTCTGGTTGAGCTCCCCAGCTTTAAGCGATGGATACAGAGACATGCAGGTGGCGATCTAAAATTTTAACACGACTCTAAGCAATTTGGAAGTGTACATGTGAGCAGAAAAAGAACCCAAGCTACGCAGAACAAGCTGGAAGGAGAAAGGCCAATACCAGGTGATGTCACTCGTGTGAGGAACAGCCAAGGGACAGGAAAACTAAGCCAAAGCAAGCCGGGGAGACGTGACTGCGGTCAACACTGCTTGGGGAATGGGGGGCCGGGACTGGGTGGTGCCCGTGGGGCTCGTGGGGCGCGGTGTGGTGACACACACCTGAGTGAGCGCCTGTACCTGTCACCTGCGTACGGCCTATAAATTGGTACAACTATAAATTGGAAAAAGAGCCCAGCATCCTCGGCCGGATGAGGCACTGGGGTGCATAAGCCATTAATCACTGATCTCCAAGTCATCACATTGTGATCAGTTTCTGGCCTGTGTTAATCCCTTCCCAGTTGTCTATCATGAGTATGCATTGATTTGTCGCAAAGAGGGAAAAAATAACAAGCCACAGGCATCAGGTTTCAGACACGAGGGCTGTAGTCCAGGAACCCCCCAGCGGCCAGTGCGGTGCAGAGGTGCCCCGGCGACGTTGGGGTGCTGTTCTGCGAGCCTGCGCTCTCTCATTCCTTCCTTCCCTCCCTCCCCGGGCCTCCCCCATGCAGGCCTGCTCTCTCCCCAGCAGCCAGGAAGGGCGAGACCCCGGGGGGCAGCCCGGCCTCCTGGTGGACGGCCAGTGTGCGAGGGCAGACCGGAGCCAGCGCGGCAGTGGTCAGCCCAGGCAGCCGGGGCTGTCCAGCCTGGAAGCGGGCGCTGGCGGGCGAGTGGGCCGGGCAGGGGCACAGAGCAGGAAGCTGCGGGCTGCGGAGAGCCGGTGAGGATCTCGGGGCAGAGAGGCTGGGGCGGGGCTCTCGGGACTCGGGGAGAAGCCTGCTTACACCCCCTTACACACGGGCTTCCCTCAGCTCGCCTCTTCCTTTGCGTGGTGTCGGGGTCGCCCCGCCTGGCGAGGTTACTGGCAGCCATTTGGGGAGCGGGCCACCCCATGGCGAGGGGCGCCTTCCCTGCGCACTGCCCGGGCTGCTGCCCCCCCGCGCGGCCCAAGGCGGTGCTCAGAGTGGGGGCGCACCGAGGGCCCCCAACCTCGCGGCGGCCAGTCTCGGCGGGACCGGCTCTTCCTCGCCCAGGTTTGCGCTGTGCTCTGGCCCCCTGTTAGGGGCGGCCCTGTGGGCGGCTGGCCAACACAGGTGACACCGGTGCACAGCCCCCCACCCCGCCCTGTTGGGGTGTTCCCTTCAAAAGCCAGATGCGGGCGCGACGACGGGAAGGCAATGGCGAAGGAGGCCAGAGCCGCCAGGCCAGGGCATGAAGCGAGCAGCCCAGAAGCTCCCGCTGCGGGTCACCGCCGGGGGCTTCACTGGACGCCCCAGACCGCAGCGCCGTCCCCCCGGCACGGCCGGGGGCACGGTCCCAAACACCATCCTGGCCGTGAGCTGAAGGGCCTCGCGAATGCACACTTCCCGGGGTACAGCAAAGAATCCGGGGGCTCTCCCTGGCGGCGCAGCAGGTTAAAGCTCAGCACTGAGAAGCTGAGGCCACTGCGGCACTTCCACCCCTGCCCCGGAGGTGACCACAGGCCGCAGCAGGCCCCTCCTGACCGCCCGCTGCTCCCCTCCGCAGTGGACTTCGTCAGTCGGCCTGTTCTGCCCCTACTCTGCATCTGGTGAATCCTCTCACTGCCCCTGCACCTCTGCCCTGTACCCCAGTTCTGTACGCAGAAATAAATCTTGGGGAAAAAAAAAAAATCTGTACTTTGTAAAGGAAGTCGCTAAGATTAAGGGAACTTAAACATGGCCTTGTGGGCCCCAACTAGACAACCCAGCCCCCGCCAGCTGGCCCGGTGGGCCTGAGCACCGGGCGGGGTTCTCACGAGCTGCCCTCCCACTGCCCGCACCGGACAGAGGCCAGCGCTCACCCTGGGGCCCCGTGCGGCGTCAGCCCTGCCTCAGGGGATTCGCGAGACCTACGGGATCCCTGGGCGTGCAGTGCCTTGAATATTGCATAAGAGACAAAGAATGAGCTGCTCTCCCCAGCCAGAAAAACATCACGTAAATCACAACAAATAAGTGCAGGCTATCGACCGGCCGCCTTAGTTTCTGGGCGCGCTGTGAGCCAGCATGTCTGTGCCTTTGTTCTCGGATAAGGCTGTTCCCATTTTTTGTCTGTTTTGCCTTTCCCCATCAATATGCCAAATGGCTTTATTTTACAAACTATCCGCCTGCACTAACTGACCCTTCTCCGCCCTCCGCCGAGCGGAGCGTATTTTGAGCCTTGCTGGTCAAGCCTGGCCACACCCCGGCCCGGCCCTCGCTTACTCCACGGCAGAGAACGAGCGAGGCGTGTTTCTGACCGTCGGCGGTCGGATGCGGTGAAACACGGGTGTCGAGAAAGCGGGGTCGGCACAGGCCCCGGCAGGCTCCGCCCTCCTGTCCTGTGAGCTGACGGCTCTGCCTGTGTTCCCTGAAAATCCGCCTTTTCTGCCTCTTCTAGGCATTTTCTCTTTGCATGTCATAAGGACACAGCGCTGCAAAATGAAACCCCCAAGGCAAGCCCACGCACTGCGGCCGAACGCCAGCCCTGATTTCCCGCTGAATCGCTTTCCTCCCACGTCACCAACCAAGACTGTCAGGCTTATTTACGGGCAAGACACGGTGGGTGACCCGGACGCCTGCACAACCCTTCGGGGAGAAAATCTGGAGCTCTGTCAGTCTCAGATTTCTGGGCACTTTAGGCTTCTCTAAGTGTAATTGCAAATTATGCAGGTTTTTTTTTTTTTCTGGCCAAACGTGCAAGCTTGATGTGATGGAAGCTTCTAGCTTTCCCCAGTTTCTCTACTGAAAGCACACAACTGCTACGCTGAGCTGCTCGCGGGCAGCATGGCCCAGGCTGGAGTCCGTGTGGTGTGGACGCAGCTCTGATTGCCCGCCTGCACGAGGGTCCGGGCGTCTGCCCCCCCAGGCGGCTCCTCCGCGGTCCTCACCTCAGGCAGTGCCAGGATGAGTCAGAGCGTCAGCAAGAGAGGCGGGGTGGGAGCGGGGGCCTGCTTCCAGTCGGGCCCCCAGTGTGCCCTGCCGGCGTCCCTGGGGACAACGGCAGCAAGACACAGCAAGGGGGTGTCAGGGCTGCGACTGGACCGGAAGGGCTCAGGGTGGCCGCGAACCCGCAGATCTTCGCAGAGTGGGTTGAGCATCAGCAGCTCCGTGAGGGACTGGGTTATTCTAGAAGGTTCCAAAGCTCAGCAGCGCTCTCCAGTACTCCAAGCAGCAGCGGGGAGGGCCCTGGGCTTCCAGACGCTACACTGCACGCCGCCAGCGCTTTGGTAAAAGCTTCTTGAGCAACAGCATTCCCTTCCCTCCCGGTGCCCCTTCTCTTTCCCTCAAGACAAAAACGGATTCTCCGGCCCCGTGCCCACCTGGCGCAGCACCGGAAGCGCGTCCACCCTGGGCCGCGGGCACCGCGGGGGACGCCCAAGAACCCGCCCCGGCCCCCAGTGGGATGCCCTCTGCACATGGGGCCAGGAAGTGCAGGCTGGAGGCCGTGCTCACCTGGCGCCACGTCACGACCGCTGCTTGTGGGGACACAGGCAGCTTGTTCCCCGACTCTGCAGGCGGCGTCTGCAGATGCCCCGACGCCAGAGGGCAGGAAAGCCCGCGGGACCTTGCAGCTATCAGACGGGCAGAGGGCGATTCTTTCCCTTTGGCATGTCTCTCTTCTGCTAAGGGCTATTGTTCAGACACTTGAGGCTCACAGGAAAATCGAGGGGAGTCTCCAGGTTTCGCAGACACTGCCGCCCCGGGGAGGCGCCGCCCTCGTCGTCAGCGTCCCCTCCCGCATCAGCGCGGATGTCCCCGCACTGACATGCCGTCCCGCTGCAACCCCGGGCTGGGTCTGCGTGAGTACAACGCTCTCGCAGCCAGGCTCTCGCCGGCCCGGGCCCTCCACGCTGCCGAGGATATGGAGAAAGGAACGGGAACAGACTAAACCGAACCCAAGAAATGAGACCACAGAACTGAGGCTCCTAGCAGGAGGCGCGGAGTGGGGCGCAGCAGCCAGCTTGTAAAGAGGGGTGACCCTGCACCCCCAGTCATGGACGGTGCTGTAAGGTACGATGCCACAATTACAAAAACATTACAGTCAAAAAGAATTTTAATACACAAAATAAAAACAAAAGTAGGCAAGGTTAAAAGGTCTCACTGTTCGTGCCTCTGGTGGCTTGGGGTCCTCTGACAGCTTTGCGCGAGGACGCGTGGGGTCCGTGTCATCACCATGCGGACAGGTGACATCCGCGTCCTGAAGACTGTTTGTGGACCCATTTTTTTCTTCAGGTGAGAGAACCTTACCCCGTCTTGTGGCCCAAACTACCACTATTTCTCGCTACACGGTTAGTTTGAGAATAGGGTTGTGTCTGTAGACTCAGCGGCAGACCCGGTGAAGACGAAATGCACTGGTGACCCTTCAGGACACCTACCCTGGCGGGGTCAGGGCCCGAGGGGAGCCACAGTCGTGAACTGACTAATACGGGTCACGCACATTTAAATAACATCCTCAGTCAGGTAGCTGCGATGTTGACGGAGCACGTCGGAGCCTGAGGACGGACTTGAACTGCACAGCGCCACTTCGGTGGGCTCGGCTCGTGATCTGTCTTGGCGTAAGGTGACGACACATCCATCTACGCTCACGGAGGGTCAAGACAGTATCTATCGGGAGTCGAGGCGTTCAAGACAGCGTCACAGCTTTGGGGTGGAACAGAAGGACTTGCCCACCGTGGACTAGGGCCCCGGGAACAGCCAAGAGCTTGAGGGTGCATGGGGTTCACGTCGTCACCGTAACAAGGACAGGTCAGGCATTGTAGACTGGTTTTGGACCCGTTTTTTCTTCAGGTAAGGGAATCTTACCTTGTGGCCAAAACACATGAGACTCCTGTGCTCTCAGACGCCTCCCCCAGGCACCACAGTGACCCCTGGAGAGATCCCGGGTGTGAAGCTAGCAGATTTGCCCCTGAACACAACCACGCTCCACCACCCCCTGGGCCCAGCACACCAGCTATCCAGCTATCCAGCACACCAGCACTCCACAGGGTGCCCAACAACGACGCTGCCACGCCCACGGTATTGCGCCCCCCCCAGAGCATTTCCCCCAGAGCAGTTACCGTGTAGACACTCTCCAAGTGGGGCTTAGCACCCCACAGACTGTGGCTGTGAAGAGCTCTCACTGCAGAGCGCTCTGTGGGGGACCCTTGTGCTTCTCCCCTCATGGAGCCACTAAGCACACAGCTCTGGAGGCCTCTCGCGTCCTTTCTACATCACACACGTCCACATCGGGCGTGAACATTCACCCAAAGTGAGGTCTGCGGCGTCCACCCTTGCAACAGGACTGTTGCTCTTTTTCATCCAGAGTCGGGTGCTGAACAGCCCCCTGGTGCTGAGAGAAGCACCCCATTGGGCTGAATTCAGCTTTGGGTGCTGCCCAGAGGGCAATGGGGTCACATCTGAATTGACGCTGCTAGGAAAATGTATGCAAACCCGCTGCACCTTCCATTACGAGAAACACCAGCTGGCAGCAGAGCTCGCCCCTCAGTGCCTTGCCAGCGATTAGCAGTGCCGACTACAGAGCAGGGAAACACACTTCACTGTCACTGCAGTCCCGAGGGCAGGAAGCCCCTAACCACCTCTGTGCTCACCGAGGAGAAGCTCTGGGCTCTGAGCAGAACTTAGAACTCTCACCGAAGGAAACAAAGACAGAATGGATGGGTTCTCCTAAGTCTGGGAGGACTCAGACAGCTTTTTTCCAGTTTGTTTCAAGTGGGGAATTCGATGAGCTAAAGATTGCAAAATTCAATTTCTACAGGCAAATAATTACTAAAATCCAATGTCCGTCGATGGACGAATGGCCCAGAAAGACCAGCGGCGGGAGCACAGGAAAGGAAGTGGGCGCCTGAGCACGGGACTTGCACGTGCACATGCACAGGGCACACGCACGCCACGCTTCTTCCTGGCGATGCCCGCACACGGCAGTGGACTGCGGTGGCAGAAACCCTGCCACGGAGGGAACGTGGCCAGCCCAGAGGACGTGAGTAATGAAATAAGGCGGACTCAGCGAGATAAATATCGTGGATGTCATTCATCCATGAAATCTGGAAGGCTCGGGCCTGTGGGTCAAGCTGGCCAGGCGGGCACAGGAGGACGTGGGGAGGAGATGTGGCGTGGTGTCGCGCTGCCGTGACCGGAGGGGTCACGTCCAGACAGCCACCGCCCGGCACAGCTCCACGCCTCCCGCACAGCGCGGTGTGATGACATTGGCCGAGGCAGCACGTCTGCTCACTGTTCTTATTGCACAGAGAAACCGGCGCAGCTAAAGCCAACTTCGGGAGGTGGCACGTGGAGACCCGGGCGGCGGTGACGGCCCACAGGGGTGCACTTACGTGCAGAGGTCACACGTGTGCAGCTGCGTGCATGCTAATCCTCCCTCGATAACGCGGTCAAAATTTCTGGAAAAAAATTCCAAGCCAAACGACACCTTCGTAGGCCAGCGTCACGGTCCCCAGGCCGACGTCAGCTAGCCTCGGCGGGACAACTGTCGAGACAAAGCACCCTGCCGCGTGAGCAGGGCACGGGGCAGTCGCCGCCTCAGGGGCCTCACCCCCTCGGCTGCTGTCCGCGTCCTCCAGTTCCCCGCTGTGGTGACGGCCGAGTTGCGAGCTCCCAGAGACGCTGACGCCCGAGCCCACGAGTCTGTGCTCTCGCTGGCAAAGGGACTTTGCAGGTGCTGTTCAGACATGTCCTTTGTCAAAAGCAGCAGAAAAGTTTGGGGCAAACAGATTCAACTGAAGGGCAACAGGAGGAGCAATTTATAAAAATGCGGCAGAAACTC
>NW_004567108.1:1290925-1294291 GCF_000260355.1 Condylura cristata | reverse complement strand
GGATGGATGGATGGTGGGTGGATGGATGAGGGATGATGCATGGATGGGTGAATGGATGGATGGGTGGGTGAGAAGATACACTGATAGAGACACAAATATGATTTTATAGGAGTCTGGCAGCAATCACAGCAAGAGAGGCAGAGAGACATAATCAAGTCTTCAGTTGAGGAGAGGACTCAAGCAAAATGCATCTGGTTTGACCAAACACTGGACTGGCCGGAGCGAGCTTGTTGTAACAAAGAGTGAAGGCTGACTTCCCGCCAGGCACGCACCTCCCCTGTGGCTAGCAGGAGGCTGTGTTAACCACCCCTACCCTCAGTGCCTTGGTTGTGGCCTCCAAAATGTTTAAATGTATAGGAAAAGCTAAAACAGCACACCAAATACCAATCAAAACTCTTACGTCATGAGCTTCTGAGTTATTTTTGAAGTTTTTCCAATTTTCTACATTGAGCTTATTTCAGTTAAAATGTACTGGTATAGAGACACCATACAATTCTTTAAATATAGGTACAGAAAAAGACTGGAATTCCTAGTAGCATGTCTCCCTTCAATTCTTCCATATTTACTAAACTTTCATAAATCTTCTATAAAAGTCATGAAAGATTTTTATAAACTACAGAAAGAGAAACCTCATTCCCAAACCAGTCTGGCATCTCGGAATGGAAATGAGCATCGATAAGAGGATGGTGCCCAAGAGGCCCCGCATCCACCCCGCTGGCCGCCCGCAAGGCCCGGCACGGGCAGGAGTCATCTGGCGCTGAAGCACGGCTGGCCATGGGCAGGCGGCAGTGACTTGCAGGCCCCTCCGAAAAGCTCGGGGTTCCCCTCCCTCGGAGCAAAGGGCTTCCAAAGCACAGAGTTTCCAGAGCCTGACGTTCTCCCGGAGGGCCACAGAGCGCGTGGACAGGAGCGCCGAGGAGCGAGAGCGCAAAGGGGCAGGTCATGGAGATGCGGCCGCCGAGGCTTCCGGAAGGGCTGCAGGTGGGGGGGTCGGGGTTGCGGCCCACCCAACCCCACGCCACCTTACTCTTGCTGAGTCACTAACTGACACACACATTTATCAATATGAATATAGATACCAAGATATGCCCGATGGCTGCCCTGGGTCCACGACTCTTCTCAGCATCCTAAACATGTGAACCTTTTACTTCTCATAAACAACTACAAGGTAGATGCTCACATTGCCACCGCAGTGCAGATGGAGAAACTGGAGGCTGGCCTTCTGCAGCAACATGGATGGAGCTGGAAATGGATGGGTCATGCTTAGAGAAATACGCCGGAAAGAAAAAGAAAAATGCCAGACGGCCTCACTCATAGCAGGAGCGTTAGGGGTCGGGGGAAGAAAAAAGCAACTGTAATAAAGAAAAACTGAAAAACAATGAACAACGATACGCCAGAGACATCTTATGGGGGTGGAGGGAAGGACGGGATCAAAAATGGGGGGGGAGGGAGGTGCACGGGACTGTGGTGATGACACACGGGTGAGCTGGTGGGGGGAAGCCCACGGGGATCACAGCTGAGATGGGAAAAGGCACAACATGAAGAACGATGAAGATACTTAAGTTTTCAGTGGAGGAGGAGTCAAGCGAAAGCCATCTGGTTTGACTCACGATTTCTATGATGAACTTTCTGGATCAACCAGGGGTTCCAGAAGAGAGTCAATATAATATAGAGAGGGCAGAGAAATGATGGCTGGATGGGTAAGGGGGTGGGTGGGTGGTGGGTGGAGGGACGGACAGGGAGAAGTGTGCGTCCGTCTCCATTTACTGTCTCTCATTCTCTCCACCCACCCTCTTCATGGCTAAAGGGCAAAGTTGCAATTTGAGAAAATTCTGTACTGGTGACAATGTTTGCACATGTGCTATTTTATTTTATTTTTTTTCAAGATTTATCTACCTGTGCATACAGAACTGGGGTACAAGCCAGAGGCTCAGGGGCGGCGAGAGGCTTCACCAGAGACAGAGCGGAGAGCAGAACAGGCAGATGGACGAAGTACACTGCTGAGGGGAGCAGCGGGCGGGTCAGGAGAGGTCTGCCGTGCCCTGGGGGTCACCTCCGAGGCAAGCGAGAATCAAACTGATGTGGAAGTGGCCTTGGCCTCTCAGTGCTGTGCCTCAACCCACTGTGCCACCAGGGAGGGCCAACACATGTGCTATTTTAACAGAAGAGATTTTGTAGGGAAAAAAGAGCAACTCACCCAAGCCCTTCTGGGGTCCTGCAGCATCTCAAAGGCGGCCAGTCTTCCTGGGCTCAAGGGCAGCCCCAAGGTCTTAAATGGAAGACCCAACGCTTCCCTGGTCAACACAGACCACTGGCCGATTCTGTCGCCTCCAGGGTCACGGCGGTGTCCTGGCCACGATCACCGGGGATGTTAGCGGGTGCGGCGTCTCTATGAGTGAGATGGACGAGCCACCCCACATGCAGGAGAACGCTCGGCTCTGGGACCACCCCTGACGTCACCGGCTTTCACGACACTGAAGAGCTTCTCACCGAGACCACCTCAGCCTTGTTCTGTGTTATTTTATTTTCGGAACTTCCCAGCGAAGCACTTGGATAGTCGCTGACTTTTCTACCTCTTGAATTTTTTAATAGAACACAGAACTTTCTTAGTTTCAAAATCTGAACAATTCTGATGCGAATCAGGACTCCCCCACGAGCCGAAGCCTGAGGAAGTGGCCCTGTGCCTCCGATGGTGCCTCCGCCCACACAAGGCCGCGAGCTGCTCCCGAAGCCCTTGAGAAAGACTCCTGAGATCCTCCAGTTCTTCTCCAGGGAAACCATCACATCTTCAGTTCCTGAAACCTGAAATATTAAAATCCAGGGAGCCCCACTTCTGCAACTAGCAGACCCAGGCACAAGGGCCAGCTTTGAAGCTTCTCCCCTTTCAGCTTGAACCTTCTCTCCGCCTCAAGGCAGCTGGGAGTCAGCCATCAAGCTGGAGTAGCAAGATGTGGAAAGTTACAGTCAGTGCTTCAGGGAGATTTGTTCTTCTCTTTAAAACCTTATTTTTCTGTGGTTTAAAAATAGAATTGAACTTCGTAAACCAAGCCTCATCTTAGGATTCTGTCAAACCTACTAAATTCTCAATGCCAAGACGATGGTTTGCGTATGCAAAGATCATGCAAATGATGTTGGTTTTTGTGGATCTCAGAATTGCTTCGTCTGGTGCACGAGTCACTCTGATGCCAGTTAGAGCTGAACATTTTTTTTTTTTTTTGAGAATTAAAATGCACATTGGGTTGTTTCTCGTGGGTTACAGCTATACCACAATTCCTAAAGAAATAACCCAACACTCCCCAGGTAACGCTCTGATGACCCCACGGTGGGCCTTAAAGTTCGGATCTCCGGAGAGTTAGGCGAGCTGTC
>NW_004567108.1:1288280-1290322 GCF_000260355.1 Condylura cristata | reverse complement strand
GCAGCGTTTACCGGGTGTTGTTGCTCTGTGGCCGGCCATTGCTGACCCTTCTCTATGGGCCCCCGAAGGGGCTTTAGACTGTGGCAGCTTTTAGCCTTGCTCTGGGCCAGACCCTCTGGGCAGACTGTTACCCTGGGGACAGGCAGCCAGGGGTGCGATCTGGAAACTGTTCTTTCCGCACACCCAGTGTGCGGAAGCTCCTTTCCAGGGAAGGCACATGGCAGAGCCCCTCAGAGCGGGCAGGTGCGGGGGCTCGGGGACCTGTCCCTGCCCCGTCACAAGAGTATCCTCACACGGTGACGCAACTTTCGGTGGTGTGTCCTTTGACTTTATTCTTGACTTTGCCGCTGTCAGCGGAGGCCGAGTCCACCTTCGGCTTGATCACCAGGACGTCTGGCCCAGTTTCACGCCAGCTTGAAGACCCAACCCTACAGCACGAGATTCAGTCGGACACACTTCAGCTGTTCGGTCCTTCCCGAGCTTCACAGAAACAGCCTCTCCCGCCAGCCAGCGGGGCTGGCTGACATGGAAACATTCTTTCTGAAAACGATGCTTTTTCCTTTGATTGTAGAACTGACCTTTTTCTGATGGGTTTGCGAAGAATTATCTAGCACAAACTGACACTTGCAGCTTTTGTGGGGCAGTGTGCATCTGAAGATTCTGTATTTGAATCTTAGAGACAGGGTGGCCAGAGCCTATAAGCAAGAGGACAGAGCAGAACAAAGTGGCATTCAATTCTCTTGATTGTGTTGTTATTTTCCATTTAAACGAAGGTCTGGCCCCCGGTGAAAACATGCATTTGTCCTGCTGACTTTCATTAGCAGTAAAATAGATCACAGCGGCCAAAGGGCTGGACACCGCAGTGGTTCTGCAGCTGGACTGGCCCTTCCACCCCCGCCTGCCGTCGTAGCCCTGGCTGGCGGGACCGGGCACGGCGGCGGAGCTGGACGGCACGCCCTCCTCGCTCAGGGCGAAAGCTGTCAAGCCCACTTCTACGGTCCCCCGACGCCTGGCCCATCGAGGGCTGGCGAGACGCCCCAGCTCTCGGAGGGCACCCTGGGCTCGCTAAGCTGAGCTGCAGTTACGCAGAGCAGGGTGCTGTCAGGGCGCCGGGGCTTGCCCAGGGCCGCTCATGATCTGAGGCAGCTCCGTGGGCTTCTGCTTTTACAACAACCCTACCAACGCCCATGAATTGCCTTTGCTCAACAGAGACCAGCTCTCAGAACGACCTTGCCGGGTAAAACCAACACTCCGCTGACACGGCCAAGGCCGCAGCAGCCCCGGGCCTCCCGCTGGCCCCTGGCTGCCCCGTCTGACCCACGGGCGCCCCTAATCAGCGGCAGAAAGGGGCACCCAGCCAGGTCTCCGCACAAGCGGTACAGCCCTCAGGGGTCAGGGTGCTCCTGGGCGGTAGTATGGCGCAGCAGCGTTACTTTCAAAGCAATAAAGCAAAAACAATAAAACATTATTAGTATTTGCAGAATCCGTGAATCACTGTGCGCCTTCGTCAGACCCTCGCAGGCGCCATCTGTCTCCTCCCGCCAGGAGCACGTGGGAAGCTCAGTTTCGTGGAAGCAGCAAGCACCGGTCAGGGGGGACGTCGTGGCCGGGCCTCCCCCGCTGCCCACCCGGCAGAGTCTGTCCAGAGCTTTCACCTCCCAGGCCCAGGTCCCTCCGCAGTGGGCCAAGGCCGCTGACCTCACTCTCACGGCATTTTATTTTTCGCGCACAGAGTGTTCAGGCATTATCAATTCAGCATTTTTCAGTGGGCGCTCAGGTCCCCAGCCGCCAGGACACCTCCGAGGTCACACAGTCCTCAGCCTTCCACTTCCGGCTGGGGGCCTGCCGCGCCCCCAGACGTGGCCCTAGACTCGGGCTCCACAGAGAACCCCACTGCTGGTGAGGGGCTCCCTCCCCCCCACACACAGGTGTAGTCACCCCCAACACACAGCTGCCCTCCTCTCCCTCGCCCGTGGGTGGCCAGGGCGCCAGGGCTGAAATCCTGGGGAGCCCTCCCCAGCCTGCCCCCGCCCTGCGCCCTG
>NW_004567108.1:1285210-1286857 GCF_000260355.1 Condylura cristata | reverse complement strand
AAAATAAATAAGTGACATTGAAATCAACAGGCTCAGTGAGGCCGGTCATCTGACACGGGGCTGGGCGACGTCACCCCGCCCAGACCTGACCGAGCTCGGAGGGGACTGCGGGTCCCCACTGGAGGCGCCCCAGGCTGCGCCCGCCCGCGCCTCTAGGTTCTGCCTGCGTGCCTGCCACGAGGCTGCACAAAGCGCCCGCGCCGGCTCCCACCCGGGCCTCGCCTGCCGCCGTCTGTGCACCGCGCACTGGCGGTGCATTAAAATCACCCTCCGGCGACCCCGATGCCAGGACGAGCGACGGCAGGGGCTGCCCCGCGTGTCGTGGACGTGGCCCGCCACGTCCTCGGCCGCCACTGAGCGGTGGCCTCCGCCCAGGCGGGAGTCTGAGAAGTGAGCGCGCCCTGTCTGCGGGGGAGGCTGGGGGCCGGGGCCGGCCTGCCCTGGCCGTCTCCGCCTGCACCCCGGGAGGAGAGGGAACAGCCCACACAGGCCCAGAGGAGGACACGGAACAGCAGGGCAGGGCAGCTTGCACCGGCCGGAGGGGCCGGGAGCCCCGCCCGACACAGCGCGCCGCCGGCACGGCCCTGGCCTCCGCTCCGTGCCGGTCGAGAGCTGAAAGGTGCGTTTTCAGAAGCACGTTTTTCTCCGTCACCCCAAATTCTGCCAGAAAACCAGATAATCCTCTGAGCGCTCCAACTCCGTCGCCCGCACAGTCCGTGGCAGAGAAACAGCGCAGAACGTACCGGGAGACTCTCAGCAGACTGCTGAGGACTCAGTCTCAAGCCAATCAACCCTAATAGTTTAATTAAAAACCCATAAAACTTTAATGTACCCAGAGCACAAAAGATGGAGAACTAATGAGAATTTTAAAAAGGCCGCCACGGACGCGCAGACCCAGCGGGGCATGTACCATGGTCCTTTCGCTTCGCGGGAAAGTTCAGCAGCAGTTCCCTGGGGTGCAGGGGGGAGGGGGGCGACAGACGCCCCATTTCCTCGCCAGTGAGCCGTTGCTGGTAATGCCTGGCTCTTCCGCGCGGCGCCGCCGCTCTGAGGGGCGCCCCGTCCTGCCTTTATCCACCTGGGACACAGTGAGACTGTCACGTTAAGTCAGCGCCACTGAAAAGCGCCTCGATGTGGTTAATTTCTCCTTTCTGATTTCGGCTTGCAAACACCCAAAGGAATCGGGGTCCAGCTGGCCCCTGCCGGTCGTGAAGGCGTGGAAGAGCAGAACCCACGAGATCGCGGCCGGACTGGCTGTGCTAAGAGGCTCCCAAGCCAGGTGCCGGCTCCTGCAGGCCCACCCAGGAGGGGTGTCCATGACAGAAAGGGGGAGCAGGTCCGCGCAGGAGAACGGCGGCGGGAGAGCCGCCCCCGGCGGGCTGGGGCCTGGCTCGCAGCTGGCCCTGGCGCGGCTGCGGGACCCCGGATGGCGCGGATTCTGATTCCGACCCCGGAGGAGCTGGGGGTGCGGTTGGGCGTCTCGGGGGGGCCGGCATGAGGGCTCGTGCTGGGTCTGTTTCGCTACCTGCAGCAAAACGGCTTTGAAAGAACATAAACAGGCGCAGAAAGTTCACCCCAAACCAATGTAGCTGGAGGCTTCTCCCCACGCAGCGATGGCGGCCCGTGGGGGCTGTGCGCCACACGCCC
>NW_004567108.1:1281662-1283815 GCF_000260355.1 Condylura cristata | reverse complement strand
CCTCTCACCGCCCCTGCACCTCTGGCCTGTACCCCAGTTCTGTGTGCACAAATAAATAAATCTTAAAAAAAGAAAAGGATACGGCCGTGTGGTGCAACAGACACGCTCACGCTTTTCTCAGAAGAGGGTCCCTCAGTCCCGCCTCCGGTGAGGGGCAGCCCTGGACAGTGCAGGAGCGTGGCAAGCGCCGGCCGGTACCGGGCAGGCCGGCTCAGGACGTGGGAGAGAGCGGCCACCCAAAGGACAGCGCCTTGGGGACGCGCTGGACCCCCACTGGGCTTGGGGGACAAGTGACACCGGGGGCAATCCACGCAGGAGAGGGGAGCAGTGACAGTGCCTCCCCACCGCTCAGGAGCCCCCAAATAGGCAAGCGCCCCGCGGGGGCCAAGAAGGCCGGGCCTGGCTCGAGGACGACAAGGCCGGTGCCGAGAAGCAGAGCGATCGTGCGCAGCTCAGGGCGCCACCGGCCGAGGCCACTGCCCAGCACAGGGCGCGTGGCCGAGCCTGCCGTGGCTGGGACGAGCACCCCGCTGCTGGGGGTCTGCGTCCCGGCCAGGCACCGCCTCTGGCGCACACGGGCCCTTAGCGGCTCACGGGAAGGAGCCTCCTTGGGCGGTTGCTTTGAGTCTCCATTTCCCCCGCCCTCTAACTGGGGGGAAAAAGGAAAAAACCGGCACAAAACAACACTGCAGTATACAGACACGCGCACAGCCAAGGTCAAGGGGTCTGGTGCACAAAGACGGGCGGGACGGGTGGGCCTTGGGGTGCCCTCGACCCGGAGTCCAGACAGGTGACCGGCGTCTAGCCGGCCTGGTGACGACCAAGGAGCTCAGTGTCTCCATTTCCACAAACCAGAAACAATCTCAGGGAATCTGAGATACTGCAAGTTTGCAGTAATAAATTCATATTTATGACCAGGCAGGAAGAAAACCTTCATCTTTTTTTAGCTAATAATTATAGCCACCAGGTTGACAGCCTCAGGCAATTTTTCTTCTTCCAGACAAGGGCTTTCTTACAGTAAGATATAAATAATGACAACTTTTTAGACGCAATAAGCCCACACATACTGTAAATTTATAGCTGTCTCCCATCTGTGAAGACAATAAGTGCATATTGATGAAGACCGAATTTCTTCAGCTCTGTAGTTTTAGGATTATTAAGAACAAAACTAAAATTTTCAGCCTCTCTGTAGTCAGTTTTATCCTGAAAATACAGTTGCAGTTTACTTTGCGTTTTAACGGCGTGGACTAACGGTGTTCTATCAGCCCCAGGCGATATGGCGGCCAGTCCGACGGACTACGGTTTGGACAGCAGGTCACTGCGACGGGACCTCCATGATTGGCTGCCGGTGTGCAGAAGCACGGTGACGCTGGCGCAGGCTCTGTGCCTTGCAACCTGCAGCAGTCATTTGCTCATCACCGTAATATTCCTGCGGATTCCTCAGGCTCCTCTAAACACAAATTGCATAACCTGCAAATAAAGACAACTTGACTTCCTCCTTTCTGGTCTGCCGCCTTTTATTGAGTTGTGGTGTTTTGTCTGTTCTTGGCCAACTTGGTGCATTAACACTGCGTGGTGTAAGCAGAAGTGAGCAGAGTAACCCTCCTCGTCTTGTTCTGATGAGAGGGGCAACTCTCTGCCTGCCAGCGTTATGTCTGACGCCGTGCGCAGGCTTTCGGTGGCTGCCCTCTGTCAGGCTGAGGAAATTCTCGTTTACTCCTAATTTGCTGACCTTGTTACAGCACGGATGGAGGCCTGTTGGGGTGTTAGGGTGCTTTTTTCTGTCTGTCGAGATAGGGGTGGGTTTACTGCTGTTGAGGTGACACACTGTGTCCACTGATGAGCAGCTGTTAAGCCAGCCTTGCATTCCTGGGATCAGTGCCATCTGCTCACGCTGTGTAATTCTGTTTCATGTTGCTGGATTTAGTTTGCCAGTATTTTGTTGAGGATTTTTACACTGATTTTCATGAGACTGTTGGTCTGTGGTTTCCTTAGGAGGCCTTTGTCTGGACTTGATATCAACACAAAACTGGGCTCTAACAATGAGCTGGGAAATGTTCAGGCTTTTTCTATATGTTGGAAGATTTTATGAATAATGGGTTTAATTTTCTTTATATGTTGGTTGAATTCCCAGTGAAGACATCTGGTCTGGG
>NW_004567108.1:1279587-1281127 GCF_000260355.1 Condylura cristata | reverse complement strand
CGCAATTGATTTTTTACAGAGGTGCAAAGTCGGTCCCGTGCGCAAGGGGAGACTTTCGACAGTGGCGCTGGGTCGATGGGACCAGACCCGAGAATGACACTTGGCTCCTGTCTCACACTGAGTCATTTTTAGTTCTATTCATTTCTTCATGAAAGTGGAAATTCTAATTAAAAAAATAAATAAATCTTGGGCTCCCTGGTGGTGCAGAAGTTAAGAGTCTCAGCACTGTGGAGCCATCTCCAGCCCCTGAAACACGAGTCCGACCCCTGGCCAGGGAGGGACCCCCGGGGCGCAGCAGCCCTCTCCTGTCTCCCCGCTGCCCCTCGGCAGTGGGTCTCAGTGGACCCGCCAGTTCTGCTCCCCACTCCGCCTCTGGGGAGTCCTCTCGCCTTCTGCACCTCTGACCTCCACCCCAGTTCTTGTGTGCATCAACAAATATAATCAATCTTAAAAAAACAACACAAATACATCTCCTGGTACTGCCCTTTTCTCCAAACGGGACAGGTCGGAGCTACCAGTCCCAAGTCGCGTCCTATTCAGGTCCCGCGCTCACCCCGGGCTCCCACCACACAGCCTTTCCCTCAAGTCTGTTTTAACGGCCTCAATTCTGAGTGGTGGCTGGACCAGCAGCCCCAGGCCACAGACAGTGAGCCACGGTTAGTCGCAGCCAAGGCCGTGCTGCGTGGCCACTGTCCCAGGTCCCAGAGACGCCTCGCTGCGCTGGACTGACGGGGCCTGATTTCTGGGGTGCGTCCGAGCTGCGCCCCAGCCCTGGGGGCCACGTCATTCCTGCTGCGACTGCGCTCACTGGAGCGTCCTCCCAGCCACGCTTCTTCCACGGACGAAACGGACAGCGGCATGTGCATCCAACTCCCCTGCTAATGAAAATCTGGCCAGGCAGAACCATAAAAACATAGGAAGTTATTAGAGGAAGCTCCCTGGGGAGACATCGGCTGTGAGCACCCAGGCGCTATTTCCTCGTGGAAAGGCATTCCATCCACACTGGCCATTACTGTTTCATTACGCACATTCCTTTCATCATTCATGTCGCGCTTTCCCATCTCACTGTGACCCCCTGAACGTCCCCCCACCCCACCCCAGCCCGTGCCATCACCGTCGTCCGGGGGGTCTCCCCGCCCCGGTTCTGATCCGGAACCCCCGAGCCCCCAGCACTTCAACACAGGGTGCTTGGAGCACCCCCTGCAGCCGTGACATCCCCGCAGGCCGCTGTCTGTGGGCGTGGCTCCCGCTTCGAGACAGAGTGACGGCGCTGCCGGATGGCACGGACACGGGTCCTCGTCCTCCTCACCGAAACCTCGCAGCGCCTGCGGGGACGTTTGCAGGCTGGGATCCTTGCAGCCCCTGCCCTGCTGAGAGCTTCAATATCTGATGACTTCATGGATCACGCCATCTCTCCCACTGTGAAGCATGTTGTGAAAATTGCCGTTTTTACATTAAAGAAAGCATCGGGGGCCTCCCTGGTGGCACACTGGGTGACAGCACCACACTATAAAGTGACGCGGCCCCTGCAGCGCGAGGT
>NW_004567108.1:1274216-1276802 GCF_000260355.1 Condylura cristata | reverse complement strand
GCCCCCCCACGCGGACGGCAGCGGATTTGCCGGCCTCAGAGCTGACGGCCACAGGCGCCGGCCCACGAGCGCGTCTCTGGGCCGTGGCCTTGGAGGGGGCGTGGGGGACAGAGGGCCGGCGCCCGGGTCAGGACAGTCTCTCCAGCCCGGGCAGGCGCTGCCTCCCGTCCCCTGAGCCTCCCGGTCACGGCCGCCCCCCAAAACCGGTGAGGAAGAGCAGGCTGCCGCTTAGCCCCTCACTCCGCACCCGCTCGAGACGCAGCCTGCCCCCCACGTGGCTGCCACGCCGCGCGCGGGTGGCTTTGTCACAGGCACGTGGCTGTGTCCAGCTGGCGACTGACTCGGGTGCTCAGACGGCGGCCCTGGTCCTTTGCTGCACACACCCGTCCACTTCTCGCCGTGCGTGTGGTCGGGCCCACGGGGCTCAGGACAGTGTGCCAGCCTGGGCTCCGGCGGTGAGGCGGCCTTCAGCGAGGTCCACGCTGAGGGAACGAGCCGGGGAGTCACAGCCGCCACACCCCTCCGCCCTTGGGGAGACTCGGGACTGGACCCCATGCAAACTTCAGGGAAATTGGAAGCTCGGTCATCTTGCGTGGCCAAGAGGACACAGAGCCAGCTCTCCCCCGACACAGCACAGCCCCAGGGCCTGGCCACAGTGTCCTCTCAGGCGGAACACAGGGGCCTGCCGTGATGCTCAATCTGATGTTACTGAAAACTGCAGACTTCATGAAAACTAATGTTTCTCTCTATTCCACATGAGGGTGAATCAACTATTTGTCACTCTCCTTCTGACTTATTTCACTGAGTGTCACCCCACTCAGTTTCACCCACGTCGTCTTGAACGGCAAGTTTCACCCTTTTTCCTGACTGAGTAGTATTCCGTTGTGCATCTACACCACCTCTTCTTTAGCAGCCGTCTAGCTAGGTGCTTAACAACCCACCCCAATTCTCTCTAGCCATATTTTATAGTAAATCCACGAAAATACTAGATTCTAAATATGCATCACTTCATCACCAACACCCTCTCTGGTTTGCAACAATACACGTAACCTCCGTGGTAGCTGGCAGAACTGATCACAACCTTCTGCCCCTGTGCACTCTGCAGTGTGATCTAGACATCATTCCCACAGAGGGTGCCCCCCCCAAAGCTGGACTGGCCCTCAGGGGGTGGGGATGACAGAGAGCGCCTTCTGGTCAGGTCCACCCTAGGTCTCTGTGGAGTTCAAGGCTTCTGCCCTCACGGTTGATGCTGCCACGTGAACCGACCCACAGTGAGGTCGGGAGTCAGCTACTGCGGCTAGTGATGCTCTGTGGAAAGCCCCTTGCAATTAGGGGTGCTCCATAAAGTCAGTCTGCAGAGCTGGAGGGCACCCAGGCCCCTGCTCGGGAGGGCCCTTCTGTCCGAGCCGGAGACCGGGCCGCCTGACGGAAGCCCCTCGTCCTCGGGCAGTCTTTCTTGATCCCTCACCTGCTTGCTCTCTGGGTCTGTCCCGGGCCCAGTTGCGGCCCCCGAACCCACGCCCAGGGCCCTCAGTGTGACTGAAGTTAAAATGAGGCCAGTGGATCCCAATCCAGGTCCTGGTCCACTTGACTGGCGTCTGCATGGAAAGCGGAATCGGCGCCCAGAGGGACGAGCCGCCGGGGAGGACGGAGGGAGGCGCGTGTGCACCCCGGGAGCACGGCCTGAGAGGAGAAGAGCATCTCTGCCAGCACCTTGACCTCGAACCCCGGAACCCCGAGGACGCACATGGCGCCTTCTAGGCGCAGCTGGGAGCTAGCGCAGGGCCGGCGGGCGCCTGGGCCTCTTTCCCACCGCGCTAATTCAGACCCGAATCACCTGCCATCAGCAGCCGGACTCAGAGGGGCCATCGGCCCAGTCTGAACGGGACCCGCAGACGCAGCCGCGAAGTGGGGCGTGAGGGTGCACACAGGAAATGGAACCGCACGTGAGGACTTCTTTCTGGAAGCTTCCCGGCCAGACGCCGCCCCCTCGAGGGACGTAACAGACCTCAGGCTGTGATCAGGGCTGGGACCTGGTGGGAACTGTGGGTGCCCGGGGGGCCCCGGAGGTGACCACAGGGCGCGGCAGACCCCTCCTGTCTCCGCTGCCCCCTCAGCAGTGTCCATCGGCCTGTTCTGCCCCCCGCTCTGTGTCGGGGAATCCTCTCACTGCCCCCTACTCTGGCCTGTACCCCAGTTCTGTGCACAAATAAATCTTTAATGTTTAGGGCCCTGTGCCCTAAACAGGGCCACGAATAAAGAGTGTCTTCAGCAGACAGCTTCAGTAAAGAGGGCTCCGAAGAGAAACATATTTCACTCATCACTGCAGGGATCTCGTGTCCAGCAATGACCTCGTCTGGCCCCAGCGACACACAGTGGCTCCAGAGAGGGGGCAGTGGCCCCCAGCGCAGAGCCCGGGACACACAGTGTGGCCAGGCAGGCCGGGCCTTGGCTTGCGTGCCCCCCTGCGTGGCTGGCCCTGGGCGCCAGGGCCACGTCGGCCACCACCCTCAGCCTCGGCAGCCCATGGGAGGGTCGCCGTGGCCTGGAAGCCAGAAGAGGGCCAGCTCCGAGGCGGCCTGAGGG
>NW_004567108.1:1272773-1273276 GCF_000260355.1 Condylura cristata | reverse complement strand
AGGCGCCCCAGGGCCGGAGGGGTCAAGGGCAGGGCCGGCGGCGGCCCCCCAAACCGAGGCGCTCACTGGGCGAGGCCTTTCCATGCGGAGACGGGAAGGTCACGACTGTGGCAACGCTACGCTCAGCAGAAACAGCACAGGTCGCTGTTCGTGGAGCAACACGGCCACACCGCGGGGACTCGCCCTCCCCTGCGCCGCGGCGGCCTGGCGGGACTCTGGACGTCCGGAGGGTTCAAAGGGCGGCCGCTCTCGAAGGCGCTTCCCATCTGGAAACTCTGAGCTTACTAACCGCCTGACCACAGAGATGGCTTCTGCTGGGACAGCAGGAAAACAAGAACAGCCCTCAGCGAATGCCAGCCGTGGGGACACGAATCCTGTCGAGCAAACACCCCCCACTTCGGTGTGACCTTCCTCAGTCGGTTACAGTAAAAGCGAGTTCGGGGGCCCTCCCTGGGGCGCAGCGGGTCACAGCACAGCACTGAGAAGCTAAAGCCACTTCCGCA
>NW_004567108.1:1256784-1271479 GCF_000260355.1 Condylura cristata | reverse complement strand
AAAAAAAAAAAGACATTAAAAAAATAAATTATTTGGTGGGGGCCCGGTGGCAGGGTGGGGGATGACATACATCTGAGCAGGTGTAAAGCTGCACCCCTAAGTCATCTGCAGTGTTGTAAACCGGTGTTACCTCAATTATAAAAAAAAAAAAAGAAAGAAAGACGACTGAAAAGATTGAAAGCCGTTTGGAAACCAGAGGCCCTCTAGAAAACCAAGCAGAAACATGTACAAGTCCTTCTCATTTTCATGGGGGTCAGGACCTGCAAGATGGAGAATTCTAACCCAGAGGGCCCTTCATGCCAGGCAGAGCTAGGGAGTGGGGTGCAGCCCCGGAAAGTGGGTGAACCACTATGTGGGGCACGCCTGGCGGTGCGCAGGGGGAGGCAGCGTCACCCCGCCTTCCATCACCCCGCCTTCCGTCACCCCGCCTTCCATCCGCCTCACCGCACGGTCTCCCCGTAATTTAGAAACAGAATTTCCATGTTAAGCCACCACAAGGTTTAACCAGGATGCTACTGTCCAGCTGTCCGAGCTGAAAGGCTTGTGAAAGGGTAAAAGACCGAATTACCTGGACTAGGCCGGCTTTAGCCAAACACCTGAG
This sequence comes from Condylura cristata, assembly GCF_000260355.1. Lineage (NCBI taxonomy): Eukaryota > Metazoa > Chordata > Mammalia > Eulipotyphla > Talpidae > Condylura > Condylura cristata. The sequence goes on along the minus strand of NW_004567108.1, from coordinate 1,270,878 downwards.
TTGCTTTTTTTTTCTTTAGGTAACGTTGCTCTCCAACATGGTCACCACACGCACCACCGGCCCCAAAGTCCAGCACACCCATGCGCTCCCGCCCCTTTGCTCCCCTCCCTCCCTCTGCGTCTAGTAACCTCAGTCTAGTCAGATTCCAGGTTTGCTTGGGCTCTTTCGCCTGCCCCCACCCCGTGTTCCTGCGCTCCTCCGCCTGCAGGGAGGGCGCCGTCTGCTTGTCTCTCTCCTTCCGACTTGCTTCGCTGAGCAGCTTCCCTCCCGTTCCATCCCGGGTCGCAAATGGCAGGGGCCCACCTTTTTCCCAGCTGAGTAGTATTCCGTCTCCTCGGGTGTTGGGCACTTGGGTGGTTTCCAAGCTTGGCTAATGTAAACAGTGATGCGGCCTAGGACAGCGGGTTTCTCCTCAAATCAGTGCTTTGGCATTCTTTGCATAAATATCACAGTAAATCTACTTTCAGTATTTTGAGGAACTGCCATGTTGTTTTCCCCGGGGGCTGGGCCATCTACATTCCCAAGGTGGAGGAAGGCCCCTTTCCCCCACAACCTTGTGACTCTGGCTGCTCCCGGAGTCAGGTGGCGGCATTTCCCTGGTGACAAGCGGTGAGGGCGTGTGCGCCTGCTGGCCCGTGCGTCTATTCCTAACTTCCTTTCTCATGGGATCGTCCTCAATCATACACATTTTATATGTTAAGTAAAACCATCTGACATGCCTTGATTCAACACGGGGTGTTTTTTCCAGCTTTTATTACACTGTTTCTATTACCACAATGAGGGATAAGGAGCAGCAGGAAACGGGGCTCCACTGTGCTCTGCCGGCCGTGCCCCGGCCGGGGCCTGAACCCAGGCCTAGGGCAGAGACTTACCCCTAGGCTACCAGGGAGACCCAGAAGTAGCACGGTGTGCGCTCAAGCCATACTCAGTGACCAGAAGGAAGCAGGTCTGTCATCACCCTCTAGAAAAAAGGCTTTGGGATCAGGGAGCTTGCCCTTGATGCTCAGCGAGGAAGAAGTCTCAAGCGTATTTCAATGCTGTTTCAGCGGCACTTCCTGAAGCATGTGCCGGGCTCGTGGGCATGGAGGCGGCGCCAGGAGGCCCTACGGAAAGCCTGGCGAGTGCAGGCGCAGACTCGCTCTCCGCTGCTGAGCCCTAAAGAAGCGCGGCTGCAGCTGCAGGCTGAGCGGCCCAGCCCGACCGGCGTCACCGTGCCGTCAGGACCGGGGCTGCCGCGTGGCGTCGGCCGGCACACCTGGGCTTCGGGTAGACATTTAGCTCCTGAATGTCAGCTTGCCCTGCCGTCAGGAGTGGGGCAATAACATGAGCTGCTCTCGTCTTCTCCGGCACAGCCCTTCCAGAAAGACGCTGTCCTCCTCAGGACAGACGGGAGGCTTGAGGGGCCGCCGGCCGCCGGCCGCACTTTCTGGCCCAGGACATCGGGCAGGGCCACGTGCCCATCCCAACCGCGCAGGGGACGCAGCCAGTCCGGTGGGCAACGAACAGGAGTCGCCTGTGCCGCTGCCCAGCCAGACCGCCAGGTCCACGCACAGACACCCAGGGGCCATCAGAGCGCAAGCCCAGGACGTCACGGCAGAAGGTGCACAGAACTCAAGGCTGGCTGGTGGCGAGGGACGCCGTCAGCGCCTCCCGCAGGGAAAGAGTTCTGCTTTAAATGAGTTTTTCAAAAATTACTGAAATAAGAGAATAAAATTTCACATTTCTCCCCTAAATATAGCCGTGACTAAGGGAGCTAAATATAGGATCTTTTGGAAAGAAAAAGATTTGGGTGTTAAAATTAGCCTCTGAGTTTCAAGAGCACTCGGTTCGTTGTTTGACCAGGACGATCACAGCTTTTCCCACTCGGAAGCTTCTGGGCGCAGGGCAGAGCCAGGAGAGCCCAGGCCCTCGCCCTCCCTGGGGCTCCCCTCCAAGCCCGGGGCTCCCCTCCAAGCCCGGGGCTCCCCTCCAAGCCCGGGGCTCCCCTCCAAGCTCAGCACTTCCCAGGGTTTCCTCGGTCGGCCGCCAGAGCACGGGGTGATTTCCCCAGGTCAGAAGAGCCCGCAGGAGGCCCGATTCCCTGTCTCCGGGAGAGCACCCCTCTGGCCCTGCGAGCCCCCCCTCTCCCCGTCTCCGGGAGAGCACCCCTCTGGCCCTGCGAGCCCCCCCTCTCCCCATCTCCGGGAGAGCGCCCTCTGGCCCTGCGAGCCCCCCCTCCGCTGTAATAACAGCGACTTCCCGCGGCGCCCGGGACATCGCCAGCCCGATCAGCTCACGCCAGGAGCCCAGGAGCGGGGTCCGGGGTGTCGGCCCTCCCCAGCCTCTGTCCTCCTGATTCTCTGTCCGGCCGCCGGGATCAGCACTCTCCTGCCTCGTGCAGCATCCAGCGAAGCGGGCACGCCGTCGCTGCCGGCACCGGGACCTCCACGCGCCATGGGACCTGCGTCCAGGCGCCTCCCTCCCGGCCTCACCACGGGGCTGGCCCCCGTCCGGCCCCTGCGCCCCCGCGGGCTTGGCCCGACCTCGCCTCTGAAGACAGGCGCTGGGAGGCTGAGTCGCCCCGCCTGCCCCTCCCTGTGCAGACCTGGCCCTGAGGGCCTCCGCCTTGGGGCTCCGTGCCTTGCCCGCCGCAGCGCCAGCACCCTCGCTCGGCCTCCCGCTCTGGTGCGGGGCTGCCTGGTAACTGCGTCTGTGCACCGATCTCCACTCCAGGGCCGGCCCGGCAGAGCCCGGTGGCCCCGCGCCCCCCATGCCCACCCGCCTCCCCGGCTCCGTGCTGGCTCACAGCCCGCCCAGATCAGTCGATTCCAGGGTCCATCTGTCCCCCAGGCCCAGTCACCTCCCCCGTGACTTCGCGCCATCTGGACATGCCCCAGGGCGCGCCGAGGGCCACCGCGCCCTCCTCTCCCCCCTCACCTCCTCACCCCCTCCTCCCACACCCCCAGCCTGCGCTCAGAAGTGCTCAGGGAAGGCCTACAAGCCCAGGCACTGTACTAGGCCACGGGGCCCAGAGGGCAGCCCTGAGGGCGCCTCCCCCCAGTCCGGCCCGCTCAGCGGGCAGCCACCCAGCTGCGCGGGCGCCGCGCCCCTCCAAGGTGATGGCGTGGGCCTGGGCTCACGCTGCTCATCTCCACCCACCCTCAAGTTCACGGCCGACGCGGTGTTGCTCAGTGACAGCAGCGCTGGGCGGCCAGAGATGGCCTCAGCGCAGGGACGGGACACGTCCGTGTCCTCTTCAAGGAGCTGACGCATGACCGTGCACTAGGCTTGCAGGACGAAGCCTCAGGCTGGGGCCCCGGACGGGGCCAGCCGCACACGGGATCCCTTCTAGAAGGAACCACAGGCCGTGGGCGCGAGTGTGAGGCCCTCGATAAAAATGGAAGCTCACGTCTGCCCCGGGGGCGAGGGCCGCTTACGGCCAGGAGGAGAGCGCAGGTCCGGCCGCCAGCCGCAGAGTTGGCCCAACGGGGGAGAAGCCAGATGGGCCAGACAGAACTGCGTCCCCGTAACTGTGCCGGAACAGCACCCCATTCGGACGTAGGCCACCCGCAGGGCCCTGGCGTCACCCACCTTCAACCGTGCGTGACCTTGCCACCGCTGAGATTTGACCACACGCCAGAGATGAGGTGTCAGGCTTGGAGTGAAATTCAGAGGCCGACCCCGGGCCTTTGCCACCGTTCTCCTCGGTGTCCTTCTGTTTGTATTTCGGACGGTGTGAACACGTCACGGGCCGCTTATTTGGGGGTACACTAGGTTCACGGGGCGTTGTCCACACCTGCCCCATAAATCCGAGCCTGCCCGGAGTGTTGCATTTTCCTGGGAACAAGCACAGATACATAAGTCTTCCTTCAGAGTCAGGAGATTTGAAACGCAGCCCACGGCTCCTTGGCGAGCAGCCGCCGAGACCCACGCGGTGCCCGGCGGGGAGAGCAGGGCGGCCTGCGGCGCCAGCGAGGCCCGGGGCCAGGAGGGGCCGACTCGCGCGCAGGAGGCACCCCAGAGGTCCGCGGGCTGGCGGGGGCCTGTGAAGGGCCGACCGAGCCTTGGAACGTCCAGTGGCCTTGGGCTCACGGGCAGGGCCCGGCGCGGTCCTGTTCGGCGGGGCAAAGCCAGACGCGGAAGGCAGCGTGGAGCGGCCCCGTCCATGGTGGAGAGCAGCCTGGATTCCCCTCAAATGAAAGCTGGAACCACCATCGGGCCCAGCGGCCACTCCTGGGCCTCTCTTCAGGCCACATGTCCACTGCAGTGCCCTTGGCGTGGCGTGCAGGGCGTGGGGCCTGCGCGTCCGTGGTGCAGGACCGGATCGAGAAGATGTGGCCTCTGCGTGGACAATATATGGCCTAAGAAAGGGTGAAATGCAGCTATTTTCAAAAAAAAAAAAAACACAGTTTGAGAGAATTCAGAATTCGTTGTATCAAAATCAGAATGAGAAAACAAATACTGGGTATTTCCGTAGCAGGCAATGTGATAACATAAAACATTGTCAGAAAGTAGCTAGTGGCTATGAATGCGAATCCTGCGGCTCTGAGGTGGAAGGAGAGGGGAGGGGGAGGGAGGGGAGGGGAGGAAGAGGGGCAAGGGGACTGGGGGGATCGCCTCAGATATAATCACACGTATGTTTACTTTATGCCTAAGCCTATTTTAGTGGTATCTAATTTTATAAGTGCCCAGAGTTCGTGAAGATATGACTTACACTATCAGCCACTTTAAAATATAATGTAACATCAGCACTTTCATGACGCTGCGGAATCCAGGCACAGACATCAGCTCAATAAACATGCATTGGAAGGATGGAAGGGTGGGTGGATGGGTGGTGGAAGGAAGGGAGGGAGGGAGGGAGGGAGGGAACACGGGCGGCGTCAGCTCCTGTGACCTGCTTCCCTAAAGCAGGACTTGACTCGGCAATTGCTAACATCCAAAACACGTTCATCTTTGCTGAAAGAGGGAAGTGGAATAAGCCTGAGGTAATGCACACCAGGAGGTCCTTCCTCCATCTAAACACCTGGGATTGGGGTCAAGTCCATGACCACTGAAGAGTTACCATCCAGTCCAGGGGGCGGGAGACCAGGTCTCCGGCTCATTTCTCTTCAACTTCCTGCACAGTCCCTCAGGCCTCAGCTTCAGCTGTCACTCACACTAATTGTGGCTTCTTTTGCCACAGGCAAAGGATGCCTTGTCATTCACTTCCTTGCCTGAGGCCTCTGATACAGAAAATTAGAAGTGACAAGACTTCTCGCTCAGCATGGCTGCAGAACCATGCCAGGAGCCAGCGTCCTTCCCTGTCCCTGCCAGGGGACAGCAATGGGATCAAAAGCCCAAAGCCACAACGGCAGAGCAGACAGACAGGAGACAGCAGTGAATGAAAGATGTCGACAAATTCGAGGAGCTGGAGAACAGATGGGTCACTGGCAAATTTAGCAGAGTACAGGAAGTGTAAATGAAGCGGCCACACGGGGAGGCCAAGAGGAAAGCGGCGTCGTGTCGCAGAATGAGGGGGCCCTGGGTCAGGGTCCCCACCCCACGGGGCATCCCGCCAGCCTGGAAGTGAAGCAATGTCTCCAAATCCTCTCCGGTCCAACGCTGGACTTTTCTCTGGAGACGTTGGCCACGGAGACTCTAGTCTCCGACCAGACCCAGCTTGGGGCAGGTTGTCTCTCTGAAGATGGAGTGGAAGTCTGGAAGAGCATTCTAGAACTGTCTAGGCTGAAGGGACTGGCCTCTGTCTGAGCTGCCCCACTGTTCAAGAGCTACTCTGGCCTTGGAGACTTGAATGTGATGAATGCGGCAGGGGCAACAAACGTTTGTTTTTGTTCACTTTCCTCAATTTAAAGGGCTGCAGGGCGCCCAGTGCAGAAGAGCACAGGCCAGGAAACGCGCAGGGAGCGCCCGTGTCCGACCTCACCTGGCACCTGGAGCACCAGCTGCAGTTTAGCATCAGACAGGACAACCGACCTGCCCCCAAAAGCTCAAGACAGACTTCCGTGGGTCCTCCCAGAAGCTGGCGAGGTCACCGACAGGACAGCCCACTCAAGAGGCCTTCCCGTCAGGTTCTCAGCTAGCCACTCCCTCTCAAGTAAAAGTGGGAACCTACCCTCCTCACTCTCCACACGTGTGGACAGGGCCAAGACAAGAAAAGAGAAAGGCAACAGCAAACAGCAGCAGGAACCCAGAAGGAGCTGACACGATCCATTAACACGAATTTTTTAAACGGTGCACACCAATAATCCCAAAGGGAGAAGGCTAGTGAGTGCCTCTGCAGAGCACACAATGCTTGGGGGCGTGTGAGAGGGAGCAGCCTCCCCCCAGGCCCAGGGAGGCTGAAATGCAGGGGTAGAGCTACTGACGAGCAAGAGGGAGAATCTCCTCATGAGGGACTTAGAGCACGTTATGCACTCTGCGGCAGAAGCCGACTCCCCGAGGCCAAGGAGACACTCGGGTGGGGCTGCCCAGTGCGTGGGACGCACACCTGGGCCTTACGCGGCCAGGCACGGAAAACTGGACTAGGCAAAACCTACAGAGGAGGGGCTATTATTCCACCACCGGTCGTTTTTTGAAAACCTATAAACATTTGGCCCTCCCTGGGGGCACAGCGGTTTACAGCGCAGCACTGAGAAGCTAAAGCCGCTTCCGCGTGAGTTCGATCCCCGCCTGCCCCGGAGGTGACCACAGGGCGCGGCAGACCTCTCCTGACCCACCCACTGCTCCCCTCAGCAGTGGACTTCACTGATCTGCCTGTTCTGCTCCCCGCTCTGTCTCTGGTGAAGCCTCTCACCCTCCGCATCTCTGGCCTGTACCCCAGTTCTGTGTGCACAAATAAATAAATCTTTAAAAAACAAAAAGCTATAAACATTAAAACGCCATTACTCGAAAATCCTTTTCTGGTATCTTTTGATTCAGTTAATCCAGTGTTGTGCTTTCTACCGCATAAACGGTTTGATTAGGCAAAAAATAAGCAAAAGAAAACCGAACCAGGTTTCCTGGAAATTTCATGGGTGGCTTAGCACCTGCGCCCCAGGACCTCACTGTGGCTGGGGTGCCGGGGGCAGGGGCCAGGAGACTCCCAGCAAATTCTCTCTGTGGAGCTGGCCGACCGCAACTCACCTGCTGGGAGCGCAAAGCCCTTTTTCCACTTATTTTTCTTATCTATTGTTATTAAAGCGCCACGGGCCTCATCCTCTATTGGCTTTCCGGACGCCCCTCAGGTGTGGCGGACCAAGGCGGCACCGGGTGGGGGTGCTGGGGTGCTCACACCTGTGAAGCAGTTTGGCCTGGGGCGGCCTCCACCTCTCAGTTGCCCTGAGTGGCTTGGGTTTGACAAAGCGCCTCATGAAGCAGACACACGACCATGACGTTTCCCAATTTAGAGCCTCTCTGGGCAAACGTTTATTTAGAACAAGGAAATGAGGAGCAATTAGTTTCCAGAGCATCACAGATGTTCATTAGGGTGCGTCAATCAGAAACAACACTCCACGTCCCCGGCCGCTGCGTGAGCTTTCTCGGGGTTCCCAGCGAGCTCCGCCGTGGGAGGGGCCCTGCAGGAGAGGCCAGAGCCTGGGTGTGGCCTCCTGGCGCCCCCTGGCTCCCCTCGACCTCACACACGGCCTTGTGGCGGCCAGGATGGGTAGACTGTGTTTCTAATGGGTTTTTGCCCTGGGTTTGCTTCCCGTAAAATATGTCTCAGCTCAAGCAGAACAAGTTCCACATTTTAAAAAGTGAAAAAAGTGACAAGCTGCCATTCAGCACTGAGGCTCACAGCCGCCGCCCGGAAACCAGCTCAGCGGGCTCAGAGGAGGCGCAGGGTGGGCGGGTCGGCTGCCCCTCGGGTTCACGGGCGCTGGCCCATGCGCGGGAAACGGCCGTCAAGGCGAGCTCGCGGTGACTGAGGGGGAGCCGAAGTCCGGACCCTCGGGACGCCCGGCCGCCACTGGCCCTGTGAGGACCCCCAAGACGCGGTTGTCCGGACGCGCCGGTCAGAGTCGGGGTGACGAGTCGTTCTGTCGCGATGTGGCCTCCGCCCTCCCGACACGGGCAGGCCACCCAGCCCAGCGGCCGCCGGCAGCGGATGTCAGGTTAGCCAGAGAGAAACCTCCGGCACCCCCTCCCCTCACCCCACACGGGCTGGCCCAACCCACCGCCCACCTGACCCGCCTGCAGGCAGCCGTGGGAAGCGGGCTCACAGCAGGCCAGCGTTCACCCTGCCTCCGTGGCGTCCCTGAAGACCACGGCCATGCAGGAGGATTCTGGAAATGGCCGCGTAGCCCGTCCCTGACTCAGCTCCGTCTGCGGTCCGCTCCCCGGGGCCACGGAGCGGCCGCGCCTGACCTCAGCGGGGCACCCGCGGCCCCGCCGGACGCAGGCCCTCAGCGGGGCGGCCGGAGCCACTCTCAGGAAGCGCGGGGCCCTGCGGCGAGCCCCCCCGGGCCCCGGGTCCTCCACGCCGCGCCCCACACGTGTCTCACGCCTCCAGCGGCGAGGACACCCCGGGTCGCGCTGCCGAGCCTCGGACGCAGAGCCAGAGCCCGGGAAAGGGGGGTTCATTCTCCTGTCAGGGCTGTTTGCGGCGGGTCTGGCAGCGCCTGGGGACCGTGGTGTCGCCACCGGCCTCCCGTGCTCCTCGTTTCAAGTAGAAGCAAGAACGATTGGTAACAGGCTAAACACATCGTGCAGCCGCTTAATGATGCTGGGAGCTGGAGGGCGGAGGGAGGGTGGACGGGATGGACAGGCGGACGGCAGACGATGGACGGCGCGTGGATGGGTGGTGAAGGGTGGACAGATGGATGGAGGGTGAAGGGGCACGGCGGCGGGGGCACGCGGGCGTTCGTGGATGAGTGATCTGTGGGCGGAGGCCAGATGGGCGGTGGGCGACGGACGGACCTGGCGCCGATTAGAGAAACGCAGGAGAAGCATGGCGCTGTCCTGCTGTGGGCAGGGCTACCACGGGGCGTGCAGGTGGAGGTCGGCCAGCCTCGCACCCTCGGCCCCCCGCCAGCCCCCCGCTATTGCCCTGGGAAGTAGATTCATGGCGGCAACCTGCCTTCCTAAATATTAATACTGAACAGAAAACAGCAATGAGCAGCGGAGCAGACGAGGACAGTGTTGACACGCAGCATTTACATACGACTGATCTGCGGGGCATTTTGAGTTACTTGTATTTTTCTGAGATTCTGTGGTGACGGGGAAGTTCTCTCATCATGAGAGACGATACATTTTAAAAAGTAATAACTTTTATTACCTAATGTCCTTCACTTTTATGTCTCAGGGTTTTGTGTGCATAGCAGAATTTCATTCTCACAGCACATAAATTTTATATTTCTCTACTGGTTTTGCTTCCTCGGTGCAGGGCCATTTTTCTGTCTTGAGAATACCCCCTCGCGGGCCCTCCCTGGTGGCACCACAGGCCCCGGCGCAGCCCTGGGGAGCCGTCCGCAGCCCTGCAGCATCGTTCGATCCCGGCAGGGAGGGACCCCCAGGGCCACAGACCTCTCCTGTCTCCCCTCTGGCCCCCTCAGCAGTGTGTTTCAGTCTGTCTGCCTGCCCTGCTCCCCGCTCTGCCTCTGGGGAGTCCTCTCACCCCACACCGCTGGCCTGTACCCCAGTTCTGTGTGCATAAATAAATAAATCTTAAGAAAAAAAAGATAAACACTGTATTGTGTCCTCCTACGTAGAAGACATCAAGAAATAAAGCCGACGAAAATAGCTGCTCTCTTTCAATTAGGAATCGCCCCACACTGTCAGGAGCCGCTCAGGCTTGCTCATCACCCCTCTGCTGTCGCTGAAACTTGAGCCCAGACTGCTCCGTGTCCTCGCCTCTCCCGGGTGATCTCAGTGCAGAACCCGAACACCACCGTTGTCTGGGGACTCTGATCACCAGGACAGCCTGCCACTGGGGCGGGGTGGGGGGCAGCGCTGGCCACGGGCCAGCGGCCTTGGAGGCCAAAGCCCAGCTGCCTCAAGCCGCTCCCGGCCGCCCCTGCTCTCTGACCGGGCGGGGTCGCGCGGGGGCACCTGGGGCGGGGACTCATTTTCGCTTCTGAAAATCTCCACGGGGTCAGCCCGGCCTCGCGCCCCCTCCTCGGCCGCCGGCCGGCCTGGCCGCGCCTCAGTAATGGAGATTCATGGCGGGAGGCCTCTCTGGCCTTCATTTCAATCACAGCAGGTGTCAAACAATTGCTTTCCCCGGTAGTCAATTATTTCTGTCTCTAAACCCTGCAATGTTGTTACAGGGAACTTACGGGGCTGTGAATTCTGTTCTCACCCGCGTGGGCGTTGCTGGGACTCCGCGTGTCCGAGGGCGGGGTGTCCTGGACCCAGACCCTGGCGGCGCTGACTCCGCCCGGCGTCCCAGTGCTTGGCCTCTCCTTCCTATTCCTGCAAGCCCAAAAGCTTCTGTCTCCAAACTACAGAGGTCCTCGGACTTCGCTGGAGACGCTGGCCTGAAACATTCTGCAACAGTGAACTGACACCTCGGGCTGGTTCTCCCATCACAGCCGCCAGCGCCGTGAGCTGGGGCTCCGTGGACAGAGGCCACGCGCCGGGGGTCCGCGCATTCCGTCTCCAGCTTGAGAAGAAGGTGTACCCCGAAGAGCAGGCCCGGGCGGAGGAGGATCCGCCACACCGAGGCCGCGCCCGGCCGGCGAGGCGGCCTCGGCTGCGCTCCGTCCTGGGACACGCAGACAGCTGGAGCTGAACTTGTCGTGGTCACACGAGCGCTCTCTGTCAGATGTCCTCTTGTTACTGAACTAAGGACAAGCGAGTACTCGAGTATGAACTCCTGAGATCAAAAATTCAGGGGGGGCGGTGAGAACCGGCGGAGGGAGGCTCCGCACCAAGGGCCCGCGCCCAGGCCCGCCCTCTCCTCCCGGAGCACGGCCCGCGCCGTCAGAGTGGACGGAAGCTCCCACCGGCCTCCGAGGGAAGCCTGTGCAGGGCTCCTGGGCCCCACAGGTGTCGCTTCTGCCCTTGCCGACTGGGGGAGGGGCCACAGTGTGCGGGAGAGCAGAGGCCGGGCACCCCCAGCCGGGGAGCCAGCACGCCCGCCCACACCTGCCGTCCTGACCCTCGGCCTCAGCGACGAGGCCCCAGACTCTTGTCACCTGCACACACTGCATCGATCCATCAAAGCAAGTTAAATCTCAAATGAAGCCTCTCAGGCCTCCTGCCCCGCTGGAAGCTCCATCTTATCAGAAATCTTCCATGAAATGAATTAACTCTGCTCACTCGGAACTTGCAGCCAAATCAGCTCCCCTCCTCAAGCCAGGGCAGGCACGCCGGGCAACAATTCTGTAAATGAATTGGCACTGGACTTCTGTTTCCCGTCGTGAATCCATCCAACCGGGCGAACCAATTTGGCATCAGAGCTCAGTCCAATGTCATGAAATACCAGCAACTTCTAGGGGTGCTGACTCGATTAACCGACAGGTGAACGGTCCTCCGAGGACCCCGCCGGCCAGAACCCGGCCCCGAGCCTGTGGGCCTTGCTGAGTCAGGCCAGCGACACCAGCTCCGCCCCGCAGCTGCCTCCGGGGCCACGCAGACGCCTGGTGCCCGCGGCAGAGTGCCACCATGCCCCCGAAGCCCGACACCCGCCCCGCCGTGGCCCCGGGCAGCCTGGCAGGTCAGCGATGCAGGCTGGCTGACGTGGGTGCCCTGACCACACGGCCCGGCAGCTAAGAGGAGAGACTGGACAGGGCCATCCTCTGTGAGCCGCACCCAGAGTCCTGGGTCAGCAGCTGCCTGGACGGCCAAGCCACTCGTGTCCAGTGCGAAGCCCTCGGCACCTCCTGCCAGGCCTGCGTGGCAGCCTGCCCCTGGCCGCTGGACAGACTGCGCCGGCAAAGCCCTGGACTCGTCCTCTCCTGTTTGAAGGAGGATGAGGGCTCTCGTTCAGCTGGGCTGGCTGGGCGGGGGCAGGACTGACACCCCGGACAGGGGACAGCAGATCGGGCCGAGCGAGCGCCCAGGGGCGTTGTCCTGGAAGACGGGCGCTCGGGGGCCTGGCCGCCAGGAGCCTCGGCTTCCCGGGAGGCTGTCCGCGGACCCGCATGGGGCCCCTGGGCTGGGGCGCCATGCCAACCAGTGCCCTGAGCAGGGCAACGTGGAGTTGCCATGACCTGTGGACACAGGGGCCGTCACGGTTGCCGCATCACAGCGTCTCTGCAGCCCGGAGCCAGAATCCAAAAGTCCTGAGTTTGGGGTGACCAGCGCCATCGGGTTCGCGCTGTGAGAACAGCTTCCCGGCTCCACGCTGGAGGCTGTGATCCCGGGAGACTGAGGTGAGTCCTTCGGGCCACCTTGTGCCGATCATCGTGTGTGGGACTGACTAACCCTGTCACCAAGCCATTAAGGGCTGGAAGACAAGATACCGCAGAGCTGAAGCAGAGCTGAAGCAGAGCTGAAGCAGAGCTGATGCCCACTCTCTAGGCCAAGGCGCTCCCGTGCCATGTCCGCAGCAGGCGCAGCAGGGCACGGCCAGAGCCCGTCCCGCAGAAGACGGGGCGCCTGGCGTCGGCCCCAGCTCCGCGAGGTGGGGAGTCAGAGGCGGCCTCACTCCAGGGGCGGGGGGCCGGCGCCCTCAGCCGAGGCGAGCCAGGGAGACGCAGGCACCCAGACGGAGCCTGTGCCAGAAATAACCCCGGAAACTCCTCGCACTTGTGTCTGTGCCTCAGAGACCCGGGGCTGTGGGCTCTTGGACCAGCCCTGGGGGCCGAGAGCTGCAGGGGCCAGAAGGAGTCAGCGGGCAGGCAGAGGGGCCCTGAGGGGCTGCCCCCGCCCCCTGCCAAGGCTGCAGCACACAGAGACGAGGGGGGAGGCCCTGCGCTGAGGAAGACTTGGAAAACGCTGCAGGACGGAGAGCCCGCCGCAGTCAGACCAGGGCCGTCGCGCTCCCCCAGCCGCTCCGGAGCTGCAGCCAGCGTCCGCGGCCCGTGGGAGCCTGTGCCCGGCAGGCTGGTCGCCGCACGGGGGCCGGGCACGTCCGGGCTGGGCGCTGCGGCTTCCTTGGGGCTGAAGCTGGCAGCTCCCCGCCTGGGGGCTGAATTCTACCCTAAGTCATGGCTGATGAAGGCCTGGATTGGGCCATCTTTGGAATTTTCTCGTAATTCCTAGATCCGGGACAAACTCTCTCACACCTGAGTGTCAACGAGCAGAGAGACTCCTTGACAAGGGCGACTGGTCCACTCAGCGCCGGAGAGGACTCCACAGCGGGGGAGGCTCCAGGGTCTCCCGGCCCTGACCGTGCCGGGCCTGGGCTGATGGCTGGGCAGAGGCGGCCAGGGAGCTGCGGGCGGGAAGTGCTTCTCGCAGACTCCGAGCGCCGTGTTGGCTCCTTTCAACAGGAAACTCAAATCCACTGAATAAACGTTCCCAGATCCGGCCTGGGGCCCGACACCCACCCAACGAGAGCATCACGCCCGGCCCCTGGCGAGCCACCAGTCAGGGCACGGCCCTGGGGACGCCGACACCCTTGGAGGGAGGCCCCAGGACCTCCCCACCAGGGCGCCCCTCCACCCCGGCCCCCCGCCTAGGGCCCTCCACACAGGCCGCACAGGGACACAGAGCTCTCAGACAGAGGAGCTGAGGACACAGGCCCAGCGCCCGGGCACTGCTGAGGCTGGCGTGGGCCTCCCGCTCTGGGAGAAGCTAGAGCTGGTGCTGCAGACACTAGCTGCAGGGCCTGGAGAGGCTCAGAACGGCGGGGTCCTTAGACTATCCGCACGTCTGAGAGGGGGTGCGGCAGGGTGCTGGCAGGAAGGGCGGGGGGCCCTTTCCGGGCCTCATCTTCTGGGGGCCAGGACGCGTCACACGCTCACACAGGGCATTTCTAAACGCCACTGGCACGCTGGACGCAGCCCAAGCACAGGGGCCCTCGAGCCTGGCGACATCCCCGCACACAGAAAAGGGTTCGAGGAGCTCAGGTCTCCCTGAGGCCGCTGTCCCCAGCCTGCGCGTGGAAACCGAGCCCGCACACAGGGGGGCGCCGGCCTCCCGGGCCAGACACCGCCGCGAGAGGGTCTGGAAAGGGCCTCTCGTCCGCAGGACACGCGGGCGTCTGGAGCCACCGCCAGGGAAGCCACGGAGGGCGCGACCCGACCGCCG
>NW_004567108.1:1256139-1256683 GCF_000260355.1 Condylura cristata | reverse complement strand
CCGTGCCCCTGCTGCCGCGCCCACCAGCCCGTGGCCACCGCGTGGCCCGCCTGGCCGCCCGTGTCCCTGTCTACGCCTCACCCTCGTGGTCTCCCAATGCCGAGCCCAGAACACAGCGTCCACCCCGCCCGTCTGCCCAGCTGGCGAGGTAGGAGAGGGCCCCAGGCCACGAGGAAACCCGAGCCTCCGTGCAGTCGCTTCGGCGTCCGTCAGAGGCCGCGAGCTGCAGCTGGTCCCGTCCGTCGCCTGGACCCGCGACGCAGCCGGCCAGGCCGGCGCCTCCGAGCCCTGGAGGCCGGACGTCCAGGTTTTCTTTCACGAATGTATTTTACTTAGACTTCTACTGTGGGGCCAACAGGCCCAGGAAATCAGAACAAGAGCTCTAAATGGCGGGGCGAGGGGAGGACGCCGGGAGAGGCGGCCAGCCCGCTCCGCTCCACCGCAGCCTCACCCCGAGCAGAGACCAGGACGGGCACTGGCACCGATTTCTAGTGCTACACAGATTCAGATAAGGTCACATGAGTGTTGGGCAAGTTGGCTTCCC
>NW_004567108.1:1249434-1254626 GCF_000260355.1 Condylura cristata | reverse complement strand
GGCCTGGGAGAGGCCCCCCTACTCACTCCCACCCCCAGGCCTGGGAGAGGCCCCCCTACTCAGTCCCACCCCCAGGCTGGGAGAGGCCCCCAGGGTGAGTCTGAGCAGACAAGGCCAGCCACTCTGGGGTGTCAGCCAGGCGCCAGGTTATAATTTACCGGCTTTGGATGAGCGGCAAGCAGCCACCCCAGGCTGTCTCCTCCCAGCCTCCCTCACACTGCAGCCCCAGGTGGTGCTCAAGGGGGAGGCCTGGGCCCCCAGGAGGCTCCCCGCTGCTCAGCCCTGTGCCCCCCTCCCTAACCGCCTCCTGTCTGTTTATTTTGGGTGGCAGAGCGGGCTGGGGGTGAACAAAGAGGTTGTTTTAGGCTCAACATTGCCTGAAAGCTGCCTTGTTTCTGCAAACTCAGCCCAGGAAGCCCAGGAAATTTCCAGGAGTGCCCGTCTGCCAACAGATGCCCCTCCCGGTGCCCGGACGCAGGGTCGGACGCGCCCGCGCCGGCCAGGACAGGACCGCCCGCTCTGAGGGCCTCTTGTGCTGAACCGGCTGCAGGACACCCCAGCCCCGGCGACGACCCGGCAGCAGCCGGCCACGGGGGCGGGGGTCTTGGGAGCGGGGAGCCCGGCTGGTCACGGCAGGTGCGCATGCTCGCGCCGGGCTCACGCGGCCCGGCAGGGGGTGGACTGTCCCCTGACATCACGCCGCGCTCAGAAAGCACCAACACGCACAACAAAGTCCCACGTGTGTGTGGCTTGTGTGTAACACGCGCCACCAGAGGAAGCCACAACCGGAACGTCTGAAACCGGCGTGAGCACAGGGTGGCCGGTGCGCGTCGGAGGCCGTCCGCAAGGGCTGACAATTTCAGCCTCGAGGAGCAAGACGCCCGTCCTGAGCGCGGTGAGGCCCTCAGACCCGCAAACGCTGCTCCGGTCGGCGGAGGCGGGCGCAGACTCGGGAGAGACGTGCAGAACCACGCCGTTTCCAGCCAGGTCTCGCTCCCCTGAGAACCCCAAACGTTGCCAGCATTCCGTTGGGTAACAATCGCCTCCCCTCACTAGCTGTCCTGCAGTGAAGCGCCCCAAACAGACGGCCTGAAGCCATGTAACAAAAAAAGCAAGAAAATCAACAGCGAGGCTCGCGTCTATTAAATCGCATTGACTTTTAGTTCCAGGCCAATTGATAATTCTTCTCTGACTGAAAGGCGCCGCCCCAGCCTCTCCATCAGGAGACCTCGCCCGCGGGGGCTGGGGGGCGGCTGGACCCTGGCCGCGAGCCCTCACCCAAGGCGGTGTCCTCACGGCGGCCAGCGGGGCCTGCGGCCTGCAGCCCGGCTCAGCTGCTCTGCGCAGCTCCCAGCAGCCCGCACAGAGGCCGCAGTGCAGAGCCCGGCCCGCCTCTCAGCCTGTGCGCCCCGGGCCCCAGGGAGTGGGGGGCCCTAACCTGCCACTGTGCCCGCTAGGCGGGCGGGCGGGCAGGCGGGTGGGCGGGCTTCCAGACTGGTTCAAACAGGGCGTCAGCGAACACCCCGGGGACCCCCGGGTTCCAGCCCTGCCGGCCCCTGTGAGCGGGCCCCACCCTCGGCCCACCCAGGGCTGGGGACCTGCCACCCCTGTGCTCCTGGGTGCACCCGCCTGACGCAGCTTCTGGCACCTTCCGTGAGTCCTCCTTCCTGTCCTTCCAATCGCGAGGGCCTCGCCGCCTGCCGGCACTCGTCTCTGCCATGGCATGAGCGGCCCATCAGGGATGCCCGCCGTACGTGGTCCTGCGGTCCGTGGCGGCGGCCACGTCACTAGCAGCGTGGCGTCGCCGGCCGTGTCCGCACGCACGACCCCAAACGTGTCTGCCGGGCGCTCCCTGGGGGCGCAGCGGGTGGGGACGCAGACTGCTGGCTGCCGCAGCCGCTGCAGCGCGAGCTCGATCCCCGGCCAGGAGGTGACCCCAGGGCGCGGCAGACCGCTCCTGACCGCCCGCGGCTCCCCTCGGCAGTGGACTTCATCGGCCTGCCTGTTCTGCTCCCCGCTCTGTCTCTGGTGCACCCTCTCACCGCCCGGGCTCTGTATGCATAAATAAAGAAATCTTTAAAAAAAAAAAAAAGGCAGGAAAAGCTACACTAATATTAGCTAGATTAGATTTATTTAAAAAATAAGTGTCCGCGGAGGCTGCGGCTTCCGCCATCAATGGTTGCGTTGTTGACCCCAGAGTTCTCTCCTGGCGCAAAGGGGGCGTCGCTGAGCTTTGTGCCAGCTCATTCTCCGTGGGAGCGGCAAGCACTGCTCGGCCCCGGTGCCCTGACCGAGAGGACGGTTAGCCTCCCCTGGGGACCTGCAGGGCACGGTCTCCCCCGAGCCCCACTGCCCCTTCCACCGGCCTGTGACGGCCATAACGAGGAGAACCCTCCCCACACCGTGACTGCGGCCGCCTCTGCTCACCCCCGCTGCCAGCCCCAGCCGCTCCCGGGCACCGTGACGCCGCCTGTCTCTGTAGACAGAGCCGGCAGCGCGTGCGGAAGGCCGAGGTCGGGACGCAGCTCAGCCAGCCACGTCCGCTCATGCCCCAGGGAGCGGGGGGCCCTGGAGGCGGTGTCGCCCCCAGCTGCCTGACCGACAGGCAGCCCCAGCCCTGTGGGGGCACCCGGTGGCTCCCTCTCGGGATCCGCCCAGCGGTCAGGCTGAGGCCTCGCCCGAGAGGAAAGCGGCCGCCACGCCGCCCAGGACCCGCAGAGACGGGGCCACGCCCTGAGAGACACGGGTCTGTCTGCGGGCCCACACACTCTGACACCAGAAATCGTGCGCCCGGTCCCCACCTTGGCCGTGGGAGCCCAGGCGGGCCGACTCGGCGCTCAGGGCAACGCCCGGCCCGCAGGGCACCCGCACCGGCCTCTGCGCGGCCCCTGGCCGCTGCCTCGTCCAAGCACCGACCGTCACCCACCCTTCTCGCAGACGATGTCGCAAATCAGCTAGAAAAGAAGACAGACACGGCGGCGACTGACAGGCCACTGCCGAGGCTCAGAAGGAAACTGGCCTGGGCCCCAGGCGCCTCCCTGGGCCCGCGGCGGGCAGGCCTGCCCGAGCCGGGGGCCAGGGAGCTGAGAGGACGGGAGCTTCCTGGGGCTCCGGGCAGGGTCAGCCCGCAGGGTGCCATGGGGTCGGGGCTCTCCCTGGGGCTGATCTCCAGGGCTGGCCCTCGCCGCTGCCTCCTTCGCTCAGGGCAGTACAGCAGGCCGCGGTGGTGTGGGTCACTGCACCGCTGCAAGGGAGAATCCTGGGAAAGCAGAGGTGGCTCAGAAGAGGATTTGCCACTTGCCTAGAAGCTGGTGAGGAGCAGGAAGGAGGGAGGAGGTGGTGTGGGCGAACTGCGGGGGTTGGGGGGGGGGAGATGGGGAGTCTGAAGTGGGAACAGAGCCCAGAAAGGGGCGAGACTCGTGCTACCCTGGAACAGCTCAGAGGGGCCTCAGACTTGTTTCAGTGCCCTGTGGGCATCACTGTGAAATTCATTACTGTTCACTCTGCAGCAGGGCCCGGGAAGTTATGTCGCTGGTCCTGGGGAGCGCAGGTCAGGGGGGCTGTCCAGGGCCCTGCTGCTGTGGCGGTCAGCACTGGAGCCTGGCAGCCAGAGTAAGGGGCAGAAGCAGAAGCAGCACCCAATCCTCCCTTAGGCTAGTGGGGGGTCTCAGAAACCCATTCACTGAGGGGCTCCATCCCTGGAGACGCCATCAGACGTCAGTCAGTGCAAACTAACCTCTTTCCAGCGAATTTCATAACCACCCGGCTTTTTGTAGGTGAGGGAGGGAAGGAAGAGTGAATTTGAATCTACTCTTGGGAAGACGGAGGAGGCCAGGATGCCCTTCCTGCTTTCCTATCATACTGGTGAGAACTTAAGTATGGAGGTGGGCGAGGAGGAAGAAAGCCAGGAAAGAAGGCGGGGAACGAAGAGCGTCTCTGTGGGACTTAAATCAAGAGACTTAAAATGTTCGAAGTGTTAGATCCAGTGATTTTATTGCTAGGCTCCTCTCCCAAGGAAACAATCACAATGCTCATGAAGCTCTGGAATCATCTGATATCGGGTACTAAAAGAGCAGCACATGTTTGTTGGCAAATGTTTGTTGTAGGGTTGATGAAAATTACTACTGTAAAGAATTTACAATGATATGGGAAAAATTTTAGGAAATTCAAAGGGACAGAAAACGATCAGCATGTTGCATTGTTAGCTGTGAAAGTGATACAGACAACAGACCTTCTTCAACAAACAAATACTACTTTCATAATCCATATGTACACACACACACATATGTACTTGTATCTACATGTAGATATACATAGATGTAGATAAATAATTCTAGAGGCTCCTCCCAGACTTCCCACCATGGGAGCTGATGTCCATGACTATGGTATGCCGCCTGGCGAAAGGATTTTGCAGATGTTATCGAGGTGTGCAGTCAGCTGGCTGAGTTCATCAGTCTGCTACCTGCACATTGAATGGCAGAGCATTCTCTCTGGCTGATGGCAGAGGGGAAGTCAGAGAGAATCAGAGCACCAGAAAGACCCCTCCCCCCCCCGACGCCACAGCACACTGGTTGCTGGTATTCCCAATGGTGCTGCTGCTACATGAACAACACTTATTTCCTGCTTTGACATCGGGGCCTCCCTGGCCCTGGAAGGACTACCTAGCCAGGGTTACCCAATGGCAACAAATAATGGCCAACCCGCCTGAATAGCGCCTTTTAAATACAACCAGTCTAGAGCCCACACCCCACTCCACCTCTGTGATAGGACCCTCACTCTCCAAGTCAACTGCCCAGTCACCCCACAGCACCCCACGCCCCAGAGCCCTGAAATGATTCACACCCCTGACCCTCAGCCTACTTTCTCTGCCTGGCCCCTTCCTTCCTGCGGAATCCACTGTCAAGGCACTGCCCACACCTGCCCTCGGCCCTGGCCACTCGGTGCCTCCCCTGGAGCCGCTGCAGCATTCACACCTCGGGGAACCACACAGGGGCTCTCTCCCTGCCTGCTGGCCTCGCCAAGCCTCAATTTATGCGGATTGCTATTAGTAGAGCAGAAGCCAGGAGCAGGCCCAGGGGCGGCTGAGGCCCGTCACCCCCAGCCAACACCCAGCAAGGGTGGGCTTTGGTCCAACACCCAGCAGGGCCTGGCTGGGCAGTGGCTCGGGGAGCCCCGAGGAGCCGGAGGAGCCT
>NW_004567108.1:1247728-1248699 GCF_000260355.1 Condylura cristata | reverse complement strand
CCCGGGAGCTGGTGGGGCCGAGCAGGTGCGTGGGGCAGCTAAGTGAGAGGGACGGTGACGTCCTCAGGCCGGCCCATCCCTGCGCAGTGCTCTTCCGAGCGTCTGGGCGGCCCCCGGTGTCAGGCAAGGCCCAGACAGGCCCGGCTCAGAGTCTGGGTCTGGACGGTCACCACGACAGGCACCAGGCAGCCCGGGCTCCCGTCCACCCCCGGCCTCCCGGCCGCGGCCCTCACCTGTTTGCGGTGAGATCTCAGCGCCGGCCCAGGCGGCCGACACCAGGGATCGGTGACCCTCAGACACGTCCTCTCCTCGGAGGAGGTCATGTCCGGATGGCCCGTGCTGTTCCCGTCGGCGTCCACGCTACCGCCGTCCCCCAGCCCTGTCCAGCCAAGGTCAGCACGGCGCCAGCACCTACATCCCTACGTGCCACTCAGGGGCCGCCCTGCAGAGACCCCATCGCCCACCTGTGGCCCCGAGACTGAGCCTCGACGGCAGGAGTTCTGACTCCAGAGCGGGGTCCCGGACGTGCCCCAAATGGGTGCTGGTGACACGCCCAAAGGGGTGCATGGAAGCCTGTGGCGAGGCCCACCGGCCCCTCCAGCAACCCGCTCCCCGGGCCTGGGCGCCGCAGGCCACATGGTCAGCCAGCAGCCCAGGAGTGCCGGGTCACAGGAGGCCCCCACGGCCCGCGTTGACTCAGTTGACTCAACCACACCGGCCTTGCGAGGACCCCGAGGTGACCGGCCTGGTGCCCAGGCGCCCCGGGGGCTCCACGTCGCAGGCAGCGAGGGCCGGCGTCGCGCACCGCACCAGCACATGAGCCCTGTGCTTGGGCGGACAGCGCGTGTTCGGGCCCACGCCAGGGTCGAGGACGGAGAGGTCGGCGCGAGCCTTCAGGCTCACGGTAAGGCGCCAGCGCAGAGCGCAAGCGCGGCCGGCTGACAGGCCCCGCACCGGGGCTGCTCCGGCGT
>NW_004567108.1:1236003-1246078 GCF_000260355.1 Condylura cristata | reverse complement strand
CCGCTCAGCGGCCCTTGGGGGCTACTTCCCCCTTTCCTCTGCAGCCTCAGGCTTGGAAACGCCAAGTTGGAAAAGGCTGGCCCGGAGCGAGGGCCCCGGGGCCACCCGAGGACCAGAGGAGGAGCCGACAGCGGCCGCAGGGAGCTGCCGGCAGACACAGCCGTCCACACGCACGGCACAGACAGGCTCCACGCGGGCACCTCAGCAGCTGCACACTGCCCACGCACCCGCACACCCTCCGACGCGGCCCCTGGCCGCTCACACGGCGTCCCGCACGCACACGCCGCCCGGCACTCACAGCCCCGCCGCACAGCCAGACCTCAGGGGGCGTTCAGAGGCCCCCAGCTGCTCACCAGCCGCTGCAGACGCCGGGAGAAGGCACCCCGGAGTCGCCGCCTGGGAGAACAGCGGGTCCGGAACCCCCACGTGCGTCTGGGGGAAGCCCCCAGCTCGGGGCCAGCCCCAGGGGCTCAGTGCGGCTGCGAGCCGGGTCCTGTGTCCTCATTCCGGGGTGGACGGCCGGGTCGGGGTGCTGGGCACAGCGGGTGCTGGCAGTGGGGCGGGGAGGGGCCAGTGCGGACACCTGGCCACCAGTGCTGGCCTTTCTGCAGGGCGTGTACCCCCAGCCTCGCTTCTCCCCACAGCCCGTGGGGGGCCCACGTTGGGAAAAGGCCCCCTGAGGGTCAGCCCCGCCATCTCCTGCCCCAGCGACGCTTCCGGCGTTCCGTGACTGTCAGAGCCGTGGCACTGGCACACGGTGTCGCTGTGCCCTTCTGCACAGGGAGCTGCGTCCACTCTTTGGACCCTGCAGGGGTGCAGGGGAGGGGCGGCGCAGGCAATGGGCAGGAGGAGGCCCCACTCCTGGAACCCGGTCCCGGGCCCACAAGCCCACGGTGACGTCAGCAGTGACCACCCAGCCCTCAGCCAAGGCCGGGCAAGCAGGGACACCCCCGACCGGTCACTCACAGGCCCCCGCGAGGTGACGGCGGAACAGGCAGGGGCGCGCGTGCACCCCAGACTGCCCGCCGCGGCCCTGGGAGGCGAGACGGGATCGCAGCCCACTTTGCCTGGACCGAGGGTCCAGGCTCCATGCCTCGCCTGCGGGCCCCACCGCTGCATCGCCTCGCCTGGAGCCCATGGCGCCCAGACGTCTCTGCCCACGTGCCGGCCAGCGGCACTCCCTCCTGTGGCTGCGATGAGAAGCTGACGGCCCTGAAAGCTCCACCAGCCCCAGCGAGTCCGCAGCAAGAGGCAGGCGTGGTGTCGGGACCCCGACGCCTGCACAGAGCAGAGGGGCAGGGGCCGGGGCAGCCGCACAGCTGACGTGGGGGCCACGCGCCAGAGGGAAGCCAGCAGGGCAGCGGCCAGCGGCCAGCGGCCTGGGCTGGGGGTCCCCGGCGGGGGGATGCACCCAGGGCTTCCAGCCGACTGCACTGGACTCCAGCTTGTGAGTGAGACACAGAAGCGGGTCCAGTCCCAGGACTCAGCACCATGTGCCCCGGTGTTGACAAGGAGATTCTGAGTTTGGTGTGTTCAGAATAAAAGTTGAGTTTAATTCTTATCAAACTGATGGAAAACAGGTCTGCCTTTATGAGATTCAAAACCAGAGAAAGCAGCGATTCGTATGCAAATAAATTGCCTTCTTCAAAGGTAAAGAGCTTGGTGCTAAGTGGTCCTGAGACTATACATTCTCCAATGAATAATTCATTTGCTTTAGAAAGCTGGATTCATAAGTCCTCAGCACCGGGTGCTTTACATGAGTACGGTCTATTTTCCTTAAATAACATTATGTGAGCAAAAGGTTAGACTACGAGGCGCATCACAGGAGGAGATAAACCTGTTCCCACTAATTATTCAAGACCTGACCCAACTCTGCTGTTCATGCCGTCGGGGGCTGCGCTGTCACCCACTTCATTCATTTATCTGCCAAAACCATTACAGAGGAGGCCGCTCGGAGTAACTAGAAATGAAAAGTCAATAAAAGCCACTTTAACACAGACTTGCACTGTTTACAAGTCCTCAGAATAAACAGTGGAGATGATGGCTCAAATTGTGTTTATAAACTCAGGAGCAGCAAATCTTTATCACTCTTAATCCCCGGCTTACCCAAAGTCTGTTTTCCAAGCCTACTGGGAAAAAATGTTTTTATGCAAAGTACTCAGACTTGCACTTCGTGCATAACCACGAAAAAATAAGCAAACTTAAACCCAGAAGACGTAAAGGGCAGATAAGTGAATTAGACGGCTGAAGCAAAAATAAATAAATTCTACATGATACAAAAAAACAAACAGCAATAACAAACGAAGAGCGAAAAAAACACGCAGCTCACTGGAGACAGGCCCTGGCCACGCCGTGAGCCGTAGGCCTCTGAGAAGCCCTGGTCCGCCTGCGGTCACTGTCCTCCCGCCGAGCGCCCGGCCGCACGGCTCCACGCACCTCTGGCTGGAGTCTGGCCCTGTGTGGCTTTCCCATCCCAGAGCCAAAGCCAACGCCCGGGGGCCCCAGAGTCCCCGTCTGTTCCTGGCCTGTCCTCGCCGCCACTGACCTGTCCCTCCACCCCACAGTCCTGGCTCCCGGTTGTTCCTGGAGCAGGACGTGTCCAGTCCATCCACAGGCGCGGTCAGCGTGCCCGCCGTTGCCTCCGGGCAAGCAAGCATCGGTTTAGATGCTGCAGTCTTCTGTCCATGAGATTAACAGTGAGGCCAGCGCCCTCTGGGTTCAGCAGGGGCCTCTGTGACCCGCAGCCATGCTGCCAGTGTCTCCACCTTCAGGGAGCCCAGTCAGGGCAGGGAGGGAGGGGCGGTCCTGCGCCCCACGAGCCAGGCCACAGCACTCCCCTGGACCGCCTACGGCCTGCACCTCCAGGCCTCGGCCCACCGCTGCCCAAGCAGCTTCCTGCCGGGGAAGGAAAGGACGGGCACAGGCGGCTGGAGAGCTGGCGGGGCACTTCGGAGCGAGATCTGAACCTACCAAATGGGCAATGGGGTGCCCTGCAGCCCCGCCCCCGCTGCCGGCATCTAGGACGCCCGGAAAGCACCCGGCAGAAGGCGAGGCCCGCAGGCCTCTGGGCACCGGCTGGGCCGGCGACCGCGTGGACCGAGGCGGCCTCCTCTGAGGCTCAGGCAGGCTCTGTGCGTGGAGAGGCAGAGCGCAGCCTTTGCCGCAAACGAGCGCTTCCCCGAGGCCGCGCGCCCTAAGGCAAGTCGGGGCAAGGACAAATTGCCCGCAGCCCCCAAAGCAGAGCGGCCAGAGCGGGATGCTCAGAAAGCCCAGAGGTCTGCAGCAAGCAGGGGCGCGGGCATGGGGCCCCCCAGCTCCTCCTGGGACCCCGCGCCCCCCGCCCGCTCCCTGGGGAGGGCGCTGCTTGGGTCTCAGCACGTGGTTGGGGGGAGACCAAGGGCCGCCGTCCAGGAGGGGACGTCGTTTAGCGGCCATGATTGCATGAAGGCGGCAAAGGGCTGACAGAGCCTGGCTCTGAGCGCTGTGAAAATATTTGCCTTTTCCTTGTTGTTTAACAAACACTCATTTGGGATGGGAGAAGCCCTCCCCCAACCTCCTCTCAGGCACAGCGGGCAACGGGGAAGGGCAGAAAGACAGAAAACGGGGGTACTTGAGGCACATGGCTGTCTGGGCGGTCAGACAGCAGCTGCCCTCTCTTGGCCGCACCTCCCTGGGCGCTGCCCGCCCCTGCCCGCTCTGCCGGCAAGGAGGCCAGGCCAGGACAGGCCGGCTCGCCTCTCCCCGCCCCTCGCTCTCCCCTTCCCTCCCCACCCTGCCTTTGTCCTCAGGGCTGCAAGCATTTCACCCCTTGGCTTTCCCCCTGCCTATCTCCCCTGGCTTCCCGGCTCTGGGACGGGCGGGGTCACCTGTGCGCTGCTGTGTCACTGGCCCCTGGAGCGCTGCTACCCTGGTGGACACTCGCCGCCCACTGACCAGTGAGCTAGTGGGGCTCACGGAGACCCTCAAGTTAAATTTTCGGTCTCCAGGCTCTCCCTGGTGGTGCAACAGGTTAAAGCACCGCACAGCCGAGCTGGATCCCCCACCAGGAGTGACCCACATGGCAGCAGACCTCCCCTGACCCCCGCACACCCCTGCTGCTCCCCTCAGCAGTGGACTTCATCAATTTGTCTGTTCTGCTCCCCGCTCTGACTCTGGTGAAGCCTCTGGCCCCCGGCACCTCTGACCTGCTCCCCAGTTCTGTGTGCGTAAATAAAAAAAATCTTAAAAAAAATTTTTTTTTCACTCTCCCCCAAGACCAGCCTCTCGGTGAGGCCCTGTCTGCGAGCTGCGTGAGTGACCTGGACACGCTCTGCAGAGAAGGCGGGCCGGGGCCTGGGGCAGCGGACGGCCCAGCTGGACCCGCACAGGCCTCCTATGTCTCCTCGGAAGGGCTGTTTCTCACAGCTCGCCTCCATCTAAGGTTCCTCTGCTGTTCCTGAGCGGGACTGACCCCTCAGACCCCGCCCCCCGCCCAGGACCGACCCCTCAGACCCCGCCCCCCGCCCAGGACCGACCCCTCATCACCCCGCCCCCGCGAAACGGTGCTGTGCAGCTGCGGCTTCCCAGTCTGCTTGGGGTTTCTGAGCGCGAGGGCAGAGTAAACCCAGCACACACCTTCTGACCCCCGAGCCCGCGTGACCACAAGGTCCCAGGCCAGGGGTCAGCCCCCCAAGAGCCTGTTCCCCCAGCCACCCCGCCTCAGGCCCCTAGACCCAGCCCCCTAGACCCAGCCTCTGAACCCCCGGTCTCCTTGCAGTTCAGAGGCTCCTCTCAACCTGTGCTGGACGGATCTTAACAGGATAAAACCGGGGCCGTGACTGCTCAAGAGCGAGCCCGCCCTCCCCCAGCGCACTCTGAAGGGCCACAGGAGCGCGCTGCCCACAGGGCCGTGTCCACGGCCGCCCTGCTTTAAACACGCTTCGGCCAGCACTTGGGCAGCCTGTGGGCTCAAGGGAAGCCTGTCCTTCCTGTCCGGTCACGCAGGGTGTGGACGGTCCCTCGCCTGCATCACAGACTGCCTCGTCCCAGAGCCTCTGCCCAGCCCCAGCCGATGCGGTGACTGGCCGTCTCCTGCGCTGGGTATTGGCACAAAGACAACACAGAAGTCTGTTCTAGAATAAGCAGTGAATTAGCAAGCGTCTCTGTGCCATAAGCATTTGCTGAAAGCAGCCCGGGTGATTGCATGGAGAATGCACGGCAGCTATTTTTAGCTAACAAATGAGATCAGCAGCATCTAAATCTGGATGGTGGCTCAGTCTGGATGCCCGGAGCTGACTTAGGATGGAGTGGCACGCAGGGGGCACCCCCGCCCCGGCCACCGGCCACGGTCACTGCCACTCGGAGAGCCAGGCTGGAGGCCGGGGCGGTCCTGTCCAGCCCACGGCCAGAGCAGTGGAAGGATGCGCCCGCTGACCTCTGTCCCCAGGGGATCTGGAGAAAAGACCCATTTCTGTTGGGGGCATGCTGTCCCGGGGCATCATGGAGGGACCCTGGGCGGAGCTGGGAGATGAAGCTTTCTGAAAGAAAACTGACAGCAAGCCCAGTATGATGAGGAACGAGGCCTGCCATTGAGAGTTAGCTGGTTGATGAAAAATATAAATGACAACAGCAGCATTGGTGCTGGAAATAATGAACCCCACTCACCCCCAAGCCAAACTTCATCTGGGAAGTGGCCCAAAGACCACACAGACTGCATTTTAGGGTGTCACTGTTAATTCTGAGGAGAGGAGTTCCCACCATGGACAGACGAGTGGGAAAAGGGGAAGTGTTCTGGCGTGCTGTGGAATACTACTCAGCTATGAAAAGTGACGCGACCCTGCCCTTGGCAACACGGCATGGACCTGGAGGCAATGACACAAGAGAGAGACGTCAGGCGAGCAAGGAGGCTCCCGTGACGCGTGACAGAGAAAGAGACACAACAGACACCACACACATTAGCGAGACCAAGCAGAAACGGACGCCTCATTTATAAAAAACAGGCTCTCTACAAGTTCCTGCCGGCACCGTGGGGTGCACCCTCCTCCCCAGGACTGTCGGACACAACCGGGCTTCGTTCCGGGGAGCAGCTTTGACCTGGTCGGGAAGCAGCCGTGCACGGCTCTGGCCAGACACAGCGATGTTATCGGGGTGCACGTTGCTGCCCTCCTAGCCAGCTTGGAAGCGACACTCAGAGCAGCCCAGAGCCCCTGTGGCGCCCTCCCCCGGGCCACGTGCTCTGGACTCTGAGCCCGACACCCGCGCTCCCACGCCGCGGCCGGCTCACTGTGCCCGACCGGACTCTGGGCAACGGTGAACCCCACCCCGTGTGCCACTCGGAGCTCCGTCAGCTACAGTCACGCGCTCCTAAGGCGCTCGCACCTCCTGCTCCCCGACTCACACATCGAGCCCAGGAGCATGGTGCTGGGCACGGCGGGGCGCTGAGCAGGCTGCTGACCGCTGAGCGGCCTCGCTGACCACTGAGCAAACTTGCTGACCACTGAGCAGGCTGCTGACCACTGAGCAGTCTCACTGGTTGCTGAGCAGAATGCTGACCACTGAGCAGGCTCACTGACCACTGAACAGAATGCTGACCGCTGAGCAGGCTGCTGACCGCTGAGCAGGCTCACTGACTGCTGAGCAGGCTCACTGACCGCTGAGCATGCTGCTGACCACTGAGCGAGCTCGCTGACCGCTGAGCAGAATGCTGACCTGGCTGTGCGCTGAGCCCGTCCCGCACCCGCGGGCTACAGGATGAGGGCAGGGGTGGGCGGCAGGGACGCTGCAGCAGGCAGATCCCCAGGTGACCCAGGTGTGGGGGCAGCTTCCAGCTACGAGGCGAGAAGGGCCGAGCCAGGTGGGAAAAGCTGGCAGCAAGTAAGTGGGTTAGGCCAGCTGAAGTCCCCCTCATACCGTGAAACCGAATCCGGAAGCAAAGAAAATGCGGATGCTCCAGGTCTTCCGACTGGGACAACGCTATTTATGAAGGAGCAGCCGAGGGAGCTTAAAATCGCAGGTTTTCTCGAGCTTTCCATTCAAGCTGGGAGCAGGTCTGCCGAGGATACGGCTTCCAGATACAGTTATTCCAGCTCACGCTGGCAAGTGAGGCCGGAGCTACTGACACCCTCCCTGCCTCAGGCCTGCTGCCACGGACCCCCACCCAGGGGCTCGAGAGCAGGGCGCCCGCCTGGCAGCCCTGAAAAAGGGACAGACGATTCCCAGGAGAAAGCAGTCAGCTGGCAGGCTGGACAAGACAGGGCGCTCTCCCTCTGACCTTGCCGCTGCGTTCCAGAAATGACCAAGGAGAAACACGTTCAAAGCCAAACAAATCCGCCAGGCCCAGAATGTGAGGAAGAAAGTCGGCTTCAGTGAAGTAGACGCTGAATTCTAGGCTGCTGGCTGTGTCAGCTCGCTGTGACGGCCCTAGCTTGGAGGTACTTGAGGTTTTTAAAAATAAAACCTAGCATAGAGAGTACAGTGTTAGCAATTGGGTGGCTAGAAGCAAGACAAAACAGTTAGGACTGGAAAAAGGCTTCCACGTGATTTGAGCAAGAGGTTTGGGAACTCTCCTGCCGTTTCCTTCTGGGAAGACCAGCCGGACACCAGCTCCCGTCAGCAGTGGACTTTGTCGGTTGGCCTATTCTGCTCCCCGCTCTGTCTCTGGGGAGTCCTGTCACCCCCACACCTCTGGCCCGCACCCCAGTTCTTGTGTGCAGTAAATAAATCTTTTCTTAAACCCTCCCAGCATCAGGGGGGCAGCCTGTGCCCCCACCCATGCCACTGTTGCCCCCACGGGCCGTGGACCCCTGCTCTGGGCGGCTGTGCCCCGCCCCTCGCCGGGCAGGGCCGCCCCACGGGAGCCCAGAGGGGTGGTGACGGTGGGTCAAGCCAAACGCAGGCCGCTCTGCAAACAAGTGTCCAAGAAGGCAGACCAGCGTCGTGTGGCCGGCGTCTGAAGGCGCTCTGACCTCTGACCTGGTCGCGACTTCACGGGCGCCTGGCAGAGTGGCAGGGCAGCCGAAGAAAGCGCTGTAAAGGGGTTTTGCAGAAGAGTTTCATGAGCATAACACCCGCCCGAAGAGACACCGGCACGACCCGGCGCTCTGAAAACTGCTCCCGGCGTCAGCACAGCCCCGGCCCCGGCCCGGCCCCGCGGAGCCTGCAGGTGGCCTGCAGGTAGCCTCGCGCCTCTGGCAGAGTAAGTGTGTCCCGGACACCCAGGGACGCCCTTAAAGCGCACAACCACGATGCAGCCTTGGAGGGATCGAAAATGCAGGCATAGCAGGGAACAGAAAGCCTGGCGCTACCCCCGGTCGGACGTCTCGGATGAGCGTGGCATGTTCTCTTCAGTGATGGCATCAAACCAAGCAAGCGGCCATTTGTTGGAAGAAAATGAAAATCACATACTTATACCAAGACCAGAAATAATTCCAAATGATTTTGAAAGAATGAAAAGAAAATATCAGAACAGTTTCACAACCGTACGATGGGGAAGGACTTCCCGAGCGAGTGACAAAACCCAGAACCGCAAAGCGTGAAACGCCAGAGCGGTCACGTCGCCGAAACCACCACAAGCAACTGGGGGAGAAGCTGAACGATCCTGAGAAAACATGGGCAGGGCAGCTGACGCGGGTGGGGTGGCCGGCCTGGGCATCGAATCTCCCTCCGCTCCAGGCGATGCGACGGGCGGAGGACAAGGGGCCAGGGTTCTGGACAGCCGAGCGGGGACAGGGCCGGGAGCAGAAGGAAGCGAGGGCTGGAGGTCAGGGCACGAGAGCCGGGCTGGCGGTGCCGGCGGGGCCCCCGGGGACTCGGACCGGGCCGTTGATCCGCGCCCTCGGCAGCTCCAGCCTCGGGGAGGAGGAGGAGGCCAGCCAGCCTCGGGGCACGGCTAAGTCTTTGTCTTCTGCGGGGATGAGGAGCTGCTGCATTAACACGCACGCACGTTAGGAGAATTCACGTTTCAGAATAGCTTGAGGTTCCCAGAGCATGAGTGCAGACTGCAGCGAGCCCCGACGCTCCGGTACCCACAGCCTCCCGCGGTACCCACAGGCCCCTCCGCCCCTCCGGGGAGCGCCCCTGTGCGGGAGCCAGGCTGACCCCCCGCTCACCAGAGCGCCCTCCTGCTGCCCACTCCGTGGGCTGGGACACTGGCACCGGGCGGCAGCCCACCATCACGCGCCCTGCCCTCAGCGTCCTCTGCGCCCCGAGCGCCTCTCCGGCCGCCTCCAGGCGGCCGCCCACTGCTGCGCGTCTCTGGCTTCGCCTTTCCAGCAGGCAGCGAGTGCGGCCGGAGGTCGCACACATGACGGTAAAGTCTTCAGGAACACAGAGCTGGGCCTGCCTCATCTAAGCGTCAGGGCGTCGCCGGGTGCGGCACACAGGCCCCCACGGCGGGGGGCGGAGGCCCAGCGCGGGGAGACCCCGCAAGCCCTAAGCGACGCGAGGGCAAAAGCAAACGTTCGCTGCAGGGGCGTGCCACGCTGAGCCAGTGCCTAACGTCCCGTAAGGAGCGTGGCCACCCCGCGGCCCCAGGCACCTGCAGGCAGCTGCGCCCCACGGCTATGCCGAGACGCAGAGCGACGCCTCGCTGCCCGCCCCCGGGTCGGGTGGGCCGAGGGGCGCTCTGCCGGGCATCGGGCCAGAGATGCGGGTGTCGGGGAGACATGAGGAGGGGCGGTGGGGCGCGCTGGGTGGGGCTGCGGGAGGGCAGGTGCGGGGCGCTGGCCGCTGGGCACGAGGCCGATGTGGTTCCCTGTGCCGGAGGCACCGACGAGGCCAGCGGGGCAGGGACTCCGCCCCCTGGCCAGCAAGGGCAGCAGAGGACGGCCTCGCGGCTGGAGACGCCGTGGCAGGGGCGCGGGTCGCCCCGGGGCAGCAGACCGGCAGGTCCATCTGATGGCGAGTCCAGGCGGCGAGGCGGATCCTGCTGCCGGAGCAGAGGCCGGGACAGCAAACTGGCCCCTCTCACACTAGTCAACCCCCAGGCCAGCTGGCCAGTGACCACAGGGCAGGGGCAGGCAGCACAGGGCATCCGGCCACCCTTCAGCAGGGCTCGTGGGCCTGAGCCGGGCAAGGGCCAGAGTGTGGCCTGGCAGGG
>NW_004567108.1:1232351-1234323 GCF_000260355.1 Condylura cristata | reverse complement strand
CCCCTGAGCCTCTGGCCTGTACCCCAGTTCTGTATGCAAATAAATAAATCTTTAAAGAAAAGAAATGCTAACAGACGGCTGTCCCTCCAGAAACATTTTCCTCACTGCTTGGAAAAAGCAAAACTTGTTTTGGAATACAACACACGTCATTCGTTTGTATTCGATTCAACCTCATGATCTTTTGAAGGAAAACTTGAAAGACAAAAATTTACAGCAACGCCCACTCAGCAATCATTAACCGGCAGGCCCCTGGCTCTGGCTGAGGACCACGATGCGCAGAACATTTTCCCAGGTTGTGTCAACAAATGCGCCTCTGGGAAGTCACCCAGACGTCGCTGCTGTCGTGACTGCAGAGAGGCTGCGGGAAACTTGACTTCAGGTTCAGTCAGCCTGGTGTGCTCACGCACTCTGCGGCACTGAGTCTTCAAAAGTGTTGGTGCCGAGAAGCTATCACAGCTACGAGTGAAGTAGGAAGGCTCGCACTCAAACGGCTCTCGTGCGCAGTTTCGTTCTTCACGGTCTCTCCGATTTGTGTTTTGTTTGACATGCACTTCTGCAATCACATTGTCTAACTTTAGGGGACAACTTAAACTGGATGCTCCAACTTTAATTTTGAAAACAGCTGCACAGAGACATTGCTTCCAGAGTACAGAAGGACACGAGTTGCGTTTCTCGGTCCTCTCTCCTCACAGGCTCCTGGGAAGCTCTCACTGTGGAGAGGCCAGTGGGGGATCTCCCTGGCCCCAGCCTCCGCCCCCAGCTGCAGGCTGAGGAACCTGCCATGGACCCGTCTGACTGGGGGCTGCATGGGGGGCTGCGTCTCTGCTGAGGCTGCTCACCTCAGGCATGGCCAGCTCAGGGGTCGTCCCTCACGCCTTTAGGGCAAATGTCTCCCTCCTCACTATGAGTGTCAAGGGAGGATAAATGTTACTTTCGTTTCTATTTCTGAGTGGAATTACAGAAATGATTTTAATTTTGCATCAAAAAGCTATTTGCGGGCCTCTCTGGTGGTGCAGGGGTCGGAGCGCCTCAGCGCTGTGAAGCTGTCAGCAGCGCAGCGGCACCGGCCATCCCCGCCAGGGGGGGACCCGGGCGCAGCAGACCCCTCCTGTCTCCCGCTGCTCCCCTCAGAGTGGGTTCAGATCCGCCTGTTCTGCGCTGGTCTCTGTCTCCAGGGAGTCCTGTCACCCCCTCCTCTGGCCTGCACCCCAGTTCTTGTGTGCATAAATAACTCCTTAGGAAACTCGGCTGTTCAATATGAAATCAAAGGACATCGCGAAGCCCCAGCTGCGAGTCTCTAACAGGCTCTGTCCACAGATGACGCCGTTTCACTTCCTAGGGAGCCGCGGCCACGCCCTCGCAGCCGCCTGCGGCGAGCCGGGACCTTGACGGGAGCTCTGTTTCCCTCGCAGTGTCCGGCGACCTCGGTCACGCTCTGGACTCGCAGGACTGGGCAGTGACCTGCGGGCCCGCAAAGCCCCAGCACAGCCACCCCACCTGGGCCAGGCCGCGGGCTCCCCGACCCCAGAGGGGCCGACCTAGGCCCAGCCCCTCAGGTGCCTTCGAGGCCCCGCGACGCCCCTGAGCTGCCCGGGCCGCAGCGCCACGTGGCCCTCTCTAACCCCGAGGCTGGACGTGGATCGCGCTGAGCAGGGCGCGCGCCGCCGCGCGACGCAAGTCAAGAATCGCTCCAGCTCCGTGTTTCTGACAAGGGGGGGGGGGGCTCTGGCGCATTCTCCGCGCCCCTCATCCTGCCGGCTGCTGCTGCCGCTCCCCAAGGCCGAGGCGGCGGGAAGGCGGCGGCTTCGCACCTCTGCGCCAAAGGAACCTGCCACCCAGCGCAGGGACTCGCTGACTGCACAGTCCGGCGCCAAGGGGCCAGCCTGGACATTCGGAGCCACGCGCGGCCACGAGCAAAGCCGCGGAAGCAGAGCGCCGGGTGGAGCCGCCGTCAGGCTCCGCCGCCGGGCTG
>NW_004567108.1:1229446-1230366 GCF_000260355.1 Condylura cristata | reverse complement strand
TCGCCTCCCGGTGGTGGACAGGCCAACACTGGCACGGGAAGGTCTGGCCTGAGTCCATTTGTGTGCAAATTTCTAGAAAAGAATAAAAGCACAGACGCAGAAAGGTCAGCAGTTGCCTGTGGCTGGACACTGAAGCCGAATTCACTGTCAGTGGGCAGCAAGAGCTTTCTGGGGGATGAAATGTCCTCAAGCGGGATTACAGTGATGATGGCACAATGAAGATCACTCCCACGAGAGTGTATGTGATATAAATAATAATTAAATAAGTCATGTTGAACCCCAGCGGGGTGCGTCAGGAAGGCTGTCAGGACTCCTCGCTTAAACACACTGACTCCCTGGTCACTCAGCCCTGCAATGTCACCAGCTCTAGGTGAGGCCCTGAGCCCTCCGAGTGCCTCCAGGAGCCCCGGCCAGTGCCAGACAGCTGAGCCCAGCCTGCAGCCGAGCGGAGGGGAGGGTGCGGGGAGTGTCCGTCCCAGCCCCTGGGGTCAGAGCGGCCTGGGTTAGCAGCCAGTCTGATTTGCAAACCATCTTTCATGCGTACTAAATCATGTTTGCTTTGACACGGTCAGGGTCAGCCACCGAAGAGGAACTGTGATGCCCAAGATAAAGCAAATGTCCCCGGGGCTGACAAGACAGTACAAGGCCTGCAGCAAGCCTGGACAGCCCCGGGTGCTCGGGCTGGTCGCTCGCTGGGGAGCTGCCGCCTTCCTCAAGGGCCCCCAGGCTGCACTGGGAGTCAGAGCCGCCAGGCTCGGCCAGGCTTCTCTGGGGACCCGACAGACCCCTCGAGGAGAGGCTCACCCCTGCCCTCAGGAGGATCCCGAGAATGGCCCGGGGAAACTCACACCTGCCCCACAGGAGGACCCCGAGAATAGCCTGGGGAGACTCACCCCTGCCCTCAGGAGGACCCCGAGAAT
>NW_004567108.1:1227665-1228805 GCF_000260355.1 Condylura cristata | reverse complement strand
TCCAGTTGCCTTGTTTTTAGACCTGGGAATGATTTTTCTGTGCAGCTGTATTAAAATGTAAAGCCAGGGGCCCTCCCTGGTGGCCACTGGGTTAAAGCACAGTGAAGCGCTCGCAGCCACTGTCCCTGGGGAGTCCTCTCACCCCGCCCCGGCCTGTACCCCAGTTCTTGTATGCATAAGTAAATAATTTAAGTCAGAGCCTGCAGTTAAAAGCAGGCGGGAGGTGGCCTGAGACCGGCCGTGGCCAGCAGTCAGGGGCGTGGCTGCCGAAATGACCGAAGCTCTGAGGCTTCCACGGGGCCTGCGGTCCTGCTCCCCTCGCCGGGACAACGGGAAGCAGCCCGTGATTTTGTAAAGTCTTTGAAAATAGGAAAGCTACTTGCATGCAAGATTTTTTTTTTTTTTAGTTTTTCCTAAACTCTATAAAGAAAAATTCACCTCTTAAAATTGCTGGAGACCTGTCTTAAGGGGCCGCGGAGTGATGGCAGCTTACCACCCAGCAACGCCTGCCCTCACCCTCGCCCTCCCGGGAGCTCACCAGAGGGGCCAGCAGCCCGCTCACATTACCTGAGAGATGCGCAAGGGCAGCTTGGCGAGGCTCTCGGGGTGCGCCGAGGCCGCTCCGAGCGCCGCTCTTCGGAGCTTCTAGCAGAGGGAAGTGGTCGCCCGCGGGGTCTGCCCGCGTGGTGCCGTGCGGGCGCCCTGGCCTGGCAGGGAGGGCGCCGCTCTCTGGCCCTTTGCGGCATTGTTTGCCGTTGAAAACAGCTGCCCCTCGCTGGGGTGGCCTGCACTCCGGGCAGTGCGTGGAGGCCAGCTCACCCGCGAGCGGCCGGAGACTCGCCCTTGCTGCCCGGGCTCGGCCCCTGCCACGGGCTGGGAGCCCACGCGGGCGGGCGGGCTCCGTCGGCCAGCGCACCTGCGCGGGTGAGCCCTGAGCGGAGGACAGGCGTCACAGACGTCAGGGGCGTCTGGGCCAGTTCTGGCTCGCCCTTTGGTTTGCCTCCGTGGAGTCCAGCCTCGGGCCCAGCATTCCTGAGCTCAGACAACACGCTGTTCAACAAGTGCAATAGAAGCTCAATCTGGAAGGCGGGAAAGAAGCCCCATCCCAGGGAGCACTGGAGCCCGGGGGGAAGGGGCCGG
>NW_004567108.1:1211552-1213759 GCF_000260355.1 Condylura cristata | reverse complement strand
CCGGCCGGGGTGGCACAGCAGAGGGCAGCAGAGCGAGGCCCCCGCCCGGCACCGACTGGCACAGCCGCGCAGGGAGACCAGGGCTTCCCGGTCGCGCCCGAAAACTGAGTTTCTGCCCGCGAGTTAGCGGACGAGGGCCGGCGTCCTCACTGCCCATCCCACGCGTCGGTGCCATCTGACCGCCGCGGCCCGGAGACCGGGCAGCCGCGCTGCGCCGACCGTGCGACGCCCACTGTGCTCAGCGTTCGGGCTGCCGGCCACAATGGTGCAGCCGGTGGGTGCCAGGAGGCAGACTCCCGGGAGGCAGCTCTGGCGCTCTGCAGAGGGCGGCGCGGCGGCCGGGAAACCCTGGGGCCACGGCGGCTCTGACCAGGCGGGCGGCCGGGCACATACCTTGTGGTACAGGTGAGGGCTGGAGAGCGGGTTGGGAGAAGTGGCCGCGATGGCCGGGGAAGACATGTGGTGGACGGCCTTCAAGGCGGGCGTCCCTTCAACGCTCACTGGCCGGCAGGGGACGGGGGCCACCCCGAGGGCCGGGGCCGCGATGGTGAACCTGGCCTAGGAGCGGAAGGCCCAGAGCCCGGTCAGCACCACACCGGCAGGAGACCCGGCCGCCGTGTCCATTCTCGGGCATCTGTGCCGGTGTGACGCCGCAACACCTGGCACCACAGCGAGCTGCGCTCTGCGAGGGACCCGCACCCAGCTGGGGAGAAGCCGGATGACGCCCCCAGGGAGCTCAGTTCTGAGGGCGCCCTCCTCGGGCAGCCCCACCCACACACCTCGGAGGGCGGCAGGCCGGGCGCCGGCAGGGGCCATGGCCCGGCACAGGTGCGGCAGCCCCCAGAGTGCGCACTTCTGTGCCAAGGGCCCTGGTGCGGGACAGGCGCTGCCAGGCCCGTGGGGGGGCAGAGTGGACAGCAGCCGCTGGCCTCCGGGCGGGGGTCTCAGTCTGGAGCTGGGCCTGCTCGGACCGCTCCCCACGCAGGAGGCACACCCAGGGGCTCCGACAGCCTCCTGCTGTGCTAGCCCCCCTCTTCCTCCCGGGGCGCCCTCACCCCAGCCCAGAGAGGCCACAGGAGGTACAGGAGCACGTGCGGACAGTGCCTCGTCCCCCTGCTGCCGCCCTCCCGCAGCATAGCCACACCGGGCCTCCCGCCGCTGTCCAGGGAGACCAGGGCCACTGCCCGCACCCACGGGGGCCAGCAGGCCGCGGTCGGCAGCGAGCCCGCCTTGCACTGGCTCCCCCAGGCCCAAGATCCCAGGGACAAGCCCAGAGAGCAGCGGTCAGAGACGTGGTCAGATGATGCCCGCACGTGGAGCCTGACGGGCTCGATGTCATCTACATCTAAAGGCTGGGTAATGTAATGGGCTTCGGCCACAGGCATCTTCACTGACAGACACCCGCCAGCGTCTCTTGGAGTGGTTTTAAGCTCTAAATTGGCTAAACTTAAAAAACTAAATCAGTGAGTGCACGGAAGCCCGCTGCTGCTGCCAGAGCCACCGGCCTGGCGCTCCACACTGGCACGGCAGCCCCGCGCAGAGGCCAGGGCAGCGCCCAGGCCCCCACAGCCAGCCTGCCCGGCAAGGCCACCAGCACTCAAGAGCCAAGGAGCCTGGCCCCTGGGGCAGCAGGACAACCGGCTGCAGAGCGACAGGAGCGATGCCCGGCCCTGAAAACAAGAGTCTCCCAGCTCGCGGACATCGGGCTCCGAGCCTGGCTGCTGGCTCCTCGGACACGGCCGGCCGGTACCTACCTGCGTGTTCGTCGTCACGACCAGCGTCCTGGATGCGCTGGACTGAGCTTTGCCGCTGGACATGGGCAGGGCAGCCGGCAGGCTGGCCAGCAGGGGCGCCGGGGCCTGGAGACTGAACTGGTACACACTGGGTGTGCTGGAGGGCGGGGTGTCCGAGTCCTGAGGGGACAGGGCTGCTGCGAACTCACCCCGCGGCGCGGGCCTCCGGCGCTGACAGGCCGGCCAGAGCCGCCTGGCCCTCAGCCTGGCCCTCCCAAAGGGGGTGTCACGGGGTGCGGGCACACACCTGGACGTAGCTGCCCTTAACCCCACCTGGGGGCCGCAGCTCTCCCAGGAACGCCACCACTGCCCAGGGCCGCACAGCGGCGACCGGCCCCCGGCCCCCAGCGCTGCAGGCAGAGCGGCCCAGAAACAGGGACAGGCTCGGCGACGGGGCGCGTGACCGGTCATGGC
>NW_004567108.1:1208719-1211345 GCF_000260355.1 Condylura cristata | reverse complement strand
CTGGCCTCGGCCCTGGGGCCTGCGGGGGAAGGGGCTGGTGAGCCGGGCCGCGGGCCAGAGGGGCCGTCCGCAGGCTCGGGGCGCGAGCCCCCACTCTGACTGACCTAACTCTGAAAGGACTAGACACGGGCACCAGGACCTATGAAGTACCGGGACAGGCGGGCACCCCGGGGTCCCGACGCAGTCGGGCGGGCGGGCGGCCGCCCCCCACCCACCCCAGGGATGGGGCTGCAGCAGCTCACTCTCGGCACCCTTGTGCTGTGCTCACACGTCAGGCAACAAGGTGCATCGAGCAGAACTTTCTAGGTTCACGTCACTCTTGGCCCACCGGCGATGCAGCCTTCAGCCTCAAACCCTGCGCCCCCCGCAGCAGGAACGACGCCTCACCGAGGTCGGGGCCCGGGGGGGCCTTGCCGCCCCACTTCTCCTTGATCCAGCGCCGGTAGTCAATCACCTCCTGCGTGACCTTGATGATCCGCCCCAGTGTGCTGCAAGAGGCGCGCTGGCTCAGCCCGGCCGGTCGCCACCCGCCTGCCCGGCCCGTCACAGCGCAGCGAGGTGCTGGGAAATGCGACTCCACAGCAGAGCTGGGGCTCCTGACCGGGCCGGGGCTCGCCCAGGCCCCGCTGTAGCAGGGCGGGCCTGTGGCAAGAGGCCCCGCTGGGCCGGCCACCAGCGATGGCTCAGGCCCGGAGCCCAGGGGAAGCCCCGCCGCCCAAGGCCGCCCGCTCACTGCGGGCGTGAGACCGGACCCCTGGGGTCCGGCTCTGCTGCAAACCCCGGGGGCAGGGCCCTTGGGCGTCTGGGGCCCTGCAGGGCCCTGGAGTCCCCAGTGGGGGGGGGCAGCTGGTGAGGAGGAAGGCGCCGGGAGCGCGGGCGGGGAACCCGGACAGAGTGGGAGGGCGGCTCTGGCAGACAGCCAGGACGGGGAGGGGAGTCACACGCAGGCCCAGGCCGGGTGGCAGCACCACGGCTCAGCTTGAAGCTGGGGGCCCCCTCCGCCCCCGCCCCCATGACTGCCGCTGCCCCGGGCCCTGGACTCATTCCAGCCTCAGCCGCCCTGATGCGGCCGGGCCTGCTCAGCTGGGCGTCTGCCCGTGAGGGCAGCGGGCATTTCGTAGCTGTCACTTGAAATCCTGTCTTCTTTGCCCTGTGAACTCACATCAACGGTCTGCTGGCCCTGCCCTGGGGCATGTGGATGGCTGAGCCCTGGAATGGCCACAGGAGTTTGCCCGTCACAGTCTGGGCCCCGCACCCCCGGGTCCCGCCTAGCTCAGTGCCCCCCCACCTGCAGAGCTCAGACGGCCCGTCGCGCTGAGGACAGAAGGCCCGTCGCGCCCCCGCGCCCCACGGCCTGCCCAGTCAGCGCGCCCCGCGGAGGCGCAGCTGGGCCCCGGAAGCCCTTCCTGCCCCGCCCCAGCGAGTCGGCCGTGGCGGCCAGCTGGGAAGGCCCCTCCCCGGCGCGCTGGGCACAGGCGCCGCGCAGAGCCGCGTCACCTCTCCGAGTCCCTGTTGGGGTAGGACCGGGCCAGCGGCGACACGGCGTGGCTGAGGACGATGTAGGCGTAGTCGAAGACCTGCTTCACCTGCATGGCACCGTAGGAGCTCCGGCCAACGTCGTTGCCTGCGAGGAGGCGGCGCTCAGACCGCGGCCCCAGGGCCCTGCGCCCATTCGCGTGGCCGGCCAGACCCGCAGCCCCAGAGCCCCGCCTGACAGCAGCGAGCGCAGGGCCTCGGCCAGGGCCGGGGCGGCGGCCACAGAGGGCCGGGCAGCCCATGTGGCACAGACCACGATGGAGCGGGCAGCAGCAGTGGCCAGCCCACTCTGGCAGCCGGAGACCTGAGGGCCTCGCGGCCTGCCCCGGCGTCCCTGCCCACGTGGCGGCGGGAGCGTGTCCCGCCCACAGAGGCTCAGGAAGGGTGGAGGGCCAGACGGGCCGCGAGCCACACAAGCCAGCAGAGACTGGGGGCTCCTGCAAGGTCTCCTCAGGCTGAGACTCCCTGACACACACCGGGGCACCTTGGACAGGCGGGGCCTGTGCAGCAGGCCTGGAGCCCTGCCCCCAGGGCCACTCGGACAGGCACCTGCAGGCAGGGAAGGGCCTACAGGAAGGGCCCAGCAGAAGCGCGGCTGCGAGCCCGAGTCCCACGTGGGGGGCCACTTCGTCAGGAAGCCGCGGTGCCGCGTGACTGTCCGCGCAGAAAACCCTGCGGGACCCCAGGGGCGTGACAGCCTCCCTGCCTTGCGGCAGACTTCCCAAATGGCCTGGATCAGAGGAAGACGGACGTTTCCTAATTCTCACTGCGTCTTCCCGGCGGACCACGCCAGGAACGGGACTGCAGCCGAGGGAGCTCACTGCCGGCGCCCGCTGTGAAGGCCGCGGGCCTTACCTGGCAGCAGAGGGTCCTCGATGCACAGCATGGACGGCCGGTGCCCGCCGGTCATGGCCTTCACGACCTCCTCTTTGGCGACATAGGCGCCGCCTTCTTTTATTCTGATGCCGGTTTTTAAGTAATTAAAATTTCTTCCGTAGAGTTCAAAAAATTCTACAAGCAGCATTCCAAGGTTTTCATCCGCTCTCCGGGCATCGATCCTCGGGTGCAGCTGCGAGAGCAAGGCCCAGTG
>NW_004567108.1:1203449-1207154 GCF_000260355.1 Condylura cristata | reverse complement strand
CGGCCTCCCCAGGCGGCTCTGGGCACAGCCGGGAGGGGTCCGCCACGCCGACCAGGCCGAGCTGCAGCCGGCTAGGGCCACGCCCGTCGTTACCGACAGGGTACCGCGAGGGCGTGACGGCCGCCCACGAGGCCTGCTCCGTGCGAGGGCCGCAGGGTCCGCACAGCAGGGACCCCCTGGCGCAGGAGAAAGCGCCGGCCGGCCGGCCGCACCTTCATGTAACTCCTGATGAGCTCCGCCGCCCGGACGCCCGTCTCCATGTTGAAGCTGATGTCCACCTTCACCTCCGTCTCCTGGTCCGTGAGCTTGATGATCGGCACCTGCCAAGGCTGGATTTCAGATACGGGCCTCTGCCCGCGCCCGCCCCTCGCGGCGCACCTGCGAGGCGCCGCCCCGAGGAGCCGGGGCGCTGCCGGCCACCTCCCCGGTCCTGGCGCCGGCCCCGCACTCACGGTCGCTTTGTCCAGGACT
Organism: Condylura cristata; assembly: GCF_000260355.1. Taxonomy (NCBI): domain Eukaryota; kingdom Metazoa; phylum Chordata; class Mammalia; order Eulipotyphla; family Talpidae; genus Condylura; species Condylura cristata. The sequence continues at coordinate 1,206,683 of NW_004567108.1, read as the reverse complement.
TTGATGGAGCAGGGCTCGGCCACGTTGTGCTTCCGCAGGGCCTGCTCCAGCAGCTGCAGCGGGGGGCGCTCCCACTTCCCGAAGACCACCAGGTCGATGTCGCTGCCGGGGAGGAGAGTGCGCGTCACCGCAGGCGGGCTCACCCTCCAGGGCACACGCAGCCCGGCCTCGAGGGACGTGGGGAGGCAGCGAGGTCGGCGGCAGGTCCAGCCCCAGGGGGCAGTGTCCACACTCGCCTGCAGCCTGCAGGCACGCCTGCTGCCCCGGGACCCACCGCCTGGCCCCAGCCCGCCCCCATACCCCCTTGCCAAAGCCAGCCCCAGAGTGTTCAGCCTCCTCAGTGCCAGGGCAAACAGAGGGTGAACTGAAAACCAGCTTTCAGCGAAGCAAGACACCGAGGACACTGTGCAGGGCAAGAGTCCTTAGAGACGCAACCGTGCAAAGTGGCCTGGGAACAGCTCTAAACCCCCACTGGCCTTGAAAATGTCTGCTTGAAGCTCTAAGAAAGCAAAAAGAAACCTCAGAGCATGCCTGGGGGCCTCGCCGTCACCGCCAGGCCAGGGAGGGACCCCCAGGCCCAGCAGACCCCTCCTGCCTCCCCACGGCCCTCTCAGCAGCGGCTCTCAGGGGATCCGCCTGGCCTGCTCCCGCGGTCCCACCCCGCACCTCTGGCCTGCACCGCAATCTGCAACTAAATCAACACTGTATGAAGAGGCAGCTCCCGCCGTCCCTGCGGCCAGGGTGCAGGGGGAGGGGCCAGGGAATCGGTCAGGACGCTCACAGAGGCCCCGCATCCACCTCCCCACACGCAGCCACCCGCGCTCCCCTTGGGCTGCCCCGCCCCGCACCCCACAAACATGGCCACCACCCCAGCACCGGCCTGCGCTCGCTCACCTGGTGGGAAGGTAGAGACCTGTGCTGAAGCTGCCAAATATCTGCACCTGGAGAAGGAGAAGGAGCCGCTTAACACGCGACAGCCAGACCCCGCCGCCCTTGCGGGGGAGACGAGCACCCCAGGAGGGCCCAGCCCGCCAGAGGGCAGTGTCTTAAACTCGGGGGGACTGTCGCACTGCACCCACACATGTGCTCAGGGGCTCCGCCACCCTCCAGAAGTGCCGGGCCGGGGCCGACCCCGTAGGTCTCCGCCCACAGCACCGCGTTTGGGGCAGCTGGTCTCTGGGAAGCGCGGGGCGCCCGGCCGGGGGTGCTGGCGGGCCAGGCCGGCTGTGGGGCTCGCCTCTGCCGGGAGGGGCATGCAGGAACAGCCTGGGGTGCTGCGGGGCTGGGCGCGGCGCGGGGTCCCTGACCGGCGGGCACCCACCTCGGCCGCGGGCCACAGGTCCTTGACCACCGTCTCGATGCGCGTCACCACCTCCCTGCGCATGGCCGCCTCCTCGGGGCATGGGGACATGAAGTCGTAGAAGTCGATGATCTCCTCGTGGAGCCTGGCGGGGAGCGCAGGCGTCACCCCGGCCCCGCGGCAGCGCCAGCACCCCTGCGCGCCCCGCCCCGGGGAAGCGGGGCGGCCACCGACCCCGCAGGCGCCTGTAAGGCCGGCCCGAGGGAGCCACCTCGGTGGCTGCATCCAGGAACTGACGCGTCCCAGACAGACCAGGGGCTGCGGCGGCCGGGAGGGGCGGGTCTGTCGCCGGGGGCCGCAGGCCGCCCCGCATGAGCCCACGGGAGGCGCCACCCCTGCCCGCCCAGCACCCCGCCCCACCAAGTCACGGGTGCTGTGTGCACCCCGTGCCTCCTCTAGCAGACACAAACTCCCTAGCTGGGCAAAGAGTCGCCAGGTGGCCAGGCCGGTCAGTGTGCTGAGTGGGGCGCGGGCCCCGACCACCACCGGGCGCAGGCGAGGGCACCAGGGTGGCCAGGCTGCGCGCCAGCCCCGCGCTCCCCATGGCACCGCGTGTCTGGTGCAGCCCAGGGCCCGGGTGCGAGCCCACCTCCTGCCACCTGTGGCCGCAGCGGCCCTCGCCCACCGCGCCAGGGTCTGTTCTCCCTCAGTGCAAAAGCAGCCCAGCCTTGCAGAGGGCAGGAGCCCCAGAACTGGCCCCCCCACCCCCGGACACCACCAGGCAGCGAGTCTGGGTGGAGCCAGGCCTGCGCTGTGGGTGGGGGGCGGCCCCACACCCCTCCCAGTCGGAGAGGGGGACGCACAGTCCGGGCAGGCCGGGACGCTCCCCAAACTTCCTAGAGGAGACGTTTAAAATCTTCAGACCAAACGTGGACGAGAGTCACGTGGCAGAGCGCAGCAGTCACGGGCCCTGGGAAAGCATAAGGATGGCAGCTGCCCCCAGGACGGGCGCGACTCCCGCGAACGGGCGTGGGGGGGCCGTGCCCACCCCGCGTCCCCACTCGGAGACCCGGCCCTGCTCAGCGCGCTCCCACCGGCTCACCCCAGAAGTGTGCTCCTGACCCAACGACAACTTCAAAGGGGTCAACCTCTGCGAGCACGGGCCCCACGGGCCAAGGGAACACGGGAGTGACCGGCGCCCGGGGCCACAGCCAGCGTGACCACAGGCCAGGGTGGTGCGCGCACGAACTTTTTAAAAGCCCCGTAGGAGCAGGGAGAGTGAGTCCGCTCACGCGTCAGCAGCGGGACGGGTTCTCCGCTCTCCCGCACGCGGCTGCCCGCCCGCTCACCCCGCAGCCAAACCTCGACACCGGGCGTTCAGCTCCCTCGACCCACACTGGCTACCTGCAGCGGTCGGACGGCACGCGTGGCCGTGCTGGTCTCGGGCCGCCTGTCCTGCCCCGAGACCCCAGCCCGGACGCTCCCAGGCAGTCGGTGGCTTCAGGCTCGCCCGCCTGCCACGCCACCTCCCACCTCAGGAGCACTGGGGGGCGACAGCCCCGCCCAGCCCCCGGCGCAGACAGCACCCCTCTGCCCTCCCAGGCCCAGGGCCCGAGAGTGGGCTGGACCAGCCCTGGGTCCTCGGCCACCACGGTCAGAGTGGCACGTTCACGTTTCCCTAAGCCCACCAGCCGCGTGTGTCGTCTAAGGGGGAGGGGCCAGTGAACGGCCCACAGGCGGTGGCGTGACAAGGGCAGCCCACGCCGTGGCAGCCCAGCTCGGACACTGGCAGGAGGAGTCGCCGAGCGCGGGGAGGAGCCCTCAGAGCACGCCACGGGGAGACCCCGCGGCTGCCGGCACCGCCTCACCGGCTGCGCCTCGGCGTCCCCACGGAAGCAGCAGCACGAGGAGCCGGTGAGCGCGGACGAGGCGCA
>NW_004567108.1:1201809-1203102 GCF_000260355.1 Condylura cristata | reverse complement strand
GCTGGGCTGGGCTGGGGCGGGCCAGGGCCCAGCCGCCCCGATGCTCACCCGGGCCCTGCCACTCCTCTCTAGAGGCGCCAGCGCCCACCGGGAGGCCCTGGGCAGTCTCATGGTCCCGCTTGGCGCTTCCACATCCTCAGACCAAAACGGCACACAACTCACCAGATGCCCGTGCTCACAGACCCAGTGGGGCTGTACCTGCGCCCTCCGCAGCAGGACGGGCATGCCCGGCCCCCGGCCAGGCTCGCGCGGGGCCCACGCCCTTCCTCGCACTCTGCTCCCCTGGGAAAGCAAAGGCCCGGGTGCTGAGGTGGGAGCAGCTACCGCTGCGGCCAGCCAGGGTGGGCGTGTCCAAGGGCAGCGCCTCGCCGGTCAGGCCCGCGGGCTCAGCCGCAGCCTTCGGCACAGCAGAGCCGGCAGCATCCCGCCGGCCTGGCTGAGGGACGGAGGCAGCAGGCGCAGCAGGGGCCGCCCAGGACCTCACTGCCTGACCCGGGCCACGCCCAGGAGGCGCTGCCGCGGGAGAGGGCGCCACGTCCACGCGGCTGGGGCAGCTCGCTCCGGCGGTCCTGAGGCAGCCCGGAGCCCTTACTCCGGCTCAGGCACGTCTCCGGTGCATCCTGCAGCCTGGCCAAGGGGCCCAGCGGCCCATCAGCGCGGCCAGCAGAGGTGGCCGTGAGGCAGGGCCCAGGCGGAGGCTGCGGCTTGGCCATGACACGGAACACAAGTGGCAGCTGTGCTCCAGGCCCGCGGGGCACCGCCGCAGACGTGCGGCTTCGCTTGGCCAAAGTCCCTCGCCCCGACCCCAGACACGAGCCCGGGAAGGGCCCGGCGCCCGGGGACACCGGCTGAGGCACGGGGCACTCAGACTGCGGGAGAGCGGGCGGGGGCAGGGGAGGGGCGGGGACCCGCAGGCCTGCCAACTGCGGCCCCCGCAGGCCCACCCAGCCCAGTCTGCACCAGCTTCTCCAAGCCAAGCTCTGGCCTAGAGGAAAGTTTCTCTTTTCCAAAACCAGGCGAGAGGCCTCTCCTGTCCAGTTGGCAACAGAACCAGCAAACTTTTGGTTTCAATTTCCTTCCAGGAGGAGAGCGCAGCCTTTGTAAGCCTCACGTGACTCCGCGCTCTGCCCAGTCTCCTCAGCACGCTCAGACGGGCATCCTGGCCTCCCCACACCCGACACGTGAGGAAACTGGGAAGTCAGAACCCAGAGCCACGGGTCCTGATCCCCCTCCCAGCAGGAGCGGGCCACCGCTGGGGGCCCCAACGCAGCCCAACTCCCAACCGGCGTGGCC
>NW_004567108.1:1199591-1201097 GCF_000260355.1 Condylura cristata | reverse complement strand
GGCCCTGCCCGGCCAGGGTGCCAGACGGGCCACTTACTGAAACGGAGCGCGTCTCCCGACATTCCTATTCAGAGGAGCCCTAGCAAGAGTCGGGGCGCAGGCCCGGCACAGGGCAGGCTGGCTCTGCCACGAGGCGCCCGGACTGGCTCCGCACGCACGGCGTGGGCTGGCACTGGCCTGACACTCCAGGGGTAAGTCTTAACCAGGTCGTCTGCCACGGGGTCGCCCGAGCCAGCAACCGCCCTGCCTGCCCTTCACGTGGCGCCACTTAGGTCGTGGCGACGAGGGTGCCCTTGGGCTGGCGGCGCCCCGTCCCTGAGGGACACAGTGGGCAGGGTGAAGGGGCAGTGCACTCAGGAGGTGCCCGCTCCATCACCCCCGCTCAGGGGCAGGCCAAAGGGTCCTCAGCCAAGGAAGCAGACCCGGACCTCAGGCTGGATTCGGGCCCCAGCCCTGCCCCCAGGGAAGCGGCCCGTCCCTCGGCCGGCAGGGCTCGCCCACGACCACTGATCGGTGAGAGGCCCTGGGCCCAGATCAGGGCAACAACCCAGCCAGAGGCGGGACCAGGAGCCCCGAGGGCCAGCCTGCCAGGCTGCGGAGGCAGCAGAGAACAGTGCAGGGAGACCGCCCTTCCTTCTCGCCACGCCCCAAGGGCGCCCCGGGAACCCCCAGGCCCAGCCACAGCTGCCAGTAGTCCAGACCCAGCCCAGGATGGCTGCCGTGGCACCGGGCCTCAGGACACGGTGACAGGCCCCTGCCCTGCGCGATGGTAGCCACCAGCTAAGGGGACAGCTGAGGAGCCGGGAGGCCCCCCAGGAAGGCAGCACAGTCAGGGGACTGAACCCCACTGGTGAAAGGGGCGATGCTGCAGGCAGACCCGAGCCCAGCTGAGAGGCCTCAGTGACCAGCCCTGCGTCAGCCCCCAGAAGCTGAAGTGAAGGTCCCGGAGTCTGGGTCCGGTCATACCACAGAGCAGCGCTGGCTCGCAGGGAGATGTTGGCCAGGAGGTGCCAGCCCCCAGCCGTAGGGAGGCCCCCACCTGCACGGCCAGCGTCCAGGGCAGCATGCAGGCGTCTCACCATGCCGCAGGCTGGCCAGGGGCTCCAAGGGCCTCGCCACAGTCCCACTGGCCGGGGCCACCTCCCGGTGCCCGAGGCGCTTGCCCCGGAGTCTGGCCGGAACGATGTCGTCACCTGTCAGGCTGCTGGCCTCAAGCACAAAACCCCATTTCTGGGCTTAAACCCGGGGACTCCTGTTTGGATGGTGCTAGGCTTCTCGCTCCACAACCGGTGCCCAGCCCCGGGCACAGCGACGGAGCCCCGGTGCAGACTCCTCACCCCAGGGCTGAGTTCTCTCCCTCCTCCTCCTCTGAGGGCCGCTGCTATGAAGCCATGTCAAGGGCAACAATGCTACTTCACATGAAAGGGCCCCCCGGGGGCGCAGGGGTGAGTCCCATCCCCGGCCAGGGAGTGACCACAGGGTGCAGCAGACCCCTCCTGTCTCCCC
>NW_004567108.1:1196837-1198046 GCF_000260355.1 Condylura cristata | reverse complement strand
GGCCAGCAGGCGGCCCCGCAGCACCCAGAACTTCAGGTCCGGGGAGAGCGGGGGCCCTCCTGGGGCCCCGGGGGTGGGTCCTGACCACGGCAGCTGGCAAGGCCACCCCACGGCCAAGAGCGGAGCCCGACCGAGCACCTGTGAGCACCGGGCCCCGGCTAGCGGGCTGCAGGTGAAGCGGCTCCACGTGAGCTGTGGACCTGCTCTCTCGCACCTGGGAGAGGACAAGAGGCTGAGCCGAGGGCCTTGGGGCAAGCTGCCCCAGGAGCTGGCAAAGCACCTGGCACGCAGGTGGCGCACCAGAAGCCCCCAGGGAGGAATCACTCAGCAGGCAGCAGCGCAGGCGGGACTCCAGCCCCGGGCCCACCGCGGGCGGAGCGGAGGTCCTTCCAGTTAGGTGGCAGCCTGCAACCCACAGCCCCCCAAGACACTGCTCCCGCACCTCCTCTCAAAGCTCTGCGAGAAGTGGGCGGGAGAAGGAGGAGCAGCAGACCTGGCGGGGCCTGCAGGGCGCCCTCGGGCCCCAGGGCACTATCCCACACTCTTCAAAGCAGGTCCACTCGTTTCCCAAAAAGTTCAAACAGAAATAAAAAGGGCCCGCGATACAGGACGTGCGGCGCACCGGAAACCCTCAGAGTCCTCTAAACCGACAGGACACCCCGTGGGCAGGCCTGTGCCCTCAGCCCCGATGAAGGCCGCGAACCAGGCTCCGAAAGCAGAGTCCGGGAAGAGGGGCCGCCCAGCCCTCCCCTGGCTGCTAAACCACAGCCCCCAGGCGCACACTTCTGGGGGTCTCGATTTCTGTGGGGTCTGCTCAACCTAAAGGGAACCCCTGGGGCCCTCTAGGTAGGTGGGGAAACAGACAAAGGTGAGAGCTCCCCAAGGGCAGGCCACGAAGGTCTGTGATCTTTGCAGACCCCGGCTGATGTTGCAAAGGCAGGTGAATCCCCTCTGGGCAACTTCAGCACCAGGTCAAGCCCGCACACAAACCCTCCTCCACCAAGAAAAGTAACTTCCAAATTAGGTGCTGGCTAAGGTGTATCCTCATCAGAGCCCTAGTTGCCTTTTGAAGAGACGGCTGGAAACTAGAAATGAACTGAGGGGAGACACCCACATGGTCACCCCTGACACCTAGGGTCACCCCTGACACCTAGGGCGCGCGCTGCTCCCCACCTGTCTCGCGAGTCAGCGGCCAAAGGCCAGGCCGGG
>NW_004567108.1:1190457-1194982 GCF_000260355.1 Condylura cristata | reverse complement strand
GCCCGGGCGCCGCCGCTGTCCTGCTGGTCCCTGCAGTCTGCGCCGCCCACGTGCGCCCGCGGCCTCCGAGGAGCAGGGCCTGCGAGCGCCGGCTGGTCCGTGGCCTTCGCAAAGGGCTTTCTTTGCAGAAATCAGGCCGACGTGACCGTCTGGGCACACCGCTGCGAGGTCGAGGAGGCCGCCTGGGCCCGGCGGCCTGCAAGGTCCAGCGTGCCTACTTGGGTGTCACGCTTGCTGGCCTGGGTTGATGGGGCTGGCCCGCCATGGCAGGCGCCTCATAGTTGGCCCGCAGACCACAGCCACTCCCCTCCCGCGCCCAGGGCCCCCGAAGCCCGGTAGACAGGGTGTAGTGAGTGAGGCAGAGCTCATCACGTGCTGGGAGCCTGGGCAGCCCGGCTTCCACTCCCGCGCCCCACCTGGAGGGAGCCGGTCCAGCCCCACAAATGGAAGCCTGCAGAGGGCTGCGGCTGCAGCCGCTCCTGGGCTCCCCGGATTGTGAAACTGGATGGGGGCTATTTTAAGGCAGCTTTTAAATGCCGCTTCCCCTCTGTGCCCCTAGACAAGGGGACATCACTGCGTGCTCCGACCCCAGCAGCACGGAGGGCCGTGCGCTCGGAGGCTTTCTGGCTAGTGGTGTTACTTAAAGGTGGCTACTCTGGCTCGGACGTTTCTCCGGACCTGCCTGCTGTCCCTAGCAGTGACCACCAAGGGTCAGAACGTGCGCACTGAATAAAGCAGACGAGAGTCCATGTCGCTTGTCTGGAACACTTTGCTTCCAGTCACCCAAGCCAAAACGCTTGGCGTCCCCCCAGCGTCTAGGCTCAGCCCAGGCTGCCTCTAGATGCCTGCAGGGAACTCTGAAAGGCTCCTGCTCGCCCCCAGCCCCCGGAGGCCCACCCCCACCCCCATCAGCAGGGTCTCTAGCCCCCCTGGAAACAGCACTGCCTAGCAGGCTGCCAGAACTCCACTCTTGACCCTTTGGGCATTCTCTCCACAAAGCCACTTAATGTCCTTAAGACAACAGTGTGACTCTCGGGAAAGGTCAGAACCCTGTGGGTTTCTCACGCCGCTCAACGAACCGGCCTCACTGTCCCTGCAGGCCCTGCACTGCCCCCGGTTCCTGCCCGGTGCCCACCACAGAGCCCCCGGCCTGTCTCAGCCTTCGCACCAGAGGCTGCCTGGTCCTGGGCGGCCCCTCCCCCCAGCCACACATGTTCTTTCCCTCAATGACTCACCTGTTCGGACTCCCCAGACCTAGACGCTGACCCGGCCCACACTCCCTGCTCCCTGCAGCACTTCCCTCCTGTGGGTTCCTGGGGCCTTTCAACAAACGCTGCCCCTGGGAGACGTAAAGCTCCGGAGTGCGCTCTTGCGTTTTGGGGCCTGAGCGTCCGAGCCACAGTGTCCGCAGGACCTGGCTCTGTCCTGCGCTCTGTGGCCCGGGCCCCTTCTCGTGACTTCCGGCTCTGCGAGCAGTCCTTGGCATCCCTCGCTGCAGCTGCATCGGGCCGACGTCTGTATCTGTCCCCTCTCGCAGGGAAACCACTCGTGCTGGACCACAGCCCGCCCTCACGACCTCCTCGTTACCTCGTTACATCTAGAGACCCCGCTCGCCAAGTCGGGTCACGGCTGGGCACCCAGGTCAGGACTGAGTGCGTGTTGGGGCGTGGAGCCGGCAACCCGGCAACACCTCCTGTGCCGTTTACTTCCCGTCAGTCGTCCAGTGTCCCTCGCCCGTAAGATGCACGGTCCACGCGGCGCCGACTTTGCTCTGTCCTTTCCCGGTGGGGATCCAGCTCGAGGGCTGGCACTGGCGGCTGGTCAGCAGAGAGCAGGGAGGAGTGGCCGGCAGTGGGCTGGCTGCCCGCTGCCCCTCCTTGGGGGCATCCTTCCGCTCCACCTTTGCCGTTCGCCCCCGGCTGCCTCCTTACTTCGCTTCATTACCGCCGGAGGGGGCTCTGTTTGGCAAGTCAGAAGCGACCTCTCCTGAAGGCAGCCACGAAGCAGTGGGGAGAGCAAAGTGCGTCCCCAAGCGGCCAGGCGAGGTCTTTCTCATTGCTCAGAGCTGCCCCAGCCCCTCCGTCCCCCGATGCTGGAGGAGATGTGGGGGCCACCTGTGACTGGTGCCCTGTCCTCGCGTGGGCCGCCCCAGGCTCCCCGAGCAGGAGGCAGCTGTGCCAGGACCCTCGGGCACCTGGGCCTCCCACTGGGCTGCAGCTTTCAGGGAGGGAGAGGATCCTGTTGCAGAGAAACTCCCTGGGCAATTCCCTCGAGCATGTGTGGACTTCCCGGCTCCCCACCCCATCCCTCGCCCCGTGTGAGCCTTTCTCCCCTCCTCCCCCTCTTAACCTCAGAAATCTCACCTCACTTAGCAACCACTGAAAGCGTTGTGAAGTATGTGGCTTTGCGGAGTCACCTGTTCGGCCCACGTCCAGTCCTGGACTCTGTGGTCCAGACCTGCTCGTGACCCCTGGAACGCCTTCCACGTGCTACCACCTCTTGGCTTGCCCCATGGCTGCGTCCGCGTCGGTGGCGGGGCGGGCCACAGCGTCCCGGGCGCCCTCTCCATGAGCATGTGGCCGGCTGCGGTCCCAGATGCCACAGAGGGTGCGGTGTGGCCAGCACGGCACATGGAGAGTGGAGCTGGTGGTCTGAGCAGAGGCCCGCGGGGTGGGGGGGCAGAAGGCATTCTCATCTTCAGTTGCTGATGTTAAGTGCACATCGCTTTCCAAACCCCCGAGTTCACATTCCCTTCCCAACAGTGTGCTGGGGCCCCGCCCCGTCCTCCGCAGGCCTGTGGGGTCATTCCAACACCCGCGCCGTCCTGGAGGTGTGAGAGGCCCTGGTGGGGCTCGGCCCGCAGCTCCCTGTTAAAAGCGAGCGAGGGGGCGCGCTCGCCCAGGCCTCCTGCGCCTTGGCACAGTGTGGGTGATCTGCCCAGATCTGGTTCTTCCTGGTTAAGTGGCCCGCGTTTGCATAGGCTCCTCATTTAGGGGTCCTGCTGTTTGCTCCTGGCCTTGTTACTGTCCGCAGCTGCGAGTGCTGAAACCCCCTGGAGAGACGGGCCCTCGTGCGCGTCTCGGCGCTGTGGACTGCCCCTGTGTCTTGTGACCGCGGCGTGTGCCGGGCCTCCCGTCCCTGCTTCTCGGTGTGTTCGATGCTGAGTCATGACGAGCTGCCCAATCTGGCCCTTCTTGCCTTTCAAAACTGGAAATGGATTTTATCCGGCATAAGCATGCCTGTTCCTGAATGTTCTAACACTGCTACTTGCAGGCCTGGCCTTCCGCCCCTAAGTCGGGGCCTGTGCTTGTCTCTGTGGGCAGGTGGGTGTCCTGGACTTCGCCGCGTGGCACCTTGTTCTGAGAGCCACCCGGCCCCTCCGCCCTGCGCCGACCATTCTGGCTGTCGACAAACGTTTCCGGAGGTTACTGAGACACAAGCGCTCGCTTACGCCGCTTCGCCACACACGTTTAAATCTGCCTTTGTCTCTTCTCCACTCAGTGAGGCTCCGTGTCTGTTGCCTTTTGCATTATTCTGCCGGTTTTGCCGGCCGACCGGCATGAGCAGCACCACACGTGCTCGGCCCGGGTCTGTGCCCGCGTGTGCTCCCGCCCGGGTCTGCCGATCCCAGCTCCCGCGGATCTGCGGTCTCCTGCTGCTGCTGCTGCTGCTGCACCTCTGAGGCGTCTGCCACGTCGCCCGCGTGTTTTTGCCTACAGTCCCCTCCTTGGGACCTCTCTCCTGTCCAGCTGGTGTCAATAAACTCTTTTAGTTTCTATTTTTTAGTGACGTTTCTTTTCTATCCTTCTCTCTGACTGATAACCCCGCAGGGCAACGCATTCCGGCCTGGAAATCTCGGCCTTTGAGTGCCGTGAGGACCTCGGGGGCACCCCTCTTGCCGGGAGATTTCCACAGACGTCTGCGGCATCAGGCTGGGCTCCTGACTGTTCTTTCCCTCGGCGCTTTCAATGTGCGTCCTTGTCGCTGGCTTTCAACGGTTTTATTATAATACATCTTGGAGTATTCCAGCTGTCTGGCATTATTTTGTTTGGAACTTTCAGTCTCTTGGATCAGAAAATCTACTTCCTTTCCCAGATTGAGATGATTCTCAGCAATTGTTTCTTTCGATGTTTTCTTCGCCTCTTTCTCTCTCCTTCTGGCATCCAGCAGTACAGGGCCGCTGGGTTATCCCGAACACTCTACTGCGCTCGCTTTTCCGGCTCTGTTTTCTCTTCCTCGTTCTGCTTGTGTCACTGTGCTTCAGGCTCACTGACTCCCGCCTCCGCGCCTGGCGAGGCCTCTGCTGCACCCTAACGTGATCACAGCGTCTCTGGACCCGGCTGTCCTGGCTCGAGCAGCCTCAGTTCCTTGATCTCCGCTGTGTCCCTGTTACATCTTCTGTTGTTTCTCCGAGCTCCCGAGCGTGGCCGGCGCTGCCCCCGGGCCTCTCCAGGCCAGAGGCAGCGTGTGTCTGCCAAGGAGCCTTCTCCGTGGGCCCTGCGGGGCGTGGGCGCCTTCTCCGTGG
>NW_004567108.1:1187849-1189282 GCF_000260355.1 Condylura cristata | reverse complement strand
GCGAGACCCCTGGGTGGCACCGGAGCCTGCGTGAGCCGCATCCCAGCGTCCGGTGGACGGTGCCGCCCGACGTCAATGCGTGCGGGGAAGGCTTGTGTCGCCCCAGCCGCCACCCCCTGGACTCCTGGGAAGCTCAAAGTCAGCACAACTTCTGCCTGGGTTTCCCAAAGTGCTGCTCACAGAAATGAACAGTGAGGTCCGTAACTGGGCCAGCACGTACGCAACTGCCGAGCCAGCCCCGCTCAGTTGCTGACACCAAGTGTTGGGTGTTGCTCGGCCTGCGGTCAGGGTGGTCAGGGTGGTCAGGGTGTGGTTCTGCTGGTCAGGACACAGCTGATCCTGGCCACAGCCCGTGCACACTGCAGCCAGTTTGCGGGGTGGAGCGGTGGGAACAGGCTAAGGGGGCTGCTGGGCCCCCAGGGGAAATTCCTCCAGCCAGCAGAACGAGACCTGGACTAGGAAAAGGCCCATTTCACCATGGACACAGTCATGTCTGCAGGGCTGCCCAGCCCTGTGTCTCCTCCAGAAGCCACACTCTGGGGCCCAAGCAGAAGGGCGGGAGGAAGATGACCGGACAGCGAGTTCGCCACAGCCACACCAAGCCCTTGGCGTTTAGGTTATGACCTCCCTGACTCCGGGGGCATTTTCTGGACCAGTCACATTGTCATTTGCTGCGGAAAGCATCTTAATACGGCAACTAGCTGGGACCATGATGGCGTGTCACGACAACCAGACCGCAGGAGTCCTAAGAAACAGCTAGTTTGGGAGGAATCTCTGGCTTCTCGGAGGCAAATAATTGGTGATGGAGACGGGAGGCATGGGGAGGACCCCGTCCGCACTGAAGCGTTTTCCCCAGCGAGGCATGTTCCTGCAGAGGTGGATGCTGAACTTTTGGAAAGTTCTGAAACTCCAGAGCTGCTCATTAAAGGACACTTTGGAAGTGAATCCTATAAAACCATCTCTTTTTTTATGTAGGCTTGCATTTTTTTTGTGGACGTAATGCTGATTTTTAGCACGATGTAAGTGTCAGGCTCAGCCTTGTAAAGGAGGGGATGTGTTCCACGACGCGCACATCACCCATCGCTCGAGTCGAGACGCTCTGACACGCTTTTCCTGCCCCCAGCCCCAGATGACGTCATTGCCTCCATGTCTGGGTCACGTGCATTCTTGTTTCAAATGGTCTGACCACTGTCACAGTAAGTCTTTCATACTTCTACTGCTACTGTCTTATTTAATGCCATGAAACACCTACTCCATGGTTTTCTTATACATTTTAAAAAATTTTCCCCCAAAACAGGTCAATAAATTGCAACTGGTTGGCTTAGACCTTCCAAGGCCTTTAACCCTTTCTAGCTTTTAACCTGTCTTCTTTTTGGCTGTTGAGGGCCACAGCCGCCAGTCCCACGGCCTGGACTCTGCTGCTGACACCTCCC
>NW_004567108.1:1181846-1186469 GCF_000260355.1 Condylura cristata | reverse complement strand
CTACTTCTCGAAGGAACAGAGAGCGGCCTGCGGGCCGCTGTGGCTTCCAGGGCTGCCCCTCAGTCACCACACACTGGGCGCTGGACCCGGCCGCCTGTGGACAGCCCGCACCCAGGCGAGGGCCGGCCCTGCGCGGCTCTCCCGCCGAGCTCCCCCACCTTCGCCGCTTCTCCCCAAGGACTCTGCTCTCCTGCGAGGACGCGTGACAAGCGAGGCCGGCGGTGGGACACAGGTTGGGGGCACGGCCCGCCGAGAGAGGCGGGAGTCGGAATGGCCACGGCATTAGGTCTGGAAAAGACTGTTTAGAAGATAAATCAGGCTAAGCCGCGGTAACCACTGTAAGAAAAACCTTGAGTCTCGGGCCAGGGTACGTCCAAGGTTAGCTCTGATTCACACCCCAGCATGGGGCTGCCAGGGGCCCGCGGCGGGCAGGAAATTTCCACTCCAGACAGTCGGGTTCAGGCTCTCGGGCAGAGCTTCAGCCACTCTGCCCTGCAGCCCCTGCGGAGTCTGCAGGGAGGTGGCAGCAGACAAGCCCATGGGGGGAGGGGTGGCCTCAGGGCGAGACTTCTTCCCACCTCCCGTTGGCCTCAGGCCCGCAGCCCCACCTCAGGTCTGGGGGGTCTGGGAAAGGTGGCCCAGCCCAGAGGCCAGACCAGACAGGAAGCGGGTCTGGCACACAACCAGGCGATGGTGTCACAGAAAATTCCAGATTATCAGGGCCCCGTAATTGACTCCACGTGGGGCAGGAGTGCGGACCAGCGCTCCCACCCAGGCGCTGGGCAGGGGTGGCCCGGGCCCGGCCACCTGGGCACGAGGCTGCTCTGCCGGCAGCTCAGGGCTCCCCGCGCGCCAGACGCGCTGCGTGTCTCCGTGTAGAGGATAGAAGGGGGCGGGGAGGGCGAGCGGTGAGCGAGGGACAGGTCAGCCATCCACACTGCCCTGAAAGGCCCCTCGCGTCCCTGGCTCCTTGACCCTGGCCTGGGCGAGAAGCGCCGTCTGCCCACGCGCCCCGCAGCCACGCCGGGGCCCCGGGGTTGGGACTTCGGTTTTGTTTTTGTTTAGGCCGGGCGGGGGGCGGTTTCCGGGGGCCGGGGGTTGGCCTTTCCCGGCGGGGGCCCCCCCCCAGCGTGCTCCCCTGCCGGTGGGGTCACAGCCGGTCAGGGCATGTGGCCAGAGGCGCCACCCGCCCAGCGCCGGTGGGCGTGACAGTCTCCGCGCCCACCTGTCGGTGGTCTGTTATTTCTCCGGGTTCGGAAGGAAGCTGGGCTTTTGCTCACACCTTCTGTCTCCTCCGGAACCGAGGCCGGGATCGGCTTCCCGCTCTGGCTTCGTGCTGGGAGGTGTTTCCCCTGCGGTCGGGGCCTTGTGCTGCTCTCCAGCTCTAAGCTAACTGTTTCCATTTCTCCAGTCGCCCCCGCCCGGGCTGAGCCCTCCGCTGCCGGCTTCCTCTGGTGTGCAAGTCGGGCCAGGGCGTGTCTGTGTCCAGCCATGACTAAGCCCTTCCTTGGGTCATGAGCTCTGCTCCTGACAGTCCCCAACCGGGGACAGCTGCGTTCTCCCTCCGAGGCAGGCGACAGCGAGCGGGGTGGGGGGTCCCGAGGCCGGTGACGAGGGATGGGAGTGTGCCAGGGTGGAGCGGCTGGGCCCGTCGGAAGGGTCAGCACAGAGTCTGAAGACAGAAGCATCGCACCCAGTGGGGTGGGAGTGGGGGGCAGAGAGAAGTGCGCCGGCTAGGTGGCCCTTGGGAGTCCCCAAGCCCAGCCGAGCCGACTGGGAGGCCCCACGCCCCTGGGGAGGCCCCAGGAGACAAGTTGGCCTGGAAGGGGCCCTGGGAGGGCCGTCACCGCTGGCCGCAGCCCTGCGGTGACTCGGCTGAGGATGGTACTTAGGATGCGGCCGGCGCAGGCGGGGCGGCCGAGAGCCCCAGCCAGCGGCCGGTCGTTTGTCTTGGTGAATTAGCTGCATGGTTTTTTAAATCTGTTTAAATTTTCGAGTTGGTTGAGGATGTGGACTGGCATTTTTCAAGGCCCTATTCAGCAAAATACTTGGGTGATCGCCGCACTGGGGAAACTGGCTCAAGTCCACGAGGCCCCAGAATAGAAGTTTACAGGCCTGTGGACTCTTTCCTCCTGACAGCGAGGCTCACGGGCCGGCAGCCCGGCAGGCGCAGCCCCTGGGCACAGGCAGGCTGGTCACGGACGCTGGCTGGCAGGCTCTGCCCAGCGGCTTCCGTGCGGCGGGACAGATGGGGCGATACCGGCGCCCGGCCCACCCGCCGGCTGTGTCTGGGAAGAAGTCTGGCGGCTCTCCTTCCTTCTCGTGACTCCGAGCCCCCACAAGGAGGCCGGGCCCCCACGGGGACAGCCGGGCAGCGGAGGGGCCTGCGGCCATGCCTGCGATGGCCGGAGCCCCTGACCACCAGCCCTGCAATCCGGAAACCCGTCCCTGAGGGCTTGAATCCCGCCCAAGATGCTACTGGGCTCCCAGCTGCAGAGATGACGACACCCTGGTGTTGGAGGGAGAGCAGAGGACAGACGCCCGCCGCGCTGGAGTGGCCACTGCGCTCCAGTCCTCCCGGGCAGCGGAGCGCAGAGGGCCGTGCCAGGGCCCGCTTCAGGGCCACGGTTCGTTCTAAGGTGTGGCCCCCAGGAACTGGGGGGGCAGGGAGCGAGGTCTGCCTGCATCCCCTGACTTGCAGGAGTGTTTCATTGCACACAAGGAAGTGACAGTGACGTTCATTCAGGACGCGGTCACCCGAGGTGGGGGTTGGGGGGACTTGGGGCTTCGGCTCAGCTCCCCCTCCAGTTTAAATGGTGCTTTGGGAAACTGGGAGGGGAAGGAGGTGGGCCCGTGAGCGTACCCCCTCCCCATGAGAGCCGGGAGAGGCGGCTCCTGCCTGGGCCTCAAGGTGCTTAGCCCCCACACTTCGAAGGGGACCTTGCCCTCAGCAGGTGTTAGATGCCACCCGCAAAGCAGGAGGTCACAGCAGTGCAGGCTGGCCTGACGCCCGTGGGCCCCACCCTTGGGGCCCTTTGCTAGCCTGCGCGGGTCCAGAGGTTCAGGAGGACTCAAACTGCCCATGGCGGCTCTCGGGGGCCACTGCCCTCTGCCCTGGCACTCTGGGGTCTCCAGTCAGAGGGGCGCCCATCACCCCTCTCCGGACCCCCTGGGGTGTGGTGATGTCACGCAAATCACTGGCCCAAGCCAAGCCACGGGGACAGTGAGGTGGCCCTCAGCAGAGGCCGGTGGGGAAAACAGGGACGCGCCAAACTGCCCACGACCGCCCTGGACAGGGGCCCGCGGGCCAGCCGCTGCCGTCCACGTCTCCCGCCACCCAGGAGGAGCTGGGCCAGAGTGCTGCCCACGAACACCGGGCACCGTGGTGGCGGCCTGGGCCGGTGTGTCTGGCGGGAGAAAGGCTTTTCTCAAGGCTCCGCCGTTGCCGCCGTGGCCCATCTCTGGGTCCAGTGGATAAACACACCCACTGCTGCCCTCGGGCGTGGCCTGGGCACCGCCTCCCGGGGGCTGGGGCTGGACAGCCACACAATGCCCGTCCGACGCCGCCCCTCGCCTCCCGGCGCGGGGAGCAGGGCTGCGGGTGGGGCGCAGGGTTGTCACTGCCCCTGTGAGCAGGCAGATCCTTCCAGCAGGTTCCACTGGGCCAAAAAAGCCAGTGTCGCCAGTAACGTGCTAGGGACAGATGTCACCGTCTCTTGGGCCTGACGGCTGCTCCCCGCCGAGGCCCAGTGGAGAAGAGGCTGCAGGGACAGAGACAGCAGCAGCGGTAGGCCACCGCACGCTGCCAGCGCCCGCGTCGGGCCGCGCCCTCCTGCCGCCGCCGGGCCCTGGTGGCTTCTGTGCTCCCGCAGAGGCAGCCCTGGCAAGGATGGGGGAGTCTCCATGAGCACAGAGCCCAGCCGCAGATGCGCCGCCCCGCCCCCTCCAGCCAGCCTGCCCTCCTCACCTCCGGCTGGAGACCCGAACCTCCAAGATGCTTGACTCAGCCCCGAGGGACCGCCGGCCTTCCTGTCCCTGCCCTGTGGTGCAGGCTGACCATTGTTCCAGAGGTCCCCCGCCAGGCCTTTGCCTGTCCCAATGCCACCCAGCATCCCAGCCCCGAGTGACAGAAACGGCCAGAGACGTCCTACAGGGGCATGGACTTGGCACAGATTCCTGGTCACCACGAAGATGCCCGTGGGACTGAGGAGTGGGCACTGGACCCTGGCGCTTGCCCAGTTTGCGTGTCCGGCCACACTCAGCGCCGGCCCCAGGTCTCAGGCTCGTGCCGGGGCCTCACCTCCTGGCCCTGGGCCTGGCTCTGCCAGCGGCCCGCTGCCTGTGCCCCTGCTCGGGCAGGCAGGGCCACCCGAAGGTGGTAACAGGCACCACAGGGAGAAGCCCGCCCCAGAGCGGGCGGAGGCCCCTAAGAGCGGCCCGAGCCCAAGCTAGAGCAGACAGTATCGCCTCCAAATGTTCCAGGCAGCAAGGGGGTCTGAGGACAGGAAAGCGTTTGGATCTGTAAATATTTAAGGCGCAGCCACTTTATGCCAAGGCTTCCAGGCGCTGGGCCAGCCTCTGTCCAGGAGGTGTCACCTTGGAGGGGGGCGAGGAGGCAAGGAG
>NW_004567108.1:1179031-1180133 GCF_000260355.1 Condylura cristata | reverse complement strand
TCCCCGCGCCCCCCTGTCAGTCCCCCCTGGGTTCTCAGTCCTACTCAGAAGCCTTTAGAACACCCCGCTGCCCTGTCCCTGAAGCTGCCTGATGACCCCTCGCTGCCCTGGGCTCCGCGGTCACTGGGAAGTCAGCAGAGACCCCAGAAGCCGGGGGGCAGGGCCCGTCCCCCCAGGCCCACCTCCAGTCCCGCCCTGGACACAGGCAGCGGAAACAGGGCTCCCCCACCCCCAGGCCCCTTGAACGCAGCAGCTTGTTTATCGGGAAGGAGTCCTCGAAACGGAGAGGCAGGCGGTGTGCACAGCCCTCCCCGCCGCGAAGGCCGTGGAGCCAGTGTGGCTGCGAAAGCCAGAGTGAGGTGGAACCAGCGTTTGGGTTGGTAGCTGACATTGAAGCTGTGACTAGACTAAACCACGTGGTCACACGTGACCCTGAGTGACACACGGGGTTCAGGCAGGCGCCGGGGTGCCTCAGCCTGGGACGCGCCCACACAGCCCTGTGCGGGTCCCCACGGGGTCCCCTGCAGAGGCCGGGGGTGGGGGGCCCCCAGCAGCCTCCCCTCAGCGGTGCTGCCGTTAAGTTTGTTTCTTGTCTCTTTCTGGTTCGCTACCTTGTTTCTTGTAACATTTTTTAACATTCTGGGTGGCCAGTCTCCTCATCCTTCACCCGCTGAGGGGCCTTTTTGCTGCTGAGTTTCGGGCCATTCTGTGTAAAGTTGTATTCTGAATTTTTTAAGATTTATTTTATGTATTTATGCACACAAGAACTGGGGTAAGGAAGTGTGGGGGTATGAGGACTCCCCAGAGACAGAGTGGGGAGCAGGACAGGTGGATCCACTGAAACACATGGCTGAGGGAGCTGCGGGGAGAGGTTGGGGTGCCGTGTGGGTCACCCCAGGGCCAGGGATCGAACTTGCAGTGCAGTGGCTGGGGACAGCTTGACAGAGCAGAGACGTGAGCCCCCGCGCCACAGGGAGGCCCTGAAGCTATGTCCCTAGCGTGGCAGTTTCCCAGTGGCTTCTCCTGGGTCAGCAGTCGCCGGGCCAGTGGCTTCTCCTGGGTCAGCAGTCGCCGGGCCAGTGGCTTCTCCTGGGTCAGCAGT
>NW_004567108.1:1177352-1178931 GCF_000260355.1 Condylura cristata | reverse complement strand
GGGCCAGTGGCTTCTCCTGGGTCAGCAGTCGCCGGGCCAGTGGCTTCTCCTGGGTCAGCAGTCGCCGGGCCAGTGGCTTCTCCTGGGTCAGCAGTTGCCGGGTGCGCGTGCTGCGCCTCCTGCCGGCTTTGGCTCCAGAAACGCAGCTGCGGCCCCCGGCGCTCGCCAGCATCTGGGGCTGGCGGTATTTTGGATTTGGGCCACTTGAGTGCCGTGTGAGGTGTTGGGGTGTCTCCGGGTTGTTTTTAATTTGCAATGCCCTGATGGCAGATGGTGTTGAGCTTTTTGTATTTATTCATATGTTTGTTCTCAGTTTTTGAGCCCCCCCCCCCCAGGTATTTCCCACTCAGAGCAGAAAGATCCTGGCTCACAATTACTGAATGAATGTTTCTAAGCCCCTAGGGCCAAACATTCCCTTAAGGCAGGTTTGCTATTGTGGGGAAGATAGGGTGCCAATTAGCATTTCCTTTTTGGGCCTTTCAATTAGCAAGCACAATCAGCTGAGCCATAGGGATAATTGATGTGCCTGGGGATCTGAGTTAGAGGTTAGCGGATCTGAGTTGGAGGCAGGTTGCAGTTGGGGATGGGGAGGCCCGACCCAGACTGCAGGGGACTGCAAAGATCTCAGCGCGGATGAGTTTGATCTCTTTCGACAATTCTGCCTCCCACTTGCATATTTTCGGCTGGACGAGCTATGTTTGTGAGAACTCTTGTGGTCCCTTGAGAGGTCAGCTTGTCTTTAAAGATTTATTTATTTATTTGTGCATACAGAACTGGGGTACAGGCCAGACCTACAGGGGTGAGAGGACTCCCCAGAGACAGAGCAGGGAACAGAACAGGCAGATCCTCGGAAACACACTGCTGAGGGGGCAGCGGGGAGACAGGAGGAGTCTGCCGCGCCCTGGGGTCCCTCCCTGGCCGGGGGTGGAACTCGCGTTGAAGCGGCCATGGCCAGCTTTGCAGAGCTCTGTTTTAACCCACGCGCCACCAGGGAGGGCCCAGGACAGCTTGTCTTCAGCTTGTCTCGTGTAGAAGTTAAATGTGATGACTGCACGCTACGGGGCGCTCCCCCGAAGCCAATGGGCACACGGCGGGGAGGACAGCGGGCCCACCCATCGCCAGGGGGACACCCTACCCCACGGGAGCACCTGCAAAGGAGAGGGAACCGTGGGAGTGTCCACGTGTCTTCAGGCCCGGGCTGGACCTTGACGCCCGGGACCGCACACTCTGACTTCACCACCCCAAGAAAGAGCTGCGGTGCTGGGACACAGCACAGAGCCGGGCGCTCAGTCAGCCCCTCAGCTGGCATCCGCATGCTGCAGCCTGGGCACCCCGCTCTCAGCTTTGCTGACCCCGCCTAGATCAGCCAACCGGCGCCTTCTGTTCCGGCAGCCTGCAGTCCCGGCCTCTGGACTCCTGGAGACCCTGTGGCTGCTGCCCGGGCCTGTGGCTGGCACCTGGGGGCATATGGGGGCTCTGGGGAGGCTGGCCGGAGCGTGGACACCTGCCTGGGCGACCCCTGGCCTGGCGCGAGCACATTGGGGGGCAGAGGCTGGTGCGGGGCAGCGAGTGGGGAGCC
>NW_004567108.1:1171217-1176671 GCF_000260355.1 Condylura cristata | reverse complement strand
GGCAACGATCCTTCATTCGTATCAGACTGGACAGAGATGAGGTTTTATCAGTGAAAGGTGAGCGGTCTGAAATATTACCCCTGAATTCCGTTAGTCAGCCGTGATATAAATGACTTTCCAGCCCCATTTTCTTCAGGGAAGAGTGGAGAATGTCATTGAAACAAAATCAAACCCGAGAAAGCGGTCAGCTTTCAGCAGTCCGGGACGGGGCGCCTGTGATGGATGGTGCTAATTAGGGCCGACGCTGGCGGACGGGCCCGCAGCCGGGAAGGGCTTCTGCTGACCGGGCAGTTCCACTCATTTTCTCTGACAGGTCATTGGAAATGACCTAGAGCGGGCGGGACAGCGAGAGCGAGCGGGGGTGGCCAGGGCGTGGGCGGGACGCGTGTCGTGGACGTGGCTGTCCCGGCCAGGTGATGTGTCTGCACTCCGCACCCGCCCTGCCTTTCCCAGGTGAGCCCACCTGCCTCCCCTCACGTGGTGGGGCCCTGCACGTGGCCCCACTGGGGTCTGGGTGTGTCAGCGCAGCTGTTTCTGGAGGAGGCCAGAGTGGACCAAGCAGACGGCCCTGCCCCCCCCGCCCCGGGCAGGCCTGTCCAGCCAGTGGAGAGTTGGACAGAACAAAGGGCTGAGCAGGAAGGACGTGGCCGCCCCACGTCCCCAGGCTGGGGCCGCAGTCTGCTGCGCAGCGCGTGAGCTCACCTGGGCTCTGCCGGCTCCGCGGGGGTCAGAAGGGGGCGGTGGGGGAGGAGGGTGGAAGGCGACACGTGGAGGAGCCTGGGAGCAGGTGCCGTGGGCGGGAAGCAGGGGCGGGAAGCAGGGGTGGCCCCGCCGAGTCGGGCGGAGAGAGGCCGTGGGCCTGGGTGGGATTCTGAGTCTACAGAGGACCTTCCGGGGCTGACGGAGGTCCCGGGGCCACCCCAAGGAGGCGCCATTCCGCAGGCAGACTGGCCACAGTCCTCCTGCTCAGCCGCCCTGGGACCTGGGCCTGGGCCCCGCCAGGGCGACACCGGGGGTGGGGGGGGGGGGGGGGGGGGAGGGACACCCCTCGGCGGGGAGGGGCCGGGCGGCCGGGAGAGAGCGGCAGCGGCCACAGAAGCAGCGTGGCTGGACTGGACACGGATGGAGAGAAGGAAGAAGCGGGGAGGAAGAGAGGAAGGGAAGGCAATCCCTAGCTTCTTTATTCCTCGGCAGCCTCTCCCTCCCTCCCCCCCTTTACCCCCAGGCCTCCCTCTCCCACCTCCCTCTTCAGCCAGAACCCAGGCAGGTGGTCACTGCCCACTAGTCACAGTGACTTGACTTTTCCTTTTGACAACCTGTTTCCTTTGACAACTTGCACATGTGAAATCCTCCTTCAGGCCCCCCTCGGACAGTCCCTCGAGCTCCAGCCTCCTGCTGGAACTGGCTCAACCCCTGGCCCCGTGCCTGAAGAGCACTTGGGTTGCGTGGGTGGTGCACGTAAACCTCACCCCTTCGGCACCCACAGCCCCCAAGTCACAAGCGGCCACTGGCCAGGCCCCTCTCCAGGGCACACCCGGCCCGCGGGACGGCGCAGGCCTTTCCAAGATCCAAAATGCTTACTGCTCTGTGGCTTCGAGGAGTTGGTGGGTCAGAGCAGAGTTCACTTAGTAATAAAATTTCTTTGCAAAAGCCTTGTTTTGGGTTAAAGTGAAGCACAGTTGCTTGCAGAGTTCTGAAACCGTAAGACCCAAAATGCAGGGAGCATGGGGGACTGAAAGTAGGGTCCACATAAGGAGACTGGGAGGTGCTGGGCAGGGGGTGCTGTGGGGGCCGGGTGCTCCCCGGGGTGGCCTGACGGGGCAGGACACGCAGGCGCTTCCGGCCAGCACAGGGTGGCGGGCAGGCCCCTGTCCTGTCCATAGGACTGTCCCCTGCAGCCCGGCCCAGAGGCCTGCTCAGGAGATGTCCAGAGTGGCCACGGGACCCCACGGCTCCCGACGGGGGCTTCCTTCTCCACCTGGGCCAGCTCCGGGGTCCCACGGGCTGGGACACAGGGCCAGACAGCCACAAGGCTGTGGGGCCGGCAGAGGCCGCCACATGTGCTGCGTCCCAGTGACCAGATGCCAAGTCAGCCTGTCAGAAAGGGGGCCAGCAGCCTTCCTTCGTGGGGAGCGCCCAGGGCCCGCTAAGCCGGGGCTGTCACCTTCCCCGGGCCTCAGAAGGCGTCCAAGTGAGAAGCGGTTCAGGGTGCTGCTTTGCGGGGCTCAGAGGTGCTGACAGGCACCTGAAAAACCCTCGGTGCGCCGAGACGGCGGCAAGAAAAGCCCTCTTAGCCCCGGGACTCACGTCCCACGGCAACTGAGACCCCTGAGGCCCTGGGGAGGGCGGAGGCCACGTGGCCTGTGACCTGGACCAGCTGCTGTGGTGGGCTGGGCCCTGGAGCCGCTCGGTGCACTCACTGGTAGCAGGCATGAAACAGGCCGAGGACACGCCCAAGTGGTTTGCGGGCCAGTGGCTGAGTTTTTCACCCGCGCACCGCTGGAAGCCCACTCAGGCTCAGAGAACCACCACGGGGTTCACTTAACAGACCAGGAAGAACAGTCACTGAAGCCAGCAGTGGGGTTTACTTTACCCAGAGCCGTGTGCGGTGTCCCTCAGCCCCGTGCAAATGGTTACAAGGGCCAGCCCCTCCCGGGAACAGGCCCCTGCCCAGCCGGCATCCTCTGGCCTCTGCGGCCGCCACACTCAGCCGGTTCCGACTCCTGAGACGGCAGCAGGTGCCCCGGGAGGTGCCCCAGGACCAGCCGCGAGGCCCCAGCGCAGCCCCAGGCCAGGGACACTCGCCGGACGAGCGACACGCGAAACAGTGGCCAACTGGCCCCATGCGGCCCCACGCGCAGCCCCCGAGGCCCGGGTTCCGGGCTCCGCCATCCCCACCGGTCGGCAACAGCCTTCTGGAAAGTCAGCAAGGTGGGGGCCGAATCCGCTGACCCCACATGCTGAAGATCCAAAACCCTTAAATCCCGAAGACTGAATCCCACCCTTCTGCAAGAACATTTCTTATCCAAAATGCGATGCTTCTAGCACTTTCCCTGGGGCGCCCACCTCACCAGCGCCCCCTCCAGGCGCTCCACCTGCAACAGTCTTGGCCTCAGCTCCTGTTACAGACCCTGGAAGGGAGAAGGGCTGGTCCGGCCGGTGTCCAGGGCGAGGCTCCAGGGAGCCCTGGATTCACTGGTTACACAGTTTGGGGCTCACCAGGAAAGCGCCTAGACCAACCCTGACGCCACAGCAGAATGAGAACTCCTCTCTGAGTCCCTAGAGAAACGTCCGAAGCTTCGAGTCAAAGAGGACCCCGTTGACCATGGACTTAAAACAAAAACGGAATTATAATTTTTCTGTACTTTGGATAATTGTCAAACTTCTCCAGGTACCACCTGAAACGAGAGAAAAAGAACATGACAAGAAAGACGACCGGCACGTGCTAGCAGACTTATAACAACGGCACTGAAGCCCGGGCCTGCGGTTCCTGTCTGCGGTTCCTTCGTCCTCGTCGTAAACGAGGCCCAGAGATGGGCGACACAGCGTCACCCCCGGCCGGCAGGGACCCTGGGACCCTGCCCCGGGAGGGCGGCTCGAGGGCACAGCTGGCACCCTGCCGCCCACGCTCTGCTCCGGACACGGCTCTGCGTGGAGCGGGGCCTGCAGCGGGTGGTCACAGTGTCACAGACACCCGCGCCGGCCTGGTGTGGACTGGCTGGGCAGGAGCCCAGCCACCTCAGGAGTCAGAGTGGGGCAGCACTCCCTGGTGGCCCTGAGGCCGAGAAGAGGGCATGGCGCCTTTGGTGGACTTTCCAGGCCGCAGCACCGGCGGGCTCAGGACGTGTGGGCAGGTGGACACGGCGGAGCCCAGGCCGCCTGCGGCACGGCCTCTTGCACTGCTGCTTGGGTCTCCCGTCAAGTGGCGGCAAGGACCTCTGCGCTCTGGGGGCCCCAGTAAAAACTGACCCTGCATTCTGGAGGACCGTGGGGCTCTGGCGTGGGTGCAGAGCCCAGCACCCCCAGGGGGACCCAGGCCCTACAGCTGGAGGGACCCCCTGTCACAGGGTACCCTATGGTTATACGACTATCATAGGGGTCCCATGTTGGTCCAGGTCAGAGCTCCAAACCCGACTGACATTGAACTTGACCTTCGAGTCCAGCACACAAATTCAGAGGCTCGGTGGGGTTGGGGAACACACTGACGTGAAGGATGACCCCCCCAGCGGCCAGCGTGAGGACCTCTATGCGACCCAGGCCTCTTTAGCTAAGGCCTGGGGTCAAGCTGGACGCGGGCATTCGAGACCACGTTCAAGCATTAAACCGTCGGGTGACACAGAGGTGAGAGCATCGCACTGACCGGTGATGTTCCTGGGCCAGGGAGAACAGGATACAGCAGGTGAAGAGGGCGAAGGCCCCGCCCTGCACCGACCAGCTGGCCAGCGCGAAGCCGCCCCACTCCACCACCTCCCCGAAGTAGTTGGCCGCGGTGACGAGCTCGAAGAGGCCTCCTGGAAGACAAGGCAGGGCCCCTGGACTCAGCCTGAGGCCCGGGGTCCCCCAGACGAACCCGGTGGCTTCTGGAGGAGGCTTCCGCTCGGCCACCCGGTCCAGGGGCAGAGCTGCCTTGACTGGACACCAGATGTCGGCGCCTCGTTACACCAGCTGGGGGCACTGAGGCCATGTGCAGAGGCTGCATGGGGGGTGGGGGGAGGGAGGAGGCGCCAGGCAGCCTCTGGCCCTGCGCTTCCGGGAAGTGTCCTCGCTGGACCCGCCGCATGGCGGACTCCTCAGGAACCCAGCAGAGGCCCGCTGCAAAAACGCCTAGCCACGTGGACAGGAGGTCTGGGCCGCTGGCCACGCGCACATGGCCCCTGGCAGTGAGGGGGCGCCCACCACCAC
Source organism: Condylura cristata (assembly GCF_000260355.1). NCBI lineage: Eukaryota > Metazoa > Chordata > Mammalia > Eulipotyphla > Talpidae > Condylura > Condylura cristata. The sequence continues at coordinate 1,171,769 of NW_004567108.1, read as the reverse complement.
GGACCATCGGGCAGGGATGGCAGAGGGCACCCGGGCCACTGGGGGGGGGGCCCGCACCTCCCCACCACACGGGAAGGGGGCTGGACGAACTCGGGGTCAGGAACGGGCGGGAGGGGAGGCTCCCGGGCCAGGCCTTGGAGGCTGCGCAGCCCATGGGCAGAGGTCGGCAGCGGGCAAGGGAGGGGCGCCCTGCACCCCTCGGGCAGCCCCGGGCGCTGCTGGGGGCCTCCCACTGCCGCGACGCGCGTCCCCTCTCCAACCAGGCAGAAGGCGCGTCCTCCTGCCCAGTGGCCGCCCACTACCCAGGCCGGCCCCGCCCACCGCTCCCGCGGGGCGGCCTCCGCGGCAGCCGGGTCTCCCCCGCGGACCCGAGTGCCCGGACCGCGCGGCCCCACGCACCTCGGGGAATCTTGTAGCCGGTCTCCCCCGGCTTCCTGAGGCACCGGAGGACGTGGTCGGAGTGCAGGTTGATGAGCAAGCCCGCCAGCCACAGCGCCGAGCCTGCGCACAGAGCCGGGCGGCTGGGCGGCCCCGGAAGGGGGGAGCCGACGG
>NW_004567108.1:1165034-1170802 GCF_000260355.1 Condylura cristata | reverse complement strand
CACGTTTTACTGCCATTTTTGCTTGCACCGTGTGAGCTGCCATTAGGACGTGAAAACGCACATGACTCCGCAGCAGCCGGTAATAACCACACCCCAGAGCTCAGCCACTGGGCATCCTGCTCAGGCCTCTGCCGACACCGCAGTGGAGCCCCGGGGGGGGAAGACCACCAGGCACTTCCTCACGGGCCAGAAACTGGAGGGCTGAGGACAGTCAAGGGCGGGGGACAGGCAGGGTCTTGGGCCACTGGCCGCTGCCCGGGGCTAGTCTGGGCTCACCCTCAGGCAGCTAATGGGCTCCTGCCTCGGGGTGAGCAGCTCTGCCGGGGGTCTCCGGGACAGCTGGCTGCCTGGGGCACTCCGGGCCTCCGCTGCCCAGTCACGGCCACTGCTTGAGCTTTCTGGCTGGAGAGCGGGGAGGCACCTGTCTGCGGGGAAGGGGCAAGGGCACCCACCTGCGAGGAAGCGCGGATCAGACACCCAGTCGTCGGCGTACACGGCGTAGCGGCTCAGGGTCCGGCCCTGCAGGTAGCCGTTGCAGGCGCAGAACAGGAAGGCCAGCAGGCTCAGGTACAGCGGCACCGGCTTCCCTCCGCGGATCAGCAGCGGGTAGACCAAGCACCTGAGGCCCAGACAAGCAAGCCGCAGCGCGTCGCGCCCCCTCTCCCTCCCAGGAGCCTCTGTGCGCTGGGGTCGCCTCCCGCAGGGCTTCGGTGGGCGCTGCCGGCCGCTCCCCCGTCACAGCCCGGCCCGCGGTGGGATGTGAGCCCGACACTGACTGCGGGAAGCCATGGCGTCGGGCGCCCCTGGGGGACCCACAGGTGATCCCGCATCGCCCCACGTGGGGACCCAGGTGCCTGCGTGGTTCCGGCCCACACGTGTGGACGGCGCAGACTGAGCGGGAGTGGCTGGCCAGGCCAGCAAGCTGTGGCCTGAGGGTGGCCTCAGCGAGCTGCAGTGTGCGGCTCTGCGCCCCAGAGCCCCACTCCCGACAGCGCCCTCTGCGGGGCCGGGCCCCTGGGAGGGGCACAGAGTTCTGCTCGCCGGCTCGGGCGCCATCGGGGCGGACAGCTTCTTCCCTTCGCTTCTTCCTGGTCCGCTCCATTTTAGCCGGGGCAGCGGCAAACCGCAGCGCGGAGCTGGTTCTGGTCTCACCAGGGGCCTCGGGGCTCACTCTGCCTAGGGCTCTCCTGTCGGGCGTCTCCTGCAGGTGCCCGTCTGCGACTTGCTTCTGGCTGGACAGCAAGTCTCTGGCTCGGGCCAGGGCTCACTTGTTGAGTCCAACCACCTGGAGTAAGCAGTTCACTTCCAGGTCTGAGCGCGGGGCTCGGCCGGGGCCGTGCGGCGGCCAGGAAGTGGCCTGTGTGGCGGACTTTGAGCTGTGCAGCTATTGTGCGATCCAAGCAATTTTGGGGTGAGCCACCACATGCACGCATCTTTCTATCCCTTCACCTGCCGGCAGAAGGAAGGGCAGAGCCCCCCCCCCCCCAGCTGTCAAGGGGAGAAGCGAGAGGAGGACCCCGCACTGGAGGCTCCAAGCCCACCAGCAGAGAATCCCTTTGTGGAGGCCGGCGCCCCTCCTGGGAGGCTGCGGGACCCCACAGACCTCCCTGCTCCCCATTTCCCCAGGACAGGACGAGAATGGCATCTCCTTCTCAGACCAGGAGGGGCATCAATCGGGCCAGGGGTGGACACGTCCCTCTGTGCCAACTCCCCGTGGGCGGGTTGAATGAACAGGGTCATCTCCTGGACACTCGAGCCACACAGCCCTTTTGGCCCGGGGGCCTCCTGGTACAGAAACCTCACATTAACGAGCACCGCACTGTCCGGGATTGGAAGGTAATCGGGAAAAGGTCCCGGATACACACCCGTGTGCAACCCCTCACACCCCTCAGCAGCCACGCCTGGGGATCCTGGCTGGTCCTCAGCACTGGACTTGAGGCGCCTTTTCCTGCACCTCAGCAGATGCCCAGGGCCAGCTCCTCTTTGCTTCTGGATGCAGGACCCTGGCCTAAAGTGCTGTGCAGCACTGCTGGGCTGCACTTGTGCAGGGCTCGCGCGTCTTCTGGCTGTTTGGGGGAGACCTCAGCAGGTTCAAACTGCGACTATCTGCCAACAGTATGTGGAGGACCTAGGGAACACCGCTTGCACAGGAGGGCTCGGGACCTCTCCCGAGGTGCATTTCGGTGCCATGTTGGTGCTCACCAGGCTGACTCCTACCCAAGGCCAGCGGGGCAGAGAACCAGTGGTGGCCTTCCGGAGACGGGGGTGGCTTCTAGCCAAATGCCCAGGGCCACTGGCCCTCACACCGTTCTTGGCCTTTGCAGACACCTGCCAAGCATGGGTGGAGGCATTTCCCACAAGGAGGGAAAACACTGCAGAAGTTTTACTTTCTTTTTGGTTGCTGGGCCTATGTTCTGGCGCTCACCTTTGTCTCTGCAGGTCCACGTTAAGGTGAACAAGACCGTGTACCAACTCACAGATAGTTGGTACAGCGCCTTTCCAGCAGGCAGGGGTGGGAAAACCAGCCTCGGAAAACTGGTGTTTGTCCTCGTACGGAAGCGAGAGAAAGCATGTGCCTTTGCAGATTCAAAGTGCAAAGCGGTACAAGAAGTTCCATGTGGCTACTGAGAACACGGGGCCTGTGTCCACATGTGCTGGCCTGTGTGCCGTCCCCGGGGCTCACTAGGTTGCCTCTGGGAATAACAATGGGTGTGGGCTGCACCCCGGAGATGGTATAACCTACGGCTATACGTTCTCGGAAGTGTGGTCTGGAGTAATCTTTAGCTACTGCGAACTAATTTGGAACTGGCTGGGCTGATCTGAAACATGCACCGTGAGGCTGCGGAATCAAGCGTGGCCGTCTCTGCTGCCTGCACTGGTGCTGGGCCCCGGGCGGAGGGGCTGCCAGCTGAGTCTCTCACACCAGGTAAAGTGGGAGTTGGAAAACCAAGGGTATTTTTTGAAGGTTATACAACCAAAAAAAAAATAAACACGTGCCTTTTGCAGCAACATGGATGGAACGGAAAAGATCATGCTTGGTGAAATAAGCCAAAAAGAAAAATACTGCATGATTTTACTCATAGCAGGAGTATAACAGACCAGGCGAGAAAAAAAAAAAATAATGAATGGCTATAGACCAGAGACATTTTACGGGGGTGGAGTGGGGTATGGGGTCAAAAACAGAGGAGGAAGGCAATGCACTGGACTGTGGTGATGGCACAGGGTGATTTGGTGATGGGGAGCCCACGGGAATTACAACTGACATGGAAAAAGGTGCAAAATAAACTACTATATTATTTTAAAAATATATATATAACTACTTAAATATAAGTTTTCAAATAGTATGTATTTCTTGGGTTGGTCTATCTGAGAAAAATAAAAATAAATGCTCTGTGAAAAAAAAAAATCCCAGCTATAGAGTCAAGTGAAAGGTAGGGTTTGGCCGAAAGCGTGCTGGCAAGTTGAGTTGGAATTTTAAACGGTTCCCCCCTAACAAGTACCGCGGGGGCGGCGGCCAGAGTGAAGAATGGCAGAGGTGGGCCAGGCGGTTGGGGAGCCACGGTGACCAGGAGGCGCCACCTGGGCGTCCAGGAGATCTCGGGGAGGCTCAAAGGTAAGGCTTGAGGGGTGCAAACGTGGCGTGGGATGGGGGGGCAGGTGGTGGGCTGGTGAGAGGGCGAGCGCCGGCTGGGCCGGCAGGGGGCGCTCACGCAGCCAGGTGAGCAGCTTTGGCCAAAACGCTCCCAGGCTCCTCCCCTTAGGCCTCTACCTGGTCGGGGCTGGGCTCCTGCGAACTGGTGGGTGCGCGAGGCGGTCAGCGTGCAGCCAAACCAGTCAAAACGCCCACCCTCTTCCCTCACGGCTCTGCACGTGGGCGCCCGGCCCTCCCTCACCCCTGGATTGCAGGGTGCACGGGGCTCCCTGCCCCCTCGGGCTGCTGGCTTCGGGCCTCGACACTCCCTCCAGAGGCTCAGTCACCCGTGGGTGGCGGGCCTTGGCTGCCCTGCAGCGAGGACACGCCCCCCCACACCTCCATGGACACCTGCCGTCGGGTTTCAGACCAGATACCCGGGGCCCCCACACTTCCAGGGCGTCTCGGCCAGCTTCCCTGCCCGGCGGGTCTCCTGTCTGGCCTGGCAGCACCGGCGCCCTGGACCGCGCAGGGGCTCAGCCCCACCCCGCCGGAGGGGGCCCCCAGCCAGCCGGCTCCTCTGCTGTTCCCCAAGAGCTCACCTACTCGGCTCAGGTAACCCTTTAATAAATTAGTTGCTGGAATAGAAAGGAAAGTCGCTCTCTCTCCCATTTTGAAAAGCTAACTGTCCACTGACTGTAGAAGCTTTATGGCCCCGTCCAGGAAGCAGGGGGCTGGGCCACCCCACAGCCTGGTATGTCTGGGAGGGGGGTCCCTGGCTGCATGTTTCTCAACAGGAGTGAGTAACCACATGAAGAGCTGGGGCCTGTAGCACTGTCTGCCCTGGCATCAGCATGCCAAAGACGGGGCCAAAAGGGGGCACGGGGCTGAGCCGAGAGCTCCATGCCACCTGGGGCTTCCAGGAGGGCTCAGGATATAGAACAGCCGCTGCAGTTGGAGCCCCCTGCGCCCCAGAAAGGCCCTCCAGCCCCCCCCCCCCAGAAAGGCCCTCCTGGCACCACCCCCAAGCCAGCAGGGCCCCTGTTTCCACTCTTCTCGACGGGTCCCCGAGAGCCACGACTCCCCAGGCCCGAGAGCCATCTTTTTCTGATCTGGCGCCTTCAGGTATTTCTGTTCTTGGCCCGCGGAGGAGACCATCCACCCCAGTGCCATTGCTCCAGAAGGGACCTTCCCCGCGGAAGCGGTCCACGGGAGTCGGCAGTAACCAGCGCGAGAGGTTTTAAGCTAAAAAGCTTGGCCCCAGGGAGACAGCCGGACAAGACTCCAGTTGCCCTTCTCTGCAACCCCTGTGCCCCCGGAAGGTCCCCCCACCTGGGCGCTGGGGCAGGGGCTCGGGGCCACACAGGCACCCCGGCGGCACCGCTCTGGAGACTGAACCGGCATTCCTCAGAGGGTATCGGCCCCAGACACGCGGCCCCAGACAAGCCAGCGCGTGCAGTGTTGAGTTTTCCTCGCACAGGGGCAGGCGCCAACTGGGGGTTGGAAGTGCAGGGAGCCTGCAAGGGTCAGTGCCTGGGCCATTGGGCACCGAGTCTGGGCCAGAGGGTGCCGGTAGGTGGGGATGGGTATTGCTGGGAGAGGGCCAGGGAGGGGGGTTGGGACGCAGCGGGAGGGCACTGGTCTCGGGTGCTAGGGGCAAAGTACTGGGTCTGGGCTGCACGGCTGAGCCGGTTGGGTGCTTGAGAGGGGGGGCGCCGGAGAGAGAGCAGGGAGAGGGCTGGGCCCGGGGGTGCGGCGGGGCGAGGGATCGGGGACCCAGGCGATCAGGGACCCAGGGGAGCCTGAGGGGTGCGGGGGAGGGCGCAGGTCGCCGGCGTTACCGTTGCACATAGTGGACGAGGTACTTGGCCAGGAGGAGTCGGTTGGGCCAGCGGCGCAGGCGCTCGGCCTCGGCGCCAGCGCACAGGCAGAGCGGCACGACCAGCGCGGGCAGCTCCTGCAGCGCCCAGGCGAGGCGCGTGGGCAGCTGGCAGACGGCGCGGGGCGACGCGTAGCGCCCGTAGGGCGAGCCCACCAGCTTGAGCAGCAGGCAGCTCAGGATGCCCAGGGCGCCCAGCAGGTAGGCGAACGCGTCGAGCAGCTGCGGCTCGGCCAGCTCCATGGCCGGGGACGGCAG
>NW_004567108.1:1160416-1164337 GCF_000260355.1 Condylura cristata | reverse complement strand
GCCGGGGGCGCCCCAGGCCGGCGGGCCCCCGCGGGCCCCTCTCACGCCCCCGTGGTTCCTAGGGCTGGGAAGGCGGGTACCCGGAGATCGTCAAGGAGAACAAGCTGTTCGAGCACTACTACCAGGAGCTCAAGATCGTGCCCGAGGGCGAATGGGACCAGTTCATGGGGGCGCTCCGGGAGCCCCTCCCGGCCACCCTGAGGATCACTGGCTACAAGAGGTGGCGCCGCGCCCAGCCCCGCCGGGGCTTGGGCCCGAGGGGTGGGGGCTGCGGTGGGGGCGGCGGCCAGTCGGGGCGGGGCTGAACCCCGGAGGCTGGAGGAGGGAGAGGGGCGACTGTTGGGGTCGGGGACCTTGGAGACCGGGCCTGTCCGAGCCCGCGGAGGTGCCGCCTCCTGCGCCAGCGCTGCAGGTGATCCGAGGGCCCGAGGGTAAGGGGGAGCTGCAGGCAGCTCGTCACCCTTGCGGCGAGCAGATGGGGGTGTCGGCCTCCGGAGGGCCGGGTGGGAAGGCCGCGGCTCCCGCAGCTGTTGCTCCGCCGTCCCTGCAGGCCTCAGCCCCCACCCCCGAGTGTGATTCTTTCCCCAGGTTGATTGGAAACTTTTTTTGATTAGCCACGCGAAGGAGATTCTGCACTGTTTAAAGAACAAGTACTTCAAGGAGCTGGAGGACCTGGAGGTGGACGGGCAGAAGGTGGACGTGCCGCAGCCCCTGAGCTGGTGCGTGTCCCGAGGGTGCTCCTGGGGAGGCTGGCCTCGTCCTCGGGCTCCCGGCCTCCTGCTGCTGCGATGCGGGCGCTGGGATTTCGCCTTGAGATTCGCGGGGCCCTTGAGCCCTTGGGTGGGTTTTCCCGGCGCTTCTCTCCTGGGCGCTGGTGCTCCTGCCTCCTCCGGCCAGGTCGGAAGTGTGCAGGCACTTGAGGAACGGCGCCCCCGACACAGCCAACTCTCTCCGGCGTGTCCAGCTTCCGAGCTCTCCCGCCCCTCTGCGGACCTGCCCGTGGCCGGCCCCAGCGGCCCGTTTCTCAGGGCGGTGCAGGCTGGCTGTGGAAGGGCCCTCGTGCACCCAGCCTTGTTAGCCGCCGGGCGCCCCGAGGAAGCCTGCGCGCCAGACACAGAGGGGCCGGCCCTGCGCTGAGCCGGGAGAGGGGCTGGGGTGCTGCTCTGCCCACACCCCACGGAGTGAAAGCTGGTTTACGGGACCGTGAAAGGTAGTCTGGGCCGCGCTGTCGTGGCTGTTGCTCGTGGTGTGTGGGCCGCCCTTTGTGATCGCGAACTGAAGCCAGGGGTGACTGCTTCTTCCCTACGTGGTCACCTTGTAGTTCTGTGTCCAGCTCACAGGTGGACACAGCATACGCGTTAAATGGCAGAATCAGAGCCTGGCCCAGAGCAGAGCTGGCCCCCACCAGAGAACGGATTTCGGGGTCTGTGGACACATTTGCGGCTCCCACGTTCCGTGATTTTGTGATTAAGGGTTTTGGGATCTGACATTAAGCTTCCACGACACAGATGGTCGGCGCTGGAAAGTGACCCGGGTCCAGCGGGCCGTCCCGGTCACTCGGGCCTGTACTGGCAGCGTGGGGAGGTTTCCCCAGCCACGGTGCTCAGCGTGTGACCCCGAGGCCAGGCCCCCCAGCCCCCCGCCCCCGGACAGTGTGGACTGCGTGGCAGGCTCACTCTCGGGCAGGCAGCCGGACGTTGGGTGCCCATCCCATTTCCTTTCCTGGGGTGCCCTGCTCACCTGATGCTGTCACCAGGAGCCGCTGTCCTCAGGCCTCGTGTGGGATGGCCATGGAGGGGCAGGCTGACCCCTGCAGCGGGCCTGCGTGCCTCGGGCGGGGTCCCGTGGGGTCCGGCCAGTGGGAGAGCCCGTCTCGCTGCGGGCACTCTCGTCTCCTCGGCCCTTTCACGCTCCACGGCCGCTTCCCGTGTTCATGCGGCTTCGGGCACGGGGCCGGGCGCAATGGTGCCCGCCCCGGGGGTGTCCGGCTGAGCGACGAAGTGTCCGGTCTAGCTCCGGCCGTCCCTCTGCGCGGTGAGGGGTGTGAGCGGTGGTGTGCTGTGAGCTGGTTCCTGCTACTCGCCGTTTCCCGCTGCCTGGCACCGTTGTGCTGCGGAGGCGCGGGCACGCCGGGCACCCGTGGTTCTCCGCCCGTTGGGGCGGCCCCCGCGGTGCCTGCTGGTTCTCTAGATCACTCAGGCTAGGGGCCCTGCCGCGCTTGGGGTGCAGCTTGGGGAGCGGCTCCTCCTGCCCGGAGCCCAGGCTGCAGCAGGAACGCCCGCGAGGGCCTGCCCGCGCGGCTCTGCTCTCCCCCTTCGCGCCCTGGGCTGACGGGCGCCCTAGGTGCCCCGCGGAGGTGGCCATCCTGGGCCGCAGGCTCCGCCGCTCGCTCCTGCGCTGCCTCTGCCAGCTGCAGCGTCCGCGGGCGGCCTCCCACGTTCCCGCCACGGGTCTGGGCTCTGGCGTGGCACTGCTCCCCGTGCCCCAGGGGCTCGGTCGGGTCGCTGGGGGCACAGCGCCCCGCCGCGGGCGTCTCCCCAGCGCTGAGACCGCCAGAGCGGCTCCTGGCCACGCAGATGCTTGTCCACATGGTGCCTGTCTCCGCCGGCCGGGCGGCCAGGCCCTTAGGCAGGCGGGCGCTTCCCGATCAGGGTGCCGGTGGCGGGCCACGGCCCCGTGGGCCACGTCTAGGCGCTCAGGCGAGTGGGTCGGCCCGTGCGGAGCCGCCTGCCCTCACGGCCTGAAGCCGGCGGCGACTTCCCGCAGCGGTGGGGTCTGCCCCTGTGGCGGGTGGGCCGTCCCCCTTAGTGCCCTCGGCGCAGTGTCCGGTCACCGCCGCAGCCTCTGGGCCACCTCACGCTGGGCGCGACCGGAGCGTCCCCTGGAGCTCACAGCAGCGTGGCCTCGGCTGTCCCTCTGCAGCGCCCGCTCTCGGCCTTCACACGCGAGGGCCCGCGTGACTCCGGGGAGGTGGAGGCGGCCGGGCTGCTGTCCCGCCTCCGCCGTTCTCTCGGACGTGGCACCGGGGCGGCTCTGCTCTCCTGTCCCCGAGGCTGCACGTCTTGGTCCTTCGTGTCCGCTAACGTGCGCCTGCGCTGGGCCTGGCGAGCGGCCCCTGGCCGCCTGGGCCTCGCCCGCCCGGCACGCCGAGCCCAGTCCTCTAGGCTCTGCCTCGGGAGCCGGGGGCGGCTCCTCACCGCAGGGCTGTTAAGCTGCTTTCGCTGCTGCCGGGGGCGGGGGGAGGAGAGAGGACAGCAGTTGCCACCCGGGCGTCTGGCCGCCAGACAGCCACAGTGGGCGAGAGGTGGGGGTGCTGTGGCTGTCGTCGCGAGGTGGCGGCCCCGCCTGCTGTCCGCCCGTGTGGCCGTGCCCTGGGTTGGCCTTTCCGCCGGACTCCGCTTCCCGCCTGGCCGGAGCACCCTGCAGCCGCGGCTGTGCTCGGGAGGTCCGGGCCAGGGGGCGCGGCGCCCCCGCCAGCGAGACGGGGACCGGGAGCGCCTCGTAAACGCGCCTGCGGGCGGGTCCTGTCGCAGGTATCCGGAAGAGCTGGCCTGGCACACAAACTTGAGCCGAAAAATCCTGCGCAAGTCCCCGCAGCTGGAGAAGTTCCACCAGTTTCTGGTCAGCGAGACCGAGTCTGTAAGTAGCCCGCGGCCGCCCCGGAGCCGCCCAGCCAGCGGGGTGGGGGTGCCCGCCTTGCGCTCGCAGGCCCGCGGCCGACGCCGTCGTCTCTCCCAAGGGGAACATCAGCCGCCAGGAGGCCGTCAGCATGATCCCGCCGCTGCTGCTCAGCGCCCGCCCCCAGCACAAGGTGCGCGCACGCCCCCCTCCCGCCCCCGGTGTCGTGGCGTCGCCCCGGGACTTCACGCTGGGTCAGCGTCCGCGCCTGGGCTGGACACGGCAGGGTGTCCGCGACACTCT
>NW_004567108.1:1155795-1156941 GCF_000260355.1 Condylura cristata | reverse complement strand
CCTTTCCGGCGGGGCCCGCTCTGCTCCGCGCCTCCTTGGCCCCGTGACGGCGGCCTCAGGGCTCAGTCAGTTGCCCTCAGCTGCGTGTGCTGGCCTCGCGCTAGAGGCCAGGTGGCTGCGGGGACATCTGCCGCAGGGCAGGGGCCCTGGACTCCTGGGCCTCCCGAGTCCACGCCCAGCTCAGCCGGCCGCAGTGTGTCTGAGGGTGTGTGTCTCGCGCTGTCTGGGGCTCAAGTGCCCTGTCACGGAACCTGGACTTTGAGAACTGGCCCGTGGCTGGCCCACCCCATACTCACAGCCAGGGCCCTTGCTGAGTGGCCCCCGGGGCCCCTGGACACCGTCCTGCCCAGGCAGGCCACCTGTCCTGTCCGCCGGGCGTGGGGCCTGGGCTCCTCCGTGGCCTTGGGAGCCCAGGGCGGCGTGCGGGCCTCGCGGGGTGGCAGGAGGACGCGGTGCCGGGGCCTGGCGAACGGGTCTGCCTCTCTTCCAGCCAAGGGGAGCATCGTCTTGAAGTACGAGCCGGACCCCACGTGAGTGACGCCCCGGGAGCACCGCGGGGTGGGGGTCGGGGCGCTGTTTGCACAGGGCTCGCGCTCAGCTCAGGCCAGCGCCTTCTCCGGAGCATGAAGTGCCCAGTGCCTGCCCTCTGCAGCCTCAGAAACCTAGTTCTGCCTCCCGGCTCGGGCAGGAGAGCAGTGCCAGGCAGCCATGGGGGCTGACCCCACCTACTGTGGGGTGCCCTTCCGGGGGGGCACGTCCACCTGGGGTCAGCATGTGACCACGCCCCTGGGCCTCCTGAGCGCCCGGAGGAGGGCCCCAGCGGTCAGGGCGGGGCCTGTCCAGGCCGTCCTGGGCTGTGCCGGGGGGCGAGGGCAGAGCGCGGGGGGCCTCTCTGGTGAGAGATGGGGGAGAGGTGGCTGGCGCCGGGCGGGAGCTCACCGGGCCGCTGGTCGCAGGCAGCCCGACGCCCTGCAGTGCCCCATTGTGATGTGCGGCTGGCGGGGGAAGGCCTCGGTGCGGACCTTCGTGCCCAAGAACGAGCGGCTGCACTACCTCAGGATGATGGGGCTCGAGGCGCTGGCCGAGAGGGGGAAGGACACGCCGGAACCCGCGGCCGACGCCGGGCGTGGGGAGGAGCCGGCCCGG
>NW_004567108.1:1154032-1155110 GCF_000260355.1 Condylura cristata | reverse complement strand
GTGGCTTCAGAACGTCGGAGAGGGAAAGTCCGCGTGGGCATGCGATGCCCCCTCACCTGGCACCCACGGTCACCGACCTGACAGTCCGTGCCCCCCGCCCACCTCTGCCCGCTGTGAAACACCGCCAGCGGCATTTCATCAACCCCCACAGGGTGTTAGGAGACCGTGACCCCCAACCCCGTATCGCAGTTTCGCGTCTTCGCGGTGGGTGGCTCGGGCTCGGCCGCCGGAAGCCGCTGTGACCGTGATGGGAGCGAAAGGCAGCGGCCGCGCGCCAGGGCCGGGCGGCTCACTGGTGTCCGGCTGCCCAGGGTGGCTGCGGATTCCGTGCGTCTGACACGTGCCAGAGACGCTTCTCAGTGGAACAGCTGGCCCTGACGTGATGGAGCCGGAGGCCCCAGAGCAGGAGGCGGCGCAGCCCCGCCGGAAGCGAGCAAGGCCGCGGGGACCTGCCGGAGGGCCGCGCCAGACGCCAGCACGCGAGATCCCAGGCGGGCAGGAGGGCCCTCCCCGGGGGGCCTGGGGCGGGCTGCCGCGCAGCGGGAGCCCAGAGGAGTAAAGACCCGAAACGGGCCCAGGGGAAGCAAACGCCCCATCCGCTGTCGTGTCTGATGGGCTGCGACAGCAAAAGTGACCCAACGTCAAATTAAAAACCTCGGCAAGTGGCCAACTCAGATGGAGAGGCGCCCCCGGGTCGCCCCACACCGCCGCCTGACCAGGGCTCTGAAGCCTGCACAGCCTCGGGGCGGTAGCGAAAGCCCAGCGGCCCAGCCCGAATGGGCCGGCGACCAAGCAGACGTTTTTCCAAAGGTGTCGCTGCCCGCAGGTAGCCAGCCGGTCGCCCGGAGGCGCGCGAGGAGGGAGGTCCGGGTCCAGCCCGGCCCCAGGCCCCAGGCCCCAGCCCAGAGCGCCATGCGGTCGCCTCCCGGCAGAGGGACGCTGTGGGCAGAGCAGCAGGGGCTGCCCCTGGCCAAGCCCCCCGGCTGCCCTGACTCGCCCCACCCCAGGCCCCGCAGCTGCCCTGACTCGCCCCTGCCCAAGCCCCCCAGCTGCCCTGACTCGCCCCACCCCAGGCCCC
>NW_004567108.1:1151741-1153146 GCF_000260355.1 Condylura cristata | reverse complement strand
GCCCCTGGGAGGGGGGGCCCGGCCCGCTGGGCCAGGGCTGCGTGCCACGGGGGTGGCCGGCCCAGAGCTCGAGGTGCTCGTAATTGTGCCTGCGTGTGGCCACGGGCGCTTGTTAGAAAGACCTCTGCCTGATTCCCATTTGCAGCCAGGGCTGAGAGGCACCGAGAGCGGTGGACTTCCAAAAGTGGGTGCTTGTTTGTATCTTCATAGCTTATAAAACACCCCATCTTGCTTCCGGAGGTGACCAGTTCAAATGAGTGGAGTGTTCTGTGCCCATTTGTGGGGGCAGGTGTGACCTGGAACATTTTCAGGCCCCCTCTGAGGAAGAGGAATCCTGTAGCAAAATAGTAGCAAACTGAAGCCCAGAGAGTTAAACAAGATAACAATACCCAGGAAGTGTCTGCAAAAGCAGGGAAGATTTACCCTCAGAACATATGAAAATTGCCATTGGTTTGAGAGAGAAAATCATCTCAGTAGATGCAGAAAAAGCATCTGAGGAAGGTACTCATGTCAAAATTAAAAACTCACTCACTAGGAGCCACAGCACAAGCTCTTGACCTGGTTTATCGGGTCCTGAGAGGACAGAGCACGTCACTGCAGTGAGGGGCCGTGGGACGGCCCCACGTTGAACACAGCAACGAGACGAAATGTTGATGTTTCTGTGCTGCTTTTTGCACATTGGCTAGAAAAGGGAACAACTGGCTTTGGGAGAAGAGGGAAACTTGTCACTATTTGCAGGCGACATTCTCTGCAGCGATAAGTCTATATGCACGATTAGAAAATAAGTGCTGAGCAAGGGGATTGTCTATAAAGTTGGCATACACATGTGAGTAGCAAAAACGTAATAGAAAAAATGGACTGTGCAGCGCATCTAAGAAGACATGCGCAAAGCATCGAGCACACGGAGGCCTGCCGGCGGGGGCCCTCAGCCGCCCAGAGGTCACCTCTGGGCGCAGCTCTAGCGGTGGCGGCTGGGTCAGAATCACCCCTGGGCCCTCTGAGGGGTTGCCTGAGCCGGGTGGCGGAGGGCAGCGCCTGAGGCCTGAAGGATGAGGGCACAGGGCCCGCTGAGGAGAAGCTGGTCTCCGTGAGGCTGCAGTCGTTGAGACACAGGGACTTGGTCTACACCTGCAGGTCAGAGAGAGCCGCCTCAGCGGAGATCCCTGGCCAGAGCGGAGACCCCACATGGAGCACAGCGCCCGGGACAGGGCCCCCACACATGAGGGGTGCCGGTGGTCCCCGCGCTGGGGGCGGTCCAGCAGATGGGGCTGGGATTCCCGCTGCCCACAGCTGGGCGAGCGGGCAGGCTTGCTGCGTCACCGGCCTCTGGCCAGCCCTGTGGCTGAGGGCACATTAATGCAGAAGCTGCTTGGGAGCGCGGCACCTGGGGACAGGTGCGGCCATG
>NW_004567108.1:1149278-1151411 GCF_000260355.1 Condylura cristata | reverse complement strand
CGAGGGGTCCCCAGCCCCTGCTCCATCCCCGCCAGGGAGTGACCCCAGGGTGCAGCAGGCTCTCCTGTCTCCCCCCTGCATCCTCAGCAGTGGGTCTCAATGGATCGGCCAGTTCTGCTCCCCACCCTGGCTCTGGGGAGTCCTCTCACCCCCATCTCTGGCCTGTGCCCCAGCTTTCATGTATAAATAAATAAAATTAAGAAAAAAAAGAAACTTCAAAACAGAACTTGAAGCACCTAAGGACAAGCTGACCCCTCCCGCTGCCTGGCCTCCCTGCCCTCGGATGGGCGTTAACTCCTTTCCACTCACACATGACCCTGCTTTTCACGCTCACTGATGGCCTGTATTGAAGCTATTTAAGTATCCATTACTAAAGCCACCGGTTCAGGCTCACATATGGGGTCCTGGACCAGTTTTACATTGTTCAAAGAAAGAACCTGGCTGAAAATTCTGTTGTGATGAGCTGAGATGACTGGACAGGCTCCCAGGCCTTCAGCAGGGGCCCCAGGGCCGGCTCCGCAGATGGATGTTTTAAGATTTAAAGGCCGTAAACCATCTCGCGACTTACCCCGAGCGCTGGGGAGCTGGTGGCCGGCCAGCGGAAGGCGTGGTTTTGCCGAGAGGAGCTCTGGACACTCACCCTCCGGCAGCTGGGCCGGGAGGCCCTGAGGCTGCCTGTCCAGCCCTGACCACTGACCGGACTCCCGCTGGGTGGCCAGTCACCCTGAAACTCGGTGGCGTAACACAAACATGTTGTTTTCGTGTTTACCCACATCACTGCTCCCCTCCTCCTCCTGGGGGTGACTGGGGGCCTCTCCTCACCTCCCTTCCGCAGCCCTGGGGTGCGGCCTCACTGGAGAAGGGGCTCATCAGGCTTTGCCTCAGGCGCCCCCATCCCCTGTGGCCTTGGCTGGGTTCGTGCAGCAGGCGTGTGAGCGCCCAGACGACAGGGTGTGGCCAGAGGATGGGCCTAGAGGACGCGTGGCCTGACCACGGGAGGGGAGACCACTACTCCCGCCCGCCGGCTCGTGGCAGGGCTGGGTGGCCAGGACGGCCCCAGGGAGCGCCCGCGGGGCTGCCCCAGGGCAGCAGCAGAAGGCTCGGCTCCTCCGCAGTGGCTGAGGTGAAGGGCTGCTGGCGGGCAGAGGGGGCGCCCTGCTCCTGCCGGCCCACGGGCTGGGGGTGCGGCCAGCAGGGCCCACGTCCTGCCCTCCCTGGCCTCACTCCCCCGCGTGTCCGTCACTCAGCCGCCGTCCGGCTCCCGCCGGTGGCTCGCGCAAGCATGACTGGCCGCGCCAGCTGGCGGGCAGCAGGGATGGACCCAGGGCGGCCTGCCCAGCAGTGCGTGCCATGTCCCAGACGGCTGAGCGTGCCCGGGGCGCCCCTCTTGGCCGCCCAGCGCCCTGCCTGGGGGCGAGAAGCCCCGAGTCCGACTGCCCCTGGGCCTGGCTCCGAGGGGCGTCTGGGCGCCCCAGAGCACAGGGACAGCCAGGAGACCCCGTGCCGCGACGTCAGCAGGCCACCGTGAGGCTCCCGTGCGGGGGTGCGGGCTGGGCTCCCCCCAAGGGAGGGCCGGCGCCCAGGCCCCCACACGGACTGGCCCTCGCCCGCCAGGGGCCAGCTCCAGAGGAGGATGCAGGGCAGCGGCCAGCCCGCTGGGCAGGGGGCGTCCCCCTCCCAAGGGGCTGGCGGGCTCCAGGACAGCAGATCCTCACCGAAATGTCTTGTCGCGAACTTGGGGTGCTTCTCTTGGCAGACCGGTGGGGGAACTGAAGGGCAATGGCCCCCCGACAGGGCCATCGCTTTTGGGAGACCAGCATGTACTGGACCGGGAAACACTGAGAGCCTCAATGACCAGAGGCGCCCCCAGCCTTCCTCCGCAGGTGGGGGAGCCGCCTGCAAACCACTCCCACTTGGGGGGCTGGGCACAGCGGCTCCAGCGGCCTTGAAGCCTCCGGACAGGCTGGGCAGCGGACGGCGACAAAGGGCCACGAAGTGTGCACACCCACGGATGCGGCGCGAGCGTGCAGACCCGCGCACACCCACGTGTGCTCTGCAGCGCGAATCTGCGTGGGCGCGTGGGCGCGTGGGCGCGTGGAGTCTGCGCCAGCCCTGGCTGTGGCCGGCGTCCAG
>NW_004567108.1:1148292-1149178 GCF_000260355.1 Condylura cristata | reverse complement strand
TGCGGAGCCCTGAGTCCCGGGGTGCTCCCGGAGCGCCTCGCCGCGTCGCCTCGTCTCGTCCGGTGCCGAAGTCCTCGGCCCAGGTCCCTTTCTCGGTCTGCTCGCCCTGGTCTGGTCAGCTGGCAGATGCCCGCGGGCGGGAGCCCTCGGCTAGTGACGTGATGGGCGAGGAGGTGGAGCCCGGAGACGGCCCGTGCCAAGGTGGCCTCGGGGGGACGGGAGCTGAGTCAGGAGGCGCAGAAGGGCCTGCGAGAGACCCCGACACGGCCAGTGCTGACCTGACCGCGAGGTGGAGAGCCGAACAGGATACCCAGCCAACAAGAAGCCGAGCGCCAGGCAGGCAGGGCAAGCCAGCCCCGGCGCAGGGGCGAGGCACACACGAGACGCGACCCTCGGAGCCAGAGCTGCCTGAGCCCCCAGCCCCCGGGGACGCTGGCGGCACCCGCAACACACTTCACGCCCGGAGGCTGGCAGACCTGCTCTGGGCGGGCTCTGCGCCGGGACCCTGCTGGGGGGCCGTGACGGGGAGACCCTTGCGGGGTCCCTGTGTCCCCAGGGACCTTGCACCCGGGGGACCCTGACCTCCGGGGGACCCTGTGCCCCGGGGGACAGTGTGTGTTTGGTGCTCTCGGGAGAAGGGGTGGGGCCGAGCGTGGGGGCGCCCGGCAGCACAGGGCTCCAAACTGTCCGCAGACGCTCGGCTCCAGTGAAGGGCTCATGGCTGGTCTTGGGGGGGGCGGGCCCCCGGGGGTCCCTCTGGTGTCGTGTCAGCTTGGTGGGGAACCCCATTGTTGGGAGACCCTGACAGTGGAGACTGGTCATCACTTTGCCCCCACCTCCTAGTCTCGTGACATCGCCATCACGGACCTCTCCCACTGTGCGCCCA
>NW_004567108.1:1147098-1148192 GCF_000260355.1 Condylura cristata | reverse complement strand
AGCAGCTGAGCTGGCCCACGAGAGGCCTCCGGGCCTGTCGCCGGCCTGCGCTGGAGTCGGCCCGCGGGGGCTGTGCAGTGGCCGCTGACCGCCCCGCTGAGCAGAGGAGAGCCCAGGTCCACCCGAGCGCCCTCTCGCCCTGGGCTGTTCTTGTGCCCGCTGCGTCCTGCTCTCCCTGTTCCCGAAACGCCTGTCTCCGCATCCGGTCAGGTGCGGCTGCTGGCCCTGCGCCGACCCCCCCCCCCGCTGTCCACCGCGCCTGCCTTCCTTGGATGACTCGTCCACAGCGGCCTCCACTGCTGGTGAGTCCCAAAGCTGCGGCCCCTGCTGGGGCCTGGGGCCCCGCCCGGCCTCAGGCTCTTCTCTCAGGCAGGCGCGGCGCGTGGGCAGAGGCAGCTGCCGGCCACGGCGTGGCCCCGGGCGTGTCCACATCCCGGAATGTCTGGCCTCACCTTAGACTAGCCGCTGTTACCTGCTGTGATAGGCCCTGTGGGGAGACTGCAGGACGTTCGCTCCTCTCGGCCTCGAGCTTCCCATTTTGCTCCGTGACCTGACAGTGCGGAAGCGGCTCCCGAGACCACGCGGCCCCTCGGAAGCTGGCGCGTGGCGCGTAATTGGCGTCTAATCGTGAGCGTCCCCTCGAGGCCACTTAGGCCGCTGGGCTCTCGGCCGGGACGTGGGGATCAGCAGGCTGAGGTGCGCTGCGGCTTCCAGGTTTGGTCTGCTGGGAGGCAGGTGGGGCCGCTCCCCGGACCTGGCCCCACCTGGGCCCGCGAGGGTGTGTGAGGCAGGGTGGCCGTCCACCCCCCCAGCGGAGTGGACGCTGCCAGAGCTTAGATGGTCCCGGCCCCCCGTGTGCCCCAGACAGGTATTTTTTTGAAAGATTTATTTATTTATTTTAAAGATGTATTCATCCATGCATACGGAACTGGGGTGCAGGCCAGAGGTGCGGGGGCGGTGAGAGGCTTCCCCAGAGGCAGAGTGGGGAGCAGAACAGGTGGACAGACGAAGTGCACTGCTGAGCAGTGGCGGGTCAGGAGAGGTCTGCCGCGCCCTGTGGTCACCTCCGGGGCAGGCGGGGATCGAACTCATGC
>NW_004567108.1:1146447-1146998 GCF_000260355.1 Condylura cristata | reverse complement strand
CCCCACGCACACCCACACCCGCGCACACCCACACCCACACGCACACCCACACGCACACGCACACCCATGTGCACGTGCACTCACACCCACTCACACACCCTCGTGCACACACGTGTACGCGTGTGTGCACACATGCACATGCCCACGTGCACGCAGCGCCCACGTGCACACACGCACACACCCATGTGCACGCCCACGCGCACACACAACCACGTGCACACACACACACCCATGCGCGCATGCACACCGACGTGCACACACCACACCCCGCGCACACCCACACCCACGCACACGCACACACCCTCGTGCACACACGTGTACACGTGTGCGCACACATGCACACGCCCATGTGCATGCAGCGCCCATGTGCACACACACACCCACGTGCACACACACATCCACGTGCATGCACACAAGCACACAGGTGCACACATGTACACACGCGTGCACACACAGGCAGGCCTACACACTCCTCAGGAAGGGTGGAAGCGCGGGGCAGGTCTGGTGCCCTCTGGAGAGGGACCATCAGGCCCCCCCCCACCAGCAGCGGA
>NW_004567108.1:1141744-1143027 GCF_000260355.1 Condylura cristata | reverse complement strand
GACAGTCATTCCGAGGGGCTGGCCCCCCCGGGGGCAGCAGGAGAATCTGGAACCCTGGGGCAGACCACGGGGCAGGCCTCCAGGTGCGGGGCGCCCAGGCCGGGCCGCTGCCCCCACGGGGTGTCTTCCGGGACCCCACTCCACTCGGCTCCTAGTCCTTCAACAGGTTGCCTCAAACAGCTGGGATTATGGGGGAGCTTCCTCACTGGAGAGCGAGCTGGGGTCGACCTTAGCCGCCTCTGCAGTGTCCTCCCTGTCACACGAGCACAGCGCGGAGGGACAGTGCCTGAGGGGGCCTCCTGGCTCCCAGTGTGCAGGAGGTCCGGTCCTCCCGCGTTGGGGGCAGAGGTGGGGCGTGGGCCTCCCGCGTTGGGGGCAGAGGTGGGGCGCGGGCCTCCCAGGTTGGGGGCGGGCGGGGCGCCTCCCGCTGCCAGTTCAGGCCTCGGTATGATGGAGGCCGGCTGAGCCAAGGAGCCGTTTGAGGTGGTCTGGGGGGAGGGCAAGGTGGAGGAGCGGGGAGTGGGTCAGCAGGAGGGTGCCGGGTGGAGGGGCAGGGCCAGCAATGGTCCGGGAGCAGGACAGACGCTTCCCACGCCCACACGCACGCGCACAGCCTGCGGCCAGCTGCTCACAGACCCGGGCAGACCCCAGGGCCCGGGAGCCGGGAGCAGGCAGGGTGCTGGGGAAGCGCAGGGCAGAGGGCAGCCAGCAGAGGGCAGGGTCAGCCGAGGGCCACAAGGGCCAGCTCCTGTGGGCAGAAAGGACGGGGCCGAGCTGGGTGGCCGAGCTGGGTGGCCACGCAGCGTGGCCTGGTGTGGGCCAGAGCTGAGGGCAGGATGCCGGCCGGGCGGGCGGGCGCCAGGGAGCCTCCCCAGGGGGCAGTGGGGCCCACTTAAGGCTGTGCTTGGGGTGCATGCAGGGAGACCCCTGGAGGTCAAGGACACTGGTAAGGCTGTGCCCTGCCTGGGTCGCTGGGGCGGGGCCTGGGTGCGGGGACACCCGGGCCCAGAGAGCAGGCAGGACTCAGGCCGGTCAGCAGAGGCCAGTCTGGCGGGTGCGGTGACTAGGCCGCTCTGAGGCGGGCCTGCTGCTGTGTCCCTAACACTGGCCTGTGCCCGGGGCATCCGTGGCCGTGACGTGACACCGAGGGCCCGAGGCCTAGGCAGTGCCCACGTGAAGGGAGCTGGCCAGCACGCCCTGGCGCGTCTCCCACAGCTTGGTGCACCGGAGGGGCACCGAGAGCCTGGCTGTGGCGGGAGCTGGGGGCGGGAGGGGCCTGGCCC
>NW_004567108.1:1139346-1140317 GCF_000260355.1 Condylura cristata | reverse complement strand
GGGGCGGGGGCGGGCGGCACCTCGCGACAGAGTTCTACAGTGACTGGGATGGTGGCTGATGGCGGCAGCCTGGTCCCGAAGGCCTGATCCCTCAGCTCGCCGTACGCACGTCTGCCCACAGGTGACTGGGCGTCTCCGTGGCATTCAGGATTCAGTTCCGGCTGCAGGAGGAGAGGGTGGAGGGGCTGGGCGTGGAGGAGGAGGGTGGCGTGTGGGCGCGGCCCGCGGCCCGTCAGCCGTCGGACACCGGCGGGGTCACCCAGCCGTACTTCTCGTGGGTCTTCACCAGGCTCTTAAAGGTCGCCTCGGCCTCCTTGCGGCTGAAGGACTTTTTTGACTTGCCGGCTTTTCTGCAGATCCGCCCCTGCGTGAAAGCAAGAGAGACCCGGGTTAGAGCCCCGGGGGAAGCCTGGTCCCCAGACTCCTCACCAGCCTGGGCGAATCCCCGGGGGGGACCCGGCCAGGAGACCGGCGGGTCGCAGCCCTGGACCCTGGCGGTGCCCAGAGCGGGGAGGGGCCGCTGTGCTTGCAAACGGACCTAGCAGGCGCCGCCTGTTTGCAGCTGCCCTGTCTGAGGAAGTGGCTTACAGCTCCGACCCCAGCGCAGGGCAGGGACTCGAGTGTCTGGGGGCCCCTTTTCATCGAGGGCCACCACCCCATAAGCAGAACAGGAAGTGTGGGACTCAAAGCGGGGATCCTGGCCCGGTGAGGCTCGGGCAGCGAGCGGGGCACGTTCTCCCCCAGCCCTGCTGGGAAGGAGCTCCCCGGTGGATTCCCTGCTGCCTGGCCGGCGGTCACTGCTTGGCCTTGCGCCTGCTAGTGGACGCCTCCCGTCGTGACTGGCCGGTGGGGAGGCGGCCGCGTGGCCCGGTCCCGGGCCGCTCCCCCTCGGCCACCGGGTGAGCCAGTCGCCCACGCGTGTCTGTGTGAGGCCCCACACCCCGGCGGCCCCTCGCAGACTCAGCTGGACG
>NW_004567108.1:1137324-1139001 GCF_000260355.1 Condylura cristata | reverse complement strand
CGGGCACCCCCGCGGGCCAGGCAGACGCTCCCGCAGCCGGCGCCCTCGGCCCTGGCACAGCGGGTAGGCTCCGGGCACCCAGGGTGTGAGCAGGCACAGGCCCTGCTCAGAGGTGTCCTGGGCGCTGTTCCTACACCGAACACTTCGCGCGGGACTGTTCTGTACCCCAGGGCTCCTCAGCTGTGCCCCGGTGACCTCCAGGGGCCTCTGCATGCTGCAGGCCAGGGCCTCGGGGGCCTCGGGCACAGGGCAGCGGTGGAGGTTGGAGGCACGTACGTGGCAGGACCTGGACCTCCGTGTCACGTGGGCAGCGGGGACCACCCAGGGTGGTGGCCGGTCCCCCAGTTCACAGATGTCCCTCGTGGGGAGTGGGAGTTCTCTCGCCAGACACCGCCCACCTGCAGCGTCTGGGCGGGACCCGAGGAGCCAACCAGCCCCTCCCCACCCCTTTCCGCCCAGAGCATCTGTCTTGGATTTTCCAGCTAAAAGTCAGCTAACGCCGTTGCAGTCACCGCATCCGTTTCAGGTGTTGGTCCGAGAACCAACGTGCACCTGCTGCCCCAACCGCCAGTGAAAGTTCAACTCTATTTTATCACACTGTGTCCCAGTTACCCTCCCTTCCTTCTTCCTCTCTGGAAGCCAGGAATTGGATGGAGAGTCGTTTGTTTCTGTTCTATTTAGTTCATCCGCGTGTTTTCTCTGTAGGCCACAGCTGAGAGATCAGTGGCTTTGTTGTCTCAGAATTCCCACCAGGTCCACGGCCTGCATCTTTTTTATGGGTGAGTAGTATTCCGCTGCTCTCTACACTACATCTTCTTATCTAGCATCAGTTGGTGGGCGCTTAGGCTGGTTCCAGCTCTTGGTTATCGTCAACAGCGCTGCAGTAAAGGTGGGGGCGTGTGTAGCTCTTGCAGTCGGTGATTTCTATTTTGGGGGTAATACCTAACAATGGGAAAATGGACGGGGCGGCATTTCTGGGGAGGCTGGGCCCGAGAGGCAGGGGAGTGGGAGGAGAGCAGGGACTGATGCTGTGTGAGCAGACGGCGGCTTTGGGGGTGTGGGAGGCCTTGAGCAGGGCGCGGGGCTCTGGGCCGAGGCCCCAGTGAGGTGGGTGGCGGTGGGCTCTCTCGGTCCCTGCCTCTGGGGGTGTCTGGCCGGCTCCGTTCCTGCCCTGGGGCTGGCAAAACCATGGCAGCGGCCGGCGCGGGGGGCATGCGTCGGCCTTGGCACCCCAGCCCGCTTGCCGGCCGAGGAGCGCATCAGCACACGGACTGACGGGCAGACGGGCAGACAGGCTGTGGGGCCTCCGAGCGGCGGGGCGCAGGCCACCAGCGCCCCCGAGGCCTGTGCCGCTGGCGCCCGTCAGGGGGACTTCGCCGGGCGCTTGCGCCGGGAAGGCTGGGGTGTGCTTTGGCCGGTCTCCAGCCTCGTTTTCGGGGTCCCGCCTTACCGAGGCGAAGCCACGGCAGCTCTGATCGCCATCCCTGCCGCCGCTGTGGCGCGCAGGGGCGGGGGCCAGGCCCAGGTTTGCCCAGAACCCGCCGCCCCCGGCCACCTGCCGCCAGAGTGTGGGCGCAGCAGCCCCGCACAGGCCGTGTTCCCGCCCCTCCTGCTGCCGCAAAGAGCAGCAACGTGCGCGCAGCGGCCCGGGCTCTGTGGCTCCCGTGGATGTGCGGG
>NW_004567108.1:1134593-1135704 GCF_000260355.1 Condylura cristata | reverse complement strand
GCTCACGTGAAGACCTGGTGCTCAGCGAGGCTCGGAGACGTGACCGCACCGTCGGGTCCAGGGGATGGGCGCCGTGACCTGTTTGGTGAGGTCGGCAGGGTCCAGCGTGGTCAGCGCAGCGGTACATGCCTCAGCCTCCACAGGGGCCCCCGGAGGAACGGCCTGGGCCTGCCTTTGCCCACCAGGCGGAACAGCGGCGCGCCCATGGGCTTTGCCCGAGCGACGCACCTGACTAGGCCTGATGGCCGGATTTAAGTGAGAGCGCCCCGGTAGCCCCAAGAGAGGCCCAGCCGCGGCACACAGGAGCCACGCCACACCTCAAAGCGGCCTAGCACTCTCATGCCTGTCCCTGAGGGCTGCAGGCCGCGTCCCAGGGGCCCGAGGTGATCCAGCAGAACGAGCGAACCCACTGACGGCCCTTGAGGGCCCACTGCACCCCAAGAAAAGCCACGGTGTCCCTACGCCCCGGCGGGGGGCACAGCACTGTATGTGCAACAGAGCGGGCAGCGGGAGAGTAGCCCCTGGGGCCGCTGGGCAGGGCCCCGCGCTCAGGCACCTGGAACCGAGTGAGACAGTGCCCTGGTCAGGGCCAGCGCCCGGCAGGTGCCCTGGACCGGGCGGATGGGCGAGGGAGCGTCCGGAGCCCTCGGCGGCTCTCTCAGACCCCACACCAGTGGTCATGGGGTGAGCCCCAAGGGCGTGCCCCCGGCTGGCCGGCCTGCCCCCCAGCACACCTCTGCTCTCTGGGGCGCCTCCGGCCCTGCCTCTCTGTAGTCGCTGGCCTCTCACAGCCGTCCTGCCCTGCGGCGCCCCGTCCTCAGCCCCCAGGCCCAGGGGCGCCCACACCGCACCCCAGCTGCCGGCCGCGGGCCCTCGCCCAGCTCCCCGGCGCCTTCTGCAATCGCCCGGCCCAGGACGCAGACGCCGGCCAGAGGCCACTCCACTATCCGCCTGACCGTCTCACCCACCCCACACTCAGACACCCCAAGTCTGCATGCTCCCAGGAAGCGGCCGCGCCGGGCTGAGGCTGCAGCAGCCCCGAGCGACCGCCTGGCCAGGCCCTCCTCACGGACCTGTCCCCAGCCCCTGGCGCCAGTGGCCAGGAGCCCCC
>NW_004567108.1:1131982-1133439 GCF_000260355.1 Condylura cristata | reverse complement strand
GGGCAGCCGGTGCTGGTCCCGACTGACTCTGGGTAGATGCATCTGGGGGGGGGGCTACAGGTCACTTAATTACGAGATGGTGAGGGCGCCCCCGGAACTAGACGGTGCACCTCTGAGTGCAAGTGCCCGAGCAAGAAAACTCAAAATACGTGCAATGTCTTTTTATTTTCTAAAAAGCCTCCGGTTGCGTCTATCACAAGCCCGCGCCTACGGGTTCTGAGGGACAGACATCTGTGGGGTTATGGAAACCCCTCCACTCGTGACGTGTCCGCGCAGGGGCGCTTGGCAATGGGCAGAGAAAGGCTGCGGGCGCCCCTGCCCGCTCTGCCTGGCGCCCCTCCGTGTGTCTGAAGTGCCCCCCACAGCCCCGCCGGGGGGTCTGCACCACATCCTCTCGGGGAAGCCCGGTCTTGCGCAAGCCTCTTCCTCTGGAGGCGCCCCGGCGAGACAGAGCAGGCTGCCCCTCGTCCTGGGGGTGCTCTCAGGCCTGGCACGACTGGGCCGCCCCAGGGGAGAGCCAGGCCCGGAACTCGGGTGCAGGGAGGGAGGAACAGGCAGAACCGCGGAGAAGCAACGGGAGGGCCCGGCGCCAGGGCCCCCCGAGCCCCCGAGCCGGTCCCTGAGGCTGTGGGGGAGTGCTCTCCGTGGCAGGGTGGCAGGGGCCCCCTCCAGACCGGCCAGGAGGGGGGCTGCAGGGGGCAGGGCAGAGCTGGCCTGAGCACAGGCGTGCCAGGGCAGCCGGGCGCTCCAGGGGAGCTGGCGCCCACTCGCCCCGCCTGATGCTCCCGCCCTCTCCCGCCCTCTCGCCGCCTGCAGCCCAGAGCCAGGCAGGCGGGGGCAGCGCGTGGAGGAGCAGCAGGGAGGACGCAGAGGGGGGCGGCCCAGCGCGTCGGGCATGGTGATCGCATCACGGGGACAGTAGTGGCCGTCAGAGGGTGACCGTGCTCAGGTGTGACCCCCACGGCGCCGCCTCCCGCCCGCGGGCGCTGCCCGCCCAGGGCGCTGGCCCTTGGGCTCTTGTCAGCCAGGGTCACTCAGACGGGGCGCCGGGCCAGAGACGCCAGAGTCACTTCCTCCTGGCCCAGATCCCCACTTCCCCTCCGCATCTGTGCGTGACGTGATGTGATGGTCACGTTTGGGAGTTTCCTTTGAGCGCGGGGAGGACCCCAGGAGTTCTGGCGGCGCTCAGCCTGTCCCGAGAGCCTGTGAGGGGCTCTTGCCCTGGAGTCCTGCAACGAGGCGCCCTGCCCTACAGGCCTCCTGCAGGCCGCCACCCAGCCGCTGGCCCCTCAGCATCAGGCGGCGTGAGACATCCACGAGGACCCCACTTGCTGCGGGAGGGCCCTGGCCCGGGGTGCCGGCGGCCCCTGGGTGCTCCGACAGCGGGGACCTCGCCGGCCGGCTGCCTGTGCCTGTGCTCGGGCCGGGGCCCCCACCCGCCTTCTGCCAAGGCGCCT
>NW_004567108.1:1128805-1131073 GCF_000260355.1 Condylura cristata | reverse complement strand
GGGCCTGCTGGCCACGCTGCCCTGGCGTCTGGCCGGCGCTCGCCCTGGCGTGCCCGCAGTGCCCCGGCTCAGTCTCCGGGGTGCTCTTCCGCCACAGCCCTGACCTTCACGCTGGAGGGCCCCTCCCCAGCCTGCCCCGAAGACACCCCGCGGTCAGGCGGCCGGCGGCCACCCCGCGGCCGGAAGCATCGCCAGGACAGGCCAGGTGGCTGCTGAAGTGACTGACGCGCCCTCACAGCAGCAAGGGGATCACGCCCAGCCCCAGCCACGCCACTGGGTGCCGAGGTCGAAGCCCGACCGGCAGATGCTGGACGTGGGAGCTGGCTGTGACGTCAGCGCTGGCTCCCGAGACGGCGGAGGGGTGACGGGCTCCCCGGGGGGGGGGGGGCAGCGCGGGCAGAGAAGGCGGCCGCGATTTTTGAGTATTTGTAGAAGTAGCAGAAGTGTGAAAAAGCCCGAGCCAGCGGGGAGCCGGGCGGCGTCGGCAGCCGGTGATGTCACAACACCCCGCGCCTTTAGGGGCGCGCTGGGCCGGCCTCCTCCACACCCGGCGCTGCGAGCTCATTCCCTGGAAAACGGCGCGGACGCCTCCCTGTCAGGTCCCTCATGAGAGCGCGGGGGCGGCTGGGGCAGGCCCAGTCCCCGCCGGCCGGCGCCCACAGGATGCAGGTCTGGAGGCCGCACCCAGCGGGAGGCCTCCCCAGGCTACGCCAGCAGGCTGGGGCCTGGCCTCCCGCTGGTGGGCCGCGTCTGGGGGCGGGGTCCGACCCGGCAGCCGCAGAGCGCCCGTCTGGGACCCGGTGGTAGCAGACCGGGCTGGGCAGCGCCCCCTCCGCACCACGGTCCCCTTCCCGGGCACGCGTCCAGGCTCCCCGGCCCACGGCAGGGTCCGGCCAGGCCCCGGCCTGCCTCTGGGTCCCTACCCCAGGCCTTTACTGTCACTTGGTTCGTACGTGCTGAACCCCTGCGCTCAGTGTAGTTGGTTTCCGCCGACATCCTGGCATTCTGTGTGAACATTATTCTGAGGGGTTCACAGGTGTCCCCAGAAGCCAGGAGGCCACATAAGGTGGCTCTGAGGTGGCAGGAAGGGGACCCGCTGCCCCTGGCTCCCCTGCCCGAGTAACTCCCCCTGCCAGGGCCCCCTTGCACTGAAGAGGGAATCGGGGTTACCCAGCTAGCGCGTCGAAACGCAGGCCTCGGGGTCACTTCACCTGCCGATGATTACAATTCCCCTTCACTAATGCCACGTTTCTGGTCCTCGTCACCGTGAGACGCTGTCTCCCAGTCTCGCTGGTCCTCCTGCCGGCGAGCCTCAGGCATCTTCACACTGGCTGCCGCGGCCAGGTGAGCCCCGGCCCGCCCCAGCGGCCCGCCCCTGGCCGGAGGGGGCTCCAGGCCGGTGTCCCGCCGGAGAGCTTCCAGGCGGCGGTCCGGACACTGCCCTTGTCTGATGACTGTCAACCCGGCTGGAAGGCTGCCCCGTCACTGACTGCATAGACCATCTGCTTCCCCACATCACTCTGCGTTTCTCTGGCTGGGGAGCGGAGTGGACCGGGGAGGGAGAGCCGGGTGCCGAGGGACCTCAGCACCCATAAGCCCTCGCAGCCACCAAGGCTCATCTGGCTGTCACAGACACCCCAGGCTGGGGTCCCCGGGAAGCAAACCAGCTCCCGCTGGACCGCGCCACCGCCCCGGGGCGCGCCAGGAGGCGGGAAGCCGACTCGCCAGGCGCACTGACCCTGAGGGCCGTTACCACAGGGCCCCAGACTCCCCCACACAAGGGCCGCTTTTACATACACCCCAATACAGCCCAGCGTGACTTCACGCCCGCAGTCTGGCAGAGTCTGGTGCTTAAGATGAAGAAATGCCTGCGCCTTCGTGCAAGATCGCTCGCGGAGCTTTTCCCGTAACCGCAGGCGGCGAGCCCGGCTGCAGGAGATGTAGCAGCCCCCGGCCCCTCTCTCCTCAAGGAAATTTTGATAAAGACAGCCTGGGAATACTTGCCAAATATTGTGATGGGAATTCGTATTTATTTTACAGCAACTGTTTTTAAAGTAGTAATTTCTTCCATCGGAGTGTTTTTGCCAATGTAACAATTACGTTCAAAAAGCATTTCCTTCCCGAGTTATTTTCAGAATCTTGAAAACGTCTTCCTCTTTTGTGGATAGAGGGAAAACAGTAGTAATTATCTTTCTCCGGCAGTTTGAAGCAGTAACACATTTTCCTGCTCCACACACAGCAGCAACGCGCTCCTGGCAACTCGGGGGG
>NW_004567108.1:1122208-1125684 GCF_000260355.1 Condylura cristata | reverse complement strand
GAACTCAGGCCAGCCCCCTCCGGACCACGAGGCCCCAGGCCTGAGCCCAGCGCCGCCCCCTCCGCCACCCTCTCTGAGACGACCTGCGGTGTGGCGGTGGGCGCCAGCCCGGGCGGAGCCCCAGATGCCACCCTGAAGACGAGCAGTGTGGCGCGTGCGTGCCTTGGGCACCGCCAGCACCATTCACGGCACGCTGGCCACAGGGTGTGTTTCAGGCAGGAATCCCCGGGCCGCCCGGGGCAGGGCCCTCAGCCCTCGTGGGCCGGAGAAGCACGTCACCCTCCCCCACAGCAGGCCCGCGCAGCCCTCGCTTTCACCCCACTCCACCAAGTGGGGTTCGTCTGCCGATGTCCTGTATTTGCAAAGCCCAGGAAGGGCCCTGCCGGGCACACATCACCGTCCCAGCCGCTCACAAGCTGCAGTCCCAAACCTGGGGGCTGAGGCTGTCCGAGAGTGTCTGCTCTCTGCAGTCACCACAGGGGACAGCTGCCGGAGACAGCAGGGATGGGCCAGCCCACGGCCTGGCCTGGCCACCCGGCAGCTTTCCAAAGGCAGTTGGGCCCAGCACCCGGCGGTCCCCCGGCCCATGGGGAAGCCCGAGTCCGCTGCCTGGACCCCGAGCCTGCTACCGTGATGCAGCGAGGTGCCAGTGGCCGGCTGGGCACGGGGCTGACCAGCTCCCGCCATTGTGATGTCATGGCCTGGTCTGGTCATGTGGCTGGTTTTGAGGGGCAGGGGAGGACACAGGACTGTCTTTAGGGGCCTTCGGGCCCTGGCTGTGTCTAATTAAAGTGGGGATACCAGCAGGTAAGCTGAAGTGAGCAGAGAACCTGAGCTCAGGTGCCCTGGCGGCCTCGGGGTGCCTCTGGCTCACCCCACAATCAGGGCAATGCTGTAGCCCAGAGCCCAGGACATGGGGGCAGGACCCCACCGCTGCACGGTGGCGCGGAGCTCCCCCGAGGGCAGCCCAGGCGCCCCGCACTGGCGGTGGGTTTTAGGACGAGGCCTCAGGGCTCCGGCTGCCCCCGGTGGACCCGGCGGGTCTCCTTCTGGTTCACTGCACCACTGGGGGCATGCATAATGGCTAGATACACGCATACTGCAACATTTTCGGGGGCCCCCTGCTCCCCCACCTCTCAGGCAAGAGAGGACAGCGGCACGGACTTATCAGCACAGACTGAGGGACCCGCGGCCAGGGGTTAGCGGCCTGTTGCCCCCACTGACCAACGGAGCCGGACAGACAGGTTAAAGCGCGGGCACCGGCCTTGGCATTTGTGCTGGGCAGGCCCCGGAAAGGGCGACGGTGAATCCCACACGGCCTCCTCTCGCTCAGCCTGGTCGGGGCAGCTAAGAGCCAGAAGCTCCCACCCCAAGGCCAGACACACTGTGATGCCAGTGACGCCCGCTGTCCCCGCCTCTGCCAACCAAAGTCACCCTGTCCACTGAACAGAGCGAAGCGTGCCAGCCAGCTCACCTCCTCGCCTGGCGAGGTAACAAGCTCGCTACCGGCCCCGACGGTAGCCAGCAGCACCAACGTTTGACATCGTCACAGTTCACTGAGAAGGGCAGGGGCCTCTCCCTGAGTTACAGAGAACCAAGAGCAACCTCAGATTCGGTCCCGACGAGACAGACGCGGAGCGCCGGTGCCGTCTCTGCACAGAACAATCGCCCGACGCCTTCCTGTGTCCATCACGGGCCAACCACGACCCGCAGGGCAGCGGAGACTGGCCCCAGGCGCACGGGGCAGACCTCACGGAACGGCGGCCCCCGCCCAGGCGATGCACCTGCAGCTTTCGTGTGCACGCAAAGGGCAAGCCGGCCCCTCGGAGCGTTACCACGAGCCCTCGGCGTGAGCTCGGGGCTGCTCTCGGCGGGGAGAAACGACCTCACCGCAGCTCCTCACCGCAGCTCCGAAAGTCAAGCCCAGCAGTGAGGGGAGCAGCCTTTCCCCGCAGGGAAAGCAGGCCCTGGGCGGGGCTGTCACAGGCAGGGCACCTGGCCTGGGGGCTGCCTCGGGGCGTCTCCCGGAGCCTGTCCCCTCGGGCGTGCACACACCTGGGGAAGGCCGGGACGCGCCACGGGGGCCTGCCGCAGGAACCCCACAGAGGAGGAGAGACGGTGCGGGCCGCTGAGGCAGCACCTGCCCTCGCTGCACCCCTAAATGTCACTGGCTTTCTGCTACGTAACTGCCTTGGCCTGTAGAAATAAGTGGGAGGGGCGACAGGCCCGGAGGAGTGGCTGAGGGGCCACCCCCACGCCGGGAGTCCACGCGCCGGGACTGAGGGCCCCGACGACAAGCGCCGGGCGAGGCCGGCTCCATCAGTGAGAACGTGAAATTAGTAAGCCGCGACTCTGCTACTTATTTTGCCCCGGAACCCCCCAGCCGCCACGCTGCGCCAGGAGCCTGGACTTCGCTTACAAAGGGCGGAGGCAGCACCGGCTCCTGGCTCAGCGCTGGCCGGCACCGTCCACCAAGACACGCGGCAGGAAGCAGCTCGCGCCTGAGACGCAGCTCACTTTTAAAGGCGTCCTGCTCCGAGAGCTCCATTCTCCTGCCTCTTTCAAATCGCAGGCTGTGCCCAGAGGTCTCGGCCACGAGGCTGAGGCAAGCCGCACTCCCCTGCCGGCCCTGAGGCACACCGGCCCTGGGGCCCAGGCCCGGCAGCCCCCTGGGAGCCCACAGAGGGCCACGCCTCTGCAGCAGGCCTCCAGCTATGCATCAGTGCAGCTTGGAAATGCAACGAGCGGATCAAGGGCCAGCGCCCAGGGCAGGCCTGGAGCGCAGCTGGGCAGGGAGGTGGACTGGGCTCCCAGAGGTGCATCCCGGGCTGCCCACTCTACAGATAAGCAGACCCCGAGCCCCTGCCGTGGTTACCGGCAAGGACAGACTGGTCTGCCCTCGGGCCTTCCCCGGGGGCTAGGGCGAGAGGCCCCTGGGCACCGGGGGCGGCCCCATGGCTGGCTAGCGCTAGCTGGTGAGAGGGAGCACCCCTCAGTGGAGGGCGGGTGACGGGAGACAGGGCGGCAGGCAGGCAGGACGGTGCTGGGGACGACGGCTTCAGGGGGCTTCTGAACAAGCCAGTGTTGCTTCACACGTGCACAAGACAGCCGCGAAAATGGGGTTCACTCAGTATGTTCACCCCGAGGCAGGCAAACAGCAAGAGCACCTCAGTGGCCCGAACCACGACGCCCCACAGGCAGGGTCTATGTCAGACGACCCCCTGCTCCCTGCTCTCCCGCTCTCGGGGGCCCCTTCCCCATGGGGAGCAGTAAGCCAAACGCTTACTGGCCGCTGCCCCTGTGTCAGCAGCCAGCTGCCAGTCTCTGGCCTGGAGCACCCGAAACGGAGACGCGGGGGCAGAGACCTTGACAGGCGGAGGGGAGGACACAGTCCTGGAAGACCGTCCAGGCGCCCCCCAGAGCTCTGCCCTGGCGCCTGGCGGGGCCCACCTCACCCCACCCCACCTGGGGGTTCT
>NW_004567108.1:1115947-1119833 GCF_000260355.1 Condylura cristata | reverse complement strand
GCGTGACCGCTGCAAAGGGAGAATGCGCCGCAAACGTCCGCCTCTGCTCCGATCCTGCGCTCCCCTCCCCCTTCACCGCCCGCTCACCGGCCACCCGCCCCGGTGCGGTGGGGGATCCCCGGAGGCCGCTCTGCACTGGCCTTCTGCTGGTTTCCTACAACCTGCTGCGGGCGAAAGCATGCAAAGCCCGAGACCCCCGGCTCCTGTGGTCCCCCAGGGCCTCGAAGCGCCACACCGGTTGACCTTCGCGCCTCAGGCTGCAGGGAAGCGCCTCCTCGCACCTGGATGCAAATGTCCCTCCTCTCTTTTTTCCCTTAACCCGCGAAAACTTGATTTGTGGCCGGTGACTTTCCCAGCAGAAAGCGAGTGGGGAGCCCCGTGATCTGCAGGAGCCGAGGACCCCGACCCTCAATGTCCGCAGGAAGGGACACCTGCTTTGTGACTGCAAATCCCAGGGAGGCGGTGACCGCCCCAGGGGCGGGGGCCTCTCCACTGGCCAGGCGCTGCGGGGCTGGCGACTGCACACAGACTGTGTTGGGTTTCATGCATAGGCTTTTTTTTTTTTTTACTGCTATCATGTTCCCTTTTCCCAAAAGATTAAAATGTTTCGCTGTGGAAAAAGAACACTTTGGTCTCTATGGAGACTAATTGGGGTTCTGGGGTTCTCTCCCCGTACAGCCAGGCGTCAGCATCACCCTCGCTGGCACTGTGGGGTACGCAGGAGGTGCCTGCTCCCCGGAACCTCTCCTGGAGAGGTGGCAGTCCCCGAGGCGCTGTCCTGGAGGCTGTTTCTAAGCAGGTGGCCCCCGGTGTGGACAGCGCAGGGACACCCCTGTGGGCTCCTGGGGCCGCCCTCTCCATGCTGGCCGGGGCGGGGTGCACAGGCCGGCGGCCATGGCTGGGAGACGCTGAGTGTTGGCAGGGCTGGGGGGAGATGGGGCTGCAGGGCCGCAGCGTTACTAGGGTGGCCACAGGCTTTATTGTCTGAACGCCGTACATGAAAAGGTAACGGTTAATATTGATGCTGGGAGGAGAGGCGGGAAGGAGGACGTGACCGAGCCCAGAGAGCGCGGGCATCTAGCCCAGCACCCACCCATGTCCTTGCAGGCCCGGGACGCGTGTTGGTCAACACCTGGAGACAAGCTGTAGGCGAGGGGAAGTGTGTCTCCAGCTCAGCCTGGTGGGTGGTGCGCGGGTTGTGCAGCAACACTCGCTCCACCATGCTGCCAAATGGAAATATTTATGACGGTGTGAAACGTTCAGTGAGTGCCGACGGGCAGGAAAGACCCCGACGGTGGGAAATGGGGTGGTCACAGCCACTGTCCCAGTAGTGGGGTTCTCACCCTGCCGCCCCGGCCCTGAGCCCCGCCTTCACTGCCGTGACTGCCAGGACGCTAGGGCCGGGGGTGGGGGTGTGTGCGCCTGTGTGTGACCCTGCCAATTCCCATCTAGAAGGTTCTAGAATTTTGCTTCCCCAGAGCAGGCCAACGCCTGCCCAGCGCGCTGTGCCGAGGTCCCGCTTGGTTTCTACGGTCATTTTAAATGGATGTTAGTGTCCCGAAGAGGGGTGCACGGCACCTCTCATGGAAACCAAAAAACTCGGACAGTGTCTGAAAACGAGTTTGGTGAAAATTAAGGCTGCAGAGTCATGCTACCGGCACGCAGCATTTCGGTAAATAGCAGTCATCTCGAGGCTAAGGTGGGCGTGTGACTCAGCTTCTGTTCTGAGGTGGGGAGAGCTGGGGAGAGCTGGGAGGGCCAGGCGCTGGGGCGGGGCTGTCTGCCCGGAAGGGAGGGAGCAGCTGCTGCTCGAATCTGGCTGGCCCTGGGGTCCCGTCAGCGGAGGCTCCCCCAGGGGCCCGTGACTCAGCGCCCCGCCGGCTTGGAGCTGGGCCCAGGCCTGTGACCTGGTTTCTGCCAGCACCGAAGTGGAGGCCAGTGGGTCGGGCCTGGTGGGGACTGGGGCCGGGGGCAGCGGCCATGGGCTTGGACATCCTGCGCCAACGGCTCGCCTGCGTGTGCGCACGCTGCTCAGAGCGGGGGGCCCAGCTGCTTCACTGGGGTGTCACTCACACTAGCCTCCGCGCCAAGTTGCGGACCGGCCTGGAGTATCTGCAGGGCACCTGCTCCTCGCTGTGGCTGGTGAGCCCCACGTGCACCCACCTGGCAAGGCCCGGTTAGCCCGCCTGGCAGACACGGCGCCCGCACAGAGCTGCTTCTGTGGGCATCACCCCTCACGCGTGGGGTGCCAGTGCTCTGCCGACTTCTCTAGGTCTTTCCTCCGGGGACCCCCAGTGGCTGTTGCCCACACCTGGCTCAGGAGGGCGGTGGCCACGTTCCCCGCCAGCGCGGATACACCGGCCCGGCGCAGGGAGCCGTCGGGGAGGCTGCTCGCCGGGAGCTGGGCGGGGGCCGGACACGGGGCAGCTGTGACCTGACTTCCAGGGCCCTGGAGGAACACACCTTGGGTACGTGAATTCAAGTGGAATTTTACATGCGTGGCGCCTGCGTGTGCCTGCCTGTTCCACGACAGCTTGTGTCAGACACGGGTGACGGTGCCCTAGCAGCGAGATCCAGGCTCCGGAAGGGGCTCGTTTCTCGCGTGGTGCGAGGACGGGCAGCTGCCACGCGGCTCCTTGGCAGCGCGGCACCGCCTTTCGCTGATTCTGCAAAGGACTAACGCGGTGCCCTGGAGTTAGGCCGCCGGTGTCCTGTGCCAGCCACGCCTTGCTCCAGAGCAGCCCGGGGGTTGCGGTTTTCTCTGGGAAGCCTGCGTCCGCTTGGACTCGCCAGGGAGAACCAGGGAGCCGTGGGCCCTGAGGCTCAGTCGGGTGTCCTCACGGCACCTGTAAGCGCCCTTTGGCAGGGCTCGGGGCGAGCCAGCACGAAGCGGCAGGCGTGCGTGCATGCGTGCGGGCTTCCGCAGCCGCGCCTGGCACCGCCCCCCGCCCCGATGGGGATGCAGGCTGCTGCCAGTGGAGCGAGCCTGCCCCGCAGGTCCCTCGGCATGTCACTGCTCCCCTCCTGGGCCAGTCCTCGCTGGCCCTGCTTGGGGCCTGAGGACTGGGGGTCAGTGCTGAGGACGAGGGACCTCCCCTTGCAAGGCAACTGGCCCGCTCTTCTGGGCGAGGGTCTGTGGCATTCCCGTCGGTCCGGAAGGGCTTGTGTTTGGTCCAGTGAGGACAGACTGCGACCACCAGGGAGGTCGCCTGGGGCCTGGGGACCCTGTACGGCCAGCGCCTCACGAAGCTGTCAGGCGGGGGGTGGGCAAGCCCTGCCGCGGCGTCTGTCAGGCTGCACCTGCTACGGTCCGGTCTGGGCCCCTGCACAGCTGCGCGGCCCTGCCCACAGCTCCGTCCTCGGCCCGGCTCTGCGCTGCGGCTCCCTGAGCGCCAGCTCTGGGCCTGTCTTTGTCCTTCCGCAGGCGCCGCCTCGCCGTCAGGGGCGCCGCCCTCCCTCCCGCGCCCCCCTGTATCCCTGTCGCGCCCCTGGGGGAAGGTCAGAGGCAGCTGCCGCTGGCGCCTCGCTGCGGGCAGCCCAGGCAGGGTGATGCGGGCTGAGGCCACTGAGCCTCGCCCACTGCCGACGGTCTGCTGTCCTTGACACCCCGGCCTCTGAACCCACTCGGGGCCTCGGGGGCCAGGGCCCGAGCCCGGCCTCTGAACCCACTCTGGGCCCAAGCCCCGCAATGTTCAGGGCCAATCTAGAGGCCAGAGTTCTGCCAAGTGGCTCTACCGAAGGTGCGCGGCTCAGATTATGGTGATGAAACGTTCGAGAAACTGAAGAGGCGGTGGGGGTGCTGAAGGAGTGAAAACCAGAGGGGCCTCGCCTGAGGCGGGGCTGCTCACCTCCCCCACTAGAAGGCAGGGCCAGCCCGGGCCAGCCC
>NW_004567108.1:1113994-1115402 GCF_000260355.1 Condylura cristata | reverse complement strand
CCCGCACCCCTCTCTGCCCCTGCCCACAGCTACTGGCCCCCACCCCCACCCGCACCCCTCCCTGCCCCTGCCCACAGCAGCCAGTGAGCCGGACCTCGCTGAACCCCTCGTTCGTTCCTGACCCCGCAGCCAGGTGGTCTGCTGCACGCGCCATTGGTCAGCGTGTGGGCCCCTGAGGACCGTCTCCATGGCGATCCCTGAAGGATTCCTCGCGGGCT
Organism: Condylura cristata; assembly: GCF_000260355.1. Taxonomy (NCBI): domain Eukaryota; kingdom Metazoa; phylum Chordata; class Mammalia; order Eulipotyphla; family Talpidae; genus Condylura; species Condylura cristata. Next base: position 1,115,184 of record NW_004567108.1, on the reverse strand, counting down.
ATACTTAGCTTCTGAGCAAAGGAGAAGGGCCCGGGATGACTTTCATAATTACCAAATGTAGATTTTCTCTGGCAGTTGAACGGATGCTTCCGTGCTGAAATGAATCATGCATTCGTTTCTGAAGAAGGAGCTGCTTGGTCCTGGAGCGACTCCCAGCAGTAATGATCCCGTCTCCTGTCCTTTTCATCTTCGCTGCAGGCAAAGACAGGTACTTTCTGGTTGCGTGGAAGTGTGAAGTGACAGCTGATGTTGCGTGTCACGGTGGCGTCTCTATTCAACGCTACCTTAAACATCGGGGCTAAATATAGGCGCCGGTGTAGTATTCTGAGAAAGGGAAGTCGGTTCGCCGAGGGGTGGTGAGCGAAGCGTCATTAGCTGAGACTGAGAACGCGTCTCTGGGCCCCCACGCACTGCCGGGGCCCCGGCATCGCCGGGCCTCGAACCCGCGTGCCTCCTGCTGGCGCGGGGCCGGGCTGCCTCAGCGCCCCCCGGCGGCCTTGGAAACAGGCTGGAGACAAACTGCGGTGGGTCCTCACAGGCGGGTGTCACCGTCCCTGTCAGAGGATGGGCGCACACCCAGGGGCGCACACGGACCTGGGGCGCAGCTGTCGGCGGGCTTTGAGCACCGCCCGCCCCCGGGGCTCCCCCGCCGGCTCGTGAGCCCTGGGCGCCCTCCCCCGGCGGTGCCGTCTCCGGACGACCTTGCTGGCCTGTGAGCTGCAGGGAAGTGCGGGCGTCGGTGTGCCAGCCAGCGGCGTGAGTGCTGGCACAGGTCCCCGCCTGGCTCAGGTCATGCGGTCGCTGCGTGGACGCACCTCAGCCGCTTCCCGCCTTCCTCTGAAGGACACTCGGGCCCTTGCGTTGAGCCTCGTGGCCAGGACACGGCGTGCGGCTGGCGCGTCGAGCTCGTGTGTGCTCACTTCTCGGGGGCTCGCGGCGGGGCTGGTGACCCCCTCCGAGGCGCAGGGGTACGTTTGACTGTGCAGGAACCCAGTTTTCCAAGTTGATGGTGCCATTTTATATTCCAGCCGGCACAGCTGCTAGAAAATAACAGGTAGGACCCTCGGCGGTGAACTTGGGGCTCCCCAAGACGAGAGGCGACTGAGCAGGCAGGCTGGCAGAGAGCGGCCCAGAGAGCCCGCAGCCTGGAGGCCGCGCCGGGGCTGACGCTGGTCCGAGCGAGTGGCCGG
>NW_004567108.1:1110252-1113754 GCF_000260355.1 Condylura cristata | reverse complement strand
GAGCTCGAGGAGCACACAGCAGTCGTATCGCTCGCTGGACGTCAGGAGTGGACGTCAGGAGTGGCGTGGGTGAGGTCGCCGCTGCGCTGTGTGCCGTGTTCCCGAGGGGCTGGGCGCTCGCGTGTGTGCCAACGAGCGAAGCCGGGATGCGCCCCGAGATACGCCAGCCCGTGGCCTGGTCAGAGAAGCCCGGCCGAGGCCCAGCCCCGCTGGGCAACGTGTCTGCAGCCGTCCCCACGGGCCCGGGTGGCCGGGCCCCAGTCGCTTCTATGCGCCTCGAGTGAAGAAAGACATGGAGGACTTGGGGCGTGCGCAGCCAGACGCGGGCTGGGGAGGGCTTGGCGCCTGCTGTCCCCGTGCTGGGGCTGCCCAGCCGGGGCCCGGGGGACAGACAGACGCCCCATGGCCTCTGCTGCGGAAGGGAGAAGACCGAAGAATGAACTGAACAAAGCAAAACACACTTTCGGGGCAGGAGGTCACGCGGGCATACTTCGGGCCTGGGCAGCACCCGGGGGGCTTACGCTCCCCCCAAGTCTTTTCTTAAACACTTATTTGTTTACATGTGCACACAGAAGCTGCGCTGCAGGCCAGAGGTGCGGGGTGAGAGGCCTCCGCAGAGACAGAGTGGGGCGCAGACAGGCAGGTCCCCTGAAACACGCTGCCTGGGGACAGGAGGGGGCTGCTGTGGCCTGGGGCCACTCCCTGGCCGGGGGTGGAACTCAGGCCGCACTTCATAGTGCTGAGACTCACCCTGCGCTACCAGGGCGCCCTCGCAGCCCGCAGTCGTGCCGTGGTGTGGGAAGGGCTTTCTCCGCGGCGTGCACGCGAGCCCCTGGCCAGGCAGTGCAGCTGGCGTGGAAGCCTGCGGGGAGGCGAGCTGCTGCTTGATCACGGTAAGTGCTGACACACGAAGCCAGGGAAGGCCCGTGCCAAAGGCGAAGGGGATGCTGCCGCGGCAGAGTGGCCGGCGAGGGGCCGGCGAGGGGCCTCCCGGCTCTCCCTGCCCCGCTGGGCGTCAGAGTGTGACCCGAGCGCCTTGGTGGCCGAAGCTGGTGCCTGGCGACGTCACGGGCCCGCGTCAGGGCCGACGACACGTGTGGGCTGCGGCGGCTGGACTCTGGCCAGCTAGGAGTCCACGTCGTCCTCTACCTTGTGCGCCCTGGACGCGGGGCCCGTGGGTGGGAACAGACTCGCACGTAACGCCGAGGAGACCCGCGGGCCCCGTCAGGAGCAGACGCCGCTTCGGGAAAGCGGCAGCACGCCGTCCTCCCTGGGAAGGCCCCAGGGCGTGGGCAGTGCTGTTTCGCGCTCAGGGGTGTGGACAGCGCCGTCCCCTTTGCCTCCAGCTCACATCTCTCCTGGAACCAACCCAGGAGGCAACGAATGAAACTGGACGGGCCCGTGTTTCCCTGGGCAGCCTCTGCCCTCGGCCTCTGTCCCCTGGGTCTCGCTCACCCAGGTCCCCTTCCTGCGCCTCTGGACTGGGCGTCTCACCCGGGAGGCCGGCAGCGGTCACCCTCTCTGCCCAGAGCGGGTGACTGGGGAGAGAGCGCCCAGAGGGCTCCGTGCGCCACCCGGAGGGGCCGAGGGTCACCCCTGCTGGCCCTCCGTGCCGGGCGCGGGGTGTTTTCTCACTGGTCTGATGCTGACTGGGCCCGTCTGCTCTGTTCTTCACCTTTCAGAAACGGGTTTTTGCTGCGGTATGGACATCCTGCACCATCCTCAGCGTTCATGGCTCACCCCCGTGGCAGGTGTCTCGGCGAAAGCTTTTGTAGGTAGGAAGAGTGCTGTGCACTGCGGCTGGAACATGTGTGCTGAAACCGTTTTTGAAAACCAGAGTGGCCTCTGGAGCCTCCGGAGTGATGAGAACTGGGCGTCCCTAGCGTGGCGTAAGCCCCCCAATGCCGCCTGGGGGTCCCAGGCCGAGCCCAGCACGCCACAGCCCGCCCAGAGGGGCCGGCCGGGAGCCGCGAGGACTCCAGCGTGGCTCTGTCTTCACGTTCGCCGGTGGCTGGGACACAAGTTTCTCAGACTCGCCTCTGAATCTACCTCTCTGCAGTCTCATCTTTTCTAAGAAAATATCCCATTTTTCAGGGCCACATTTTCATCTAGGCAGCAATATTTTTTTCTGAAGAGATTTTATTCAGAGTTAGCCTCTCTGCAGAATAAAAAATTAGGCAATTTAAAAAGATAGATATTACTTTCTCAAAACAGATAACTTAAACAGATAAGCCACGCGCTGGACACATATATTTTTAAAAGCAATTACCATCTGCCTGATAGGGAAGAATAACTCTGTTGGAATTGAGGTTTATTGTGTAGTTTTATAATTAGGATGCCTCCAAACAGAGTAACATCCTTATCAGAATTCATGAGGAACTGCTTCTAATATTTCCCTTTTATTTTCGAACTCATTATAGAAACAGCGTTTTAGTTTCAGATGGAGGGGGAATGTAGAATGTGGCCTCGCAGGCCACAGAGGTGCTGGTGTCCGGGCAGTGTAGGGACGAGGCCTGCTGGCTAGCGCCTGGACCGCCGGGGGTGAGCCGTCCGTTTCAGCACCAGGGCCAGTTCCGCGGCAGGCGCAGTCTCCAGCGGTCCTTCCTCAGACTCCCACATCTTGTGAGGTTCCCTGTGCTGCCCAGGGGGCCTGCTCGCTGACATGCCCTCAGTCCACCTCTGGGGACCTGGCCCCGAGGCGCCGGTCACTGGCTTACCCCCATGCTGACCCTGGTGCCCCTGGAGCGAGGGCCATGCCGCACCCTCCACACATTCCACAGCTGCCCTGTGCCCCCACCCCGAGCCCTGACCCCCGGTCAAGGATGGGGTGTGTTTGGAGAGGTTTGGAGAGGTGGTGTTTGCCAAGGGAGGGCCAGATAAGCCAGTGGGTGGTCTGGCCCTAGGTGACGGGTGTCCTTGACCCTGTGGGGACACGGGGCGACCGTGTCCACACTCTGGAGGAGCCAGCCCTACCCCACCCGGAGCTGGACTTTCAGACTCCAGAACTGCGAGGAAATGCAGCTTCGCTCTGGCCGCCCCGGTGGGGAGCGCACCCCAGAGCCTGTGCGTCCGCGGGGTGCAGGCCGGTGAGCCTCGGGGGCCAGCCCTTGGTGCTCTAGACAGAGGTAGCCTCTCGCTCCAGCTCCTTCTCCAGCTCCTTCCCCTGTAGAGTCCCGCAGAGCCCGGCCCTGGGAGGACTGGCGCCAAATGTCACTGCAAGGCTGCTGGAGGGCAAGTTGTGTTTGTCCTGAAAACACCCTTTGGGGTCAGGGTCCCAGATGGCTGGTGGCCTCGGAAACCTGAGCAGACAGTTACTCTCCGGCCGGTCTGGACGCTCGCTGCCCCTCAGGCAGCTGGACAGAAGGACGCACAGCGCCCCGAGCGGCGCCCTCCGCGCCCGCCCCCGCCTGAAGGGGCAGCCGTCCCTGGTGCAGCGAAAGGTCATTCCCTGTCCTGGCTGCGCTGTTCAAGGCTGGACGGGCAGGCCGCGGAGGAGGGAGGG
>NW_004567108.1:1106054-1110007 GCF_000260355.1 Condylura cristata | reverse complement strand
GCTGTCCCTCCGCGGCCAGCCCGGGAACCTCTCCAGGCGGTTGCAGCAGGAGCCAGGAGCCCGCGCGCGTGGAAGCGAGCAGCTATTTTTAAAAGCAGCACAGAGCGGACGGGTGAGTGTGTGTGGGGCAGACAGAGCGGCCGTGACAGCGGCCCACGTCACAGTCCGAGCCACGAGGACCCCTGGACACGCGTTTTTAAGGTCCAGGAGTTGCTGAATTTTATAAAATAGCGGACATTTGAAAAGAGTCAGGGTTGGAGACAGCGTGGAGCCAGAAACAGGTAAATGCAGAAAATCCTGAAACCATGTTTGAAAATAGTGCCTGGGTGCCCGCCCCCGGGAGTGGGCGCAGGCTTGTTTATGTAACGGGCTTGCGTAACTGGCCGTCCGGTGCCCACCAGCCCACTGCAGGCTGGGGCTGGGCGCTCTCCCCTCCCCTCTCCCTCCCTCCCGCAGCCCTCCCTCTCCCCTCCTCCCTCCTTTCCTTTTCTCAGCTGGGAACATCTAAACATAGGCATTATCAAGCCTGGAAAAAGCCCCAAGTTCAATTCAATTCAGTTTTGTCTTTGCCCAAGACACCAGGAATTTTAGATTCATTCGAAGAGCAGTTGCTGTGTGACCGCTGAGGAGGAGACGCGCTAGGCCTAGCTTCGAGGTGGTCTCTGCCAGGACCTGACCGTCCTTTCTGACACTGACCCGGACGCCGCCCCCTTTCCGGAGACGCCCGGATCTGCCACGCCGGTTCTGGGCATCTGCTGACCTGCGCGCGCCGAGCCCCGGGCTCGCGGACAGCCACGGGAGGCCGGCCTTGCCGTCTTAAACCAGCTGTTCATCTGATGGGAGGCAGCTGGTGAGTGGCCTGTTGGGCTGACCGGAGCGGTAATGACCTAGGCGTGACTCCGTGCGGGCCCGACCGTGCCACGAAGCCTGAGGACCGGGCACGATGCAGTCCAGCCCTCAGGCATGCTGGCCGCGCCGTTGCCAGCCGAGGGCCTGTCCTGGCGGTGGCCTCCGGCGCGGAGACGTGGTGAGGGCATGCCGCGGCCCGGGCACTCAGCACCTGCGAGCCGGGCTCTCACACGCCTCTCCCCAGCACGCTCACCCGCTGGGCACCTTCGCCAGGGCAGGTGCTCAGCTCCGCCCGGGACCCCTGGGGTGAATGCTGTCGCGTTACCTGTGGGCGGAGCGCGCGGTGCTGAGGCTCCGAGCAGCCCCGAAGAAGGTGGTCGGTGCCAGGAAGCTGCCGGAGCCTAACCTCCTGTGGCACCCACGCGGTCTGACCAGAGACCACTGTGGTGAACCGCAGCTGCCCTGACGCAGTCACCTGCACAGAGCTTCCGTGTCGCAAATGTCACTTGGTTCGAGACACAGCCCATAGGTCGGGGCCCTCCCACCCTTCCACCCACATCCCACCCACCCGCCACCCTTCCACCGACCCCCACCCACCGTCCTTGCACCGATCTGTTCGTCCACCCTCCATTTGTCAAGACTTAGGGGCGATTTCTCTCCAAAGTCAACAGCTGAGACGTGTCTTAGCCAAATTCAGAGAAACTTTAAACTCCCCACTACGAACTACTTCTAAAGATGATACATACACAAATAGAAAATAAGACATCATTACATAAAGAGAAACATAAATCCTTAATATTATTTGTAATTAAATATTCTAGAAATAACTGTATCGAGGGGTAGTTAAGATTACTGTTTATAATAGTGCAGTAGCTGCATTATTCTAAGTGCTATAATCAGGCCCAGACACTCGGCGCATGTCCCAGCAGAGCGTCATTATGCAGAGAACTTGAGGGTGTCAGAAGACGCTGTTACCCCCCCCACAGACGTTGTACCCCAGGAGACGGAACTGCTTCTCACTCAACATCGCGGGCCCTCAACAAGAAAAGTAGCTGAGCGCAAGAACATTACTGAGCACATATTTGTCTGTGAAGTGAGCGATCGGCCAGATTAAGGAGGCTCCTGCCCTCTGCAAACCTCTCCTCCACGCCCTTCCTGCCAGGACCTCCTTGTGCTCAGCCATGTCCCCCCTTACCGAGAGTTTTCATCGGTCCTTGGAAGCTTTTCTAGCTGTCATTTCCGGAGACTCTGGGCCTCCCGCGTGGGTGCTCTCGCCAAACTTCGTCCTGCCTACCTGCCTTGTGACTTAACCAGCCTCCTTCTCTCTTATCTCTGTGGTTTGAAGGACTTTTTCTGCTATGTAAATGTTTGACTCCAGTGGGCTGACTGGGTGAGATGTTTGTTTGAAACTTGATAAATGTCATTGAACTAGGGTTTCACTGCACGAGGAACGAGAATGCACTGCCAAGGTCAGCCTTGCGTGCTGAAGGTCACGGTCGCGCTGCACACGCTCCCCGTAGGCACCTCTTTCGCCCTCCGACGTCCACCCGCTCCCCCTGCAAGTGGGACTCCTGTCCGCAGCGCTTCATGGTCAGCCTGACTCCGAAGTTAAATTTCTCTCCGTTTGTTAGAGTCAAATGAGGGCTGATGTTAGTCAGTTTCGCAGGTGTGAAAAATAGATTGTTCACTACTCACACGACTGTCCCTTCTCCTACCAAACGACAGATGCCAGTCAATGGAAATGGAGCAGGACACGGAGCGTCACACCACAGACTCGGAATCAGCTGGCCATGGCTAGGGAGTCTCAGGAGAGGGAGGGTCCTGCCTTTCTCTCTCTCACCCACCCACTCACCCACCCAACCACCCACTCACTCGCCTGCTCACTCTCTTACCCACTGACCCACCCAATGGAGCCTGTGAGGCGTGGCAGGGGCTATGGCAGGGGCTGTGGCTAAGGAAAGACCGGCGGGTGCCAGGTCTGCAGGGTTTCTGGCCGTTCTCAACCGGCTTACGCACTCCCGTGCCAGGTGTGTGGCCACTTTGGGAGACACTGCTTCTTGCGTCCCCAGGCCACTTAGCCAGAGCCTCGCGGGGAAGGCTCTGACGTGGGTAACTTGGAAGTGTCCACAGGAGTCATTTGTAGCGAGGCTGGGCTGCTGACCTGGTTAGACAGGTGGAAGCAAACGGCCCGGTGCTGAGTGCTCTAAGCTGGGGTCGGGGTCGGTCCCGCCCGGCCGGCTGGAGGACGTGACCCACGACGAGCCTTTCCTCGGCCGCTGTCCAGACCCCGTCCTGCGTCCGCACGCTGGGTGAGCCGGCCCTTGGCGCGCTGTGGATCCCTCCTAGGTGGCCGGGCCGGTCTGGCGGTCGGGGCCCGCGGCCGTGGCCCACAGGCCTGGGTTGGGGCCTGGCCACGTGGCAGTGGCGTGGCACGGGTGGGAAGTCAGGCAGGGCCATCGTGGGCTCACACACTGCGCTGACCAGTGAAGCAGTGCCTTCTGCAGTCGTGGGGCGTGGGGCCCGGCGAGAGAAGGGCTGCGGGAAAGGCGCCCCGGGCCTCTGCGGGTTGCCGTGGGGAGCCTGCTTAGAAACAACGAGTGAGGCCCCCATTCTGTCCTCTAGCTGCGACTTGTGGGCAGTTAGTGACCATTATTATAAAAGCAGATGGAGAGGAAGAAAGGGAACGGGGTGTTGGTATCGATTTTATTCCTCGGTGTTAATTGGCTTTAGTCAGGCTGGCTCGTTACTATGGAGAGAGAGCGAGACAGTGTCTTTGCTCACTTCCCAGGGAGCTGTGTCCAGTCGGGAGCCATGCGAGCCAGCCAGTACATAGGCTTTGTTTTTTAAAGTTAAACGTCCAGTAAAGTGGAGTTTCAGGCCCAGAGGAGCCCTGGAGGCCCCCCGGAGCACCTCACCACACGCGCCTCCCCCGCTGGCAGCTCCGGGCCTCGGGGTGCCCCCGAGGGGCAGCTGCAGGGCCCAGGGGCCGTCCCTCTGTGCCGGCCACTAGTCCCCCCAGCCCACAGTGCCGTCCACGTCCGTCCTCCTGGCCCACACGACCGGTCCTGGCGACGCTGCTCTGCAGGGGAAGGAGGGGCCGGAAG
>NW_004567108.1:1075325-1105729 GCF_000260355.1 Condylura cristata | reverse complement strand
GCACTGCCCAGTCTCTGGTCCCCTCAGGGGGCGCCGTCCTCTCGGCCTCGGCTAGCCTGGGTGAGACCCATCTACCTGGAGATGGCGTCGGGCCTCACGGGCTCAGGGCAGTCTTGCGGACGCCCCTCCGCCCAGCGTCACACGCCCAGGGTCCAGGCCGGCGCCGCTGGCAGGCCGTGCCACGGAGCTCTCACCCGCCCTGCGGGGCGGCGGCGACTCCCTAGCTGCTGGGTTGTGACGAAGGGACAGAGTGCGACAGGGCCGGAGGAGACAGGGCCAGCCCGGCGGGGCCCCACGGGCGTCCTCCCCGCGGCCCTGGGCCACCAGCCGACCTGCTGGGGCTTGTGGGGCCTCGTTCCATAGGAGGAGGTCACGGGGAGGCTCACCGCCCCCACACCCCAGCCGAGTGGGAGGTGGCTCGGAAGGTCGGGCTTGCAGTTGAGGGGCAGCTCCCTGGCCAGCAGCCCCAGAGCGCCGTCGGCACAGCGAAGGCACTTTACTGCCTCCTCAGGGCCTTCCGGGGGTTGGAGGCCTCTGCGCTGCGGCGAGAGAGACCGGACACTTGCTTCTTATTATAAATCACAGTGTCACATCACCCGAGCATCTCGGCTACGTCAGGGCGGGGAGGAGACACCCCGCGAGGCCAGCCGCCACTCCTCACACTGTCTCACGCCACAGTCGCGGAGAAAACAGTGCAATAAACTGAAATTAGCGTCTCTGAGACGACTGTCAAGGAGTCCACACAGCCTTCTGGGGGAAAAAAGCTATTTTCAGAGCTGGAGGGGCGGCAGCCTCCCACGGTGCCCAGAGCCAGAGAAGCCACTGCTCACAGCTCCAGGGGTCTCGCCACTGCCCCCCAATTTGCTTCCCAGCAGAACCACCTCAGCCTCCTCCTGAAAGTGCATTTGCTGGTGTCAGCAGCTGCATGCCTATGGCCAGGCTCGGGGCGGGCTGGCCTTCCCGGGGTCAGCTCACAGGCCGCTGCCCCCCACGCTGGTCCTGATTCAGGCGCTGGGGTGTCGTGGGCACGGATGCCAGACTGGTGGGGGGTGCCGGAGGTAGTCACACCCTAGTGCCCCAACGGATGGCAAAGTGGGCCCTTCGGACTGAGCGGCTGAGCGGCCGGTTGAGATGGGCCGTGCACCGTGAAGACAGTGGTGACGCCGCAAGGCTGGGACAGCTGGACCGCCGGACCTCGCCCTGCTAGGCCAAACCAGGGCCCGCCGACACGCTCTGCCCACACAGCGCCGGGCACAGGCCCGTTCCAGATGCTTCTGGACACCACACCCACCATCCCGAAGCCTCCTCCACAGCTGGGGACTCACTCTGCAGAGTGACCCCCTTCCTGCAGCGGGTCACCAGGGGCGCTCCAGAGAGACCCCCGTCTCCTGGGCCGCCACGCGTGTCACGCCCACCGGCTCCCTGGGACTCATGTTGTGGGTCGGGGCGGGGGCCCCGTTGTAAGGAACCCTTCATGCCGTGGGGGTGAGCCCCGGGCCCCGAGCCTGGTAAAGCGGGAGGGTGTGAGTGTTTGCGGCAGGGCCTGGAGCCGCCTAGCAGAACCCCACCGAGGTGGGGGCCTCTGGCTCTTGGGTCTGGCTGCCAGGGGCCGCTCCCATCCCGTGCAGGCGTCCGGAGCCATCCCGGGGGCGGGCGTTGGGCTGCCAGGCGGGGCGCGGGGGCGGGTGTCCTCCTGCTGGCCGTGGGCGGGGCGTGCGCCCTGGCCAGCGGCTCGGTGGGCTTCACCCTTCCTGAGTGGCCTCGGTTGGGGCGGTGGCTGATGAGTGGCCAGAGCCGACAGGACATCAAGAGGACGGCCCCGCGCGGCGGCCCTGGGCCGGAGGAGCCGGTCGTGCGTGCTGCAGACGGCGGGAGGGCTCTCTGGCCGCCCTCCCCGGCCCCGACCCTGCCCGTGAGCCGCGACAGTTCAGCAGGGTTGAGGGCCTCGGGAGATGTGGGGCTGAGCTACCGGGTTAGTTTGACATTTAGAAAGCTATTTATAAAAGTGATCACTTCTCAAGAAAACAGAAATAGTGAGAAACTCAAAATTGGCAGTTCCGAGGGAGCTAATGCTATGCACAGGCACCTCCGGGCCTTCCTGAAATCATCCCCGAGAGTTCTCTGCTCCGACATGCAGCTACTCCTCGGCCACTTTCCCTCACCCACAACTTCCCTTCCTCTTGTCACTTAAAACCAAACGCCGGTTTCTGCCCGTTTCTTACACACACGCCCTCGTGGGCTGCTCCCAGGCGGCGGCCCCGGGCCGGAGCGGGCCTGTGGGAGGACATCGGAGCCCTCAGGCGCGGCCGCACCCAAGCCCCGGGCGCTGCTCGGGGCCTCTCTAACCCCCCCAAGGGGGAGCGGCTCTGCCGGCAGGCATGAACCCCTCCTCCTGCCCGCCCCGCGCCTGGAACACGCGTGTGCAGAGGGGCCTGGGCCGGGGAGGGAGACCGGCCGCGCGGCCTCCCCGCTCAAAAGCTATAATTACAGGAGCAGGTGAGAAGTGGCGTCTTTCCAGTCCTGCACATTCGGGCTCATCGGTCACAAACAGGCCGTTAGACGCCCTCGGGGCCGCTGCCGCCGACTGGGAGCCTGGCCGAGGGGCGTCCCGGGCGGGCGGGGTGCAGCAGGGAGCAAGCTCTGCCATGTCTTTATCAGACATCCCCTCCGCTCGTGCCGGGACACCCCATCGGGCGTCCTGCCTTCTCAGAGGCTCCCCCGGCGCTGCCCGGCGCCGGCCCGGGGCCCCACGAGGTCCTGGACTGGGCTGGCCCGGAGCCTGGCCCGCTGCTCCGACGCGGAACCTCGTGGCTGAGGTGTTTCGCTGATGGCCGATCGCCCGCCGGGGGCCGCGTGGCTGCGTGGTGCCCGGTCTGCCACGCGGGGAGCAGGCGCCGAGCCCCGTGGCGTGTTCCGCGGACAGGAGGCTGTCGAGGGGGTTGCTGCAGGGCTGTTGGGGTGCCGATGTGGGGACGGACGTGGGGGCCCCGGGGGAGCTGTCGTGGGCGGCGCCGTGGTGGCAGCAGCCTGGAGCCCGAGCGCGGCGAGCCGGAGGGTTCTGTCGGTCTCAGACCTCAGCACTGCCGACATGAAGAGCTTGCCCACTTCTGCAGACAGGCTGGGCCTCCAGGCAGTGCAGCCCAGCTGAGCCCCAGGCTACTGGCAGCCAGTGGGGGAGGGAGCTGCCGCGAGGCAGGAGCCCACCCAGACACCCAGGCCCGCCTCTCCGAAGAGAGGCCCCTTCGGACTTCACCTCACAGTGGCCTGGCCACGCGCCCGTCCCGTCCCCAGTGAGCACTCACGCTGCCCCAACTCTGCCCACCTGCGCAGCGTCTCCTGGGGGAGGCCGGCTGGGGCTTCGGTTTCTTTCCTGACTAGCCGCGTTGCAAATGAAGCAGCCCCCTTCCGGAACACCTGCTGTTACCACCTGACCGAGCTGGCCGCAGGCCCGCAGCTCTGTGACACGGAGCTCTGGGGCACGGTCTCGCTGATCTTCTCAAGTCAGGTTGCTCTGCAATCAAGACGTTGCAAGGAAGCAGACTCGGGAGCCTTCCGCGCGGGAACAGGCACCGTCCGACCTGGAGCCGCCGCCCCCAGGAGTTTGCTCTCTTCCCCCGAGAAGCCCCCGCCTTGCCTCTGTTGGGGGCTGACATCTCCTCAGCCTCCCTCCCACCTCCTCATGGCTTTGTGGGGACAGCAGGCGGCCCCGCCGCCGGGTGGGCCGAGTGTGGGGCCCCTTCTCCCAGGCACGCCACCTGCCTCCGTCCAAGGCTGTTGCAGACGACACGCGTGCCCACGCTCCTTTCTCTTTAGACCTGCGCCCCTCTCTCAAGCAGAATCTCGTGGGCACGGTACAAAGGGAGGCGTGGGGCTCAGAGTGGCGGGCAGGGACACAGGCAGCTCTCCCCTGACCGGTTCACCTGCCTGGAGCAGCTGGCGTGGCTTGAGCGTGTGTTTTTCCAGAGGTTTGGCTTAGAAAGGACATTCCTGCTGCATCGTGGGGGCTGGAGGCCGGGGGCCAGACCAGGGGAGTGACCACAGGTATGTGGCCTGAGGGGAGCAAGTCGCCGTCATGGTCAGCTCTGAGTGCGCCGCCAGGGCCACCTTGTTGACGCCACGCGGTGCAGCAGGAGTCAGGCGGGTCACAGAGTCCCTGAGGGCCCCGCAGGCGTCACGGCATCGATTTCAAAGTGCGGATGTGCCGGTGCAGCTCGAGATCTTATTGGACTTACGTATTTCAACAGTATCATGCACCGGTGGGGCTGCTGGGCATCCCCACGCCCGGGAGCTGGAAGGTGCTGTCCACATCACGGGCCAGGTGGAGTCTGACCCTGGGCTGTGGAGGTGGAAGAGGAGTGATGAGACCATCGGGGGGCTTCCTGCAGGCCCCCGAATGTCACCCCGGTGCCACCCGAGCGCAGTCAGCGCACTGGCCCAGAGCCCGGTGCTTCAGCTGCTCAGGGAGAGGCTCTGCAGCTGGCCCGGGGCGGCATTCCTGGGGTGGGGGCACTTTCACTGCCATGCGGACAGCTCCAGGCTCTGCCCAGCATCTCATTTCACAGACGAGAGGAGGGCAAGGACCCTCCAGGCGTCATGGAGGGTGAGGGTGGACTGTGGAGTAGCACCGTGTGGAGAGGCGGGCCTCTGCTCACCTCAGAAATAACATCTGTGGCTCATACAAGTCTTCACCTTGTATGAAAAGCACACCAAGCTCAGATTCTCAGAGCGCCTTTCTTGTATTTTGACATTTTTCTGTGATCTGTCAAAATCTGGCAGAAATAAATCAGTCAAGGCCCGTCACCAGAAGCGGCTTCTACGTCACGTCCTGTCCTGCTCTACCTCCCTCCCATATCAAGGCGGCACACTGGGGGCGGGATGGCGTTCCCAGGCAGCAGCCCATCTGGCAGACGCGTATTTGGCATGGAGACACCATATGTTGATGAGCACTTATTTACAAACGAACAGAATTTTAACATTATTTGTAGACAAATGCATCCTTTAAATGTGTAATAATTCCATTCGAACACTTCAAAGAAAAGGTGATCTCCCCAAATTAAATTGAGGGCTGGAAGCATCATCTTCTGCCTACCCACTGACGGTAACTGTATAGCGATAGATGAAAGGTAATAGCAGAAGAGGACAATGTTTATTTAAAGCTTAAAAATCCAGAATTGATCTTTGAAAATAACTCTGAAAAGCTGGTGGTTTGGAGAACTTCCCATCTTTAAGATCCTAAGAAGCACTTGAAGGAGCTTGTCATCACTCCCGGAGCATGTTAACCACACAGAGATCTTCTGGTTACCCGTGGTTCCATTTTTAAAAACATGGCCCATATGCATGTGAAATTAACAGTCGCGGGGAGTGTCAGGGAGTGTGTACCCGCACGTCCAGATTCTCCTGCTTGTGGCCCATGAGGAGCATGTGTGAGCTTTCGGAAAGTCCTGCCACTAATCAGAGACCAAACTAAGTGAAGAGAAAAAGAACAAGCAAAGCAAACAGTTAATACGGGGGGGGGGGGGGAGGGTGGGGGTGGTTTCATGAATAAATTCCACTATTTTACATTCTCAGAGATGCAAGATCTATTGCTTCTGCTAGCATGAAAAATATTTTATATGAAAAGAGAGTAATCAGAAAATAAGAAAAAAACGTGGAAGGATAATTGCTGAAATTTAAAACATCAATGAAGGAATGGAAATACGCAGTTCAAGAACGAAAACCTCCTAGACAAGAGACAGAATACAGAAGAGAAAAATAAAAGAGGCGCGCCACACAGGAATCATTCAAAGAAGACAGAGTGGAAGGACTCCTGAAAAGGAAAGGTCAGAACTTGACACAAGTAAAGGGCAAAGGCATTTGGACTGAAGATGCCCTGAGTCAGTCCCAGGCTCTGAGGAGACTCAGACACCAGGGATGCAGTCAGGTTCTCTCTGGAAATAAGACTCAATCTGAAATAAGGTCTCTGGTTGTTCATCATCTGCCAACAGGTGCTGGAGTGGAGTCTTCCCAGTTCCGAAGGAAAATGACTTCAAACCCGGGTTTCTCTACCCAGCCAAACTATCACATAGACTGCACAGCATGACGCTAGGATGAAAGACATTGCCGCCTCCACAGACTGATATCTAAGCACAGCCTGCATGTTCATAACTCCCTCACACACTCCTGCACACACATTCACACCGACACAGCAGACATGTATATGCGTGCGCATTCCCCACACACATGTACACTTTCATACACTGACACACACAAACGCTTTCTCACACATGTTCGCGTAACACACTCTCACATAATTCCCTCACACTCATGCACGCTTCTACATATCTGCGCAGTTAGCATCTGCACACACAGGCCTGTGCACAGGATCACACATATATACACCCTTTCTTAAACTCTCCCACCTTTACAGAAACATGTGTGGATTCACATTCACACATACCAACACGCTCTCTCACACACTCTCAGGTAAACACTCACATTTTCCACATTCATGCACACTACACACAAACACAAGAGTCGCACGCACACACTCACACGTGCACATACAGTAGTTTCTCACAGATACACACATGCACACACACGTTTACGTACACATTCACACAGGTAAACGTTCACATTGCAAACATCCACTATACACACTGGCACACACACGCACATATGCACACAGACGCATCCCGGCCCCCTAGGACCTGAGAACACTTTCTCCATTTGTATCTGACTTGTGTCTGGGCAGCAACACAGAGCTCTCTGGCACACTTGTCTGCAGTAATTAATCAGCTGTTGAGTTTTGTCACCTCAGCACTCTCTGTAGAGAGGTTCTGAAGATCTGTGTGGGCAGAAAGCACTGTTTGCATCCAGAGACATCTACAAGAACCCATTATAGAAGGAAGAATATAAGGATGAGGCCACAGAGCTGCACTGAGTAATAATACAAGGAAAATCAGATTTCTAAAGTTAATTACAGACACATATGTTACTGCCACAGAGTAGTTCCTTAATACTTGCTAACTTAAAAAAAAAAATCCTTGTCCCCAATTTACCATCTATAAATAGGCTAAGCTTTGAGAAATGTTAATTCACCCTTTCACAGAATGAGAGTTCATATGGTATTTGGAGAATATGGAATTTTTAAAGCCAGCAATGATTACAAAAGGTGCAATCTGTACCTTAGGATAGAGTATTGATCCAAGTTGCTTATGTGTTAAGCACAAACGTCCTTTGAGAATTTGCTGGCCGGATATTTCTTCAGTTTACTGTTGTGATTATGCAAAAAAGTTATTTATACTTTTAATCAGAACCAAAGCTGGATAATTTCTGCAGTGATTATGCTTCTGAAATATATTATGCTCAGATCAACAGACTGGAGATTAACATGTAAAGAGCGAAGGCTAAGACACGTAGCTCTGGGGGTGAAGACGCTCTGGCTGGGAATAATTCGGCTTGGCAGACACACAAATGGACCCGCGGTAATTTCAGCAGGGTGGTTTCCTTGCAGTTCTACATGGTGAACACATATTAGACCTCTGTCAAGGTCTGGCACTGCTGGCACTGAAATGAACCAGCACCCAACTCTTCCCACTGAAGGGCGACTACTGCCACCCACTGAAAGGGGCGGGACACCCCTATGGGTGGGGTGCTGTGGGAAGCGGTGCTGTGGCCCCTACAGTGCTGTTTGGTGTCCACATGGTGGACAGCATGGGACGGGCGAGGGCAGCAGAGGGGCTGGGATGAGGCTGAAGGTCAGACTTATCTTTATGTTCCTGTCAGCTTTACACAGGAAAACCTTTAGACTTCCTGCTTGCAGGCTGGGTCTCTCCTCTAGGGAAGGCCCAGCTCTCCCTCCTCCACTCAGGCCCCACCTCCAGCTGGGCCCTCCAGTCTGGCCCCGCCCCTGTCTGGTCCCGCCCCCAGTCTGGCCCCGCCCCTGTCTGGCCCCGCCTCCAGTCTGGTCCCGCCCTGTCTGGCCCCGCCCCTGTCTGGCCCCGCCTCCAGCCTGCCCCACACAGGGCTTCCCTCCAGGTTCCTGACTAGGGCGAATTTTCCGTGGGAGTCGGAGTGGGGTTCCAGTCCCACGGCCCTTCCCTCTGCTTCCCCCGGGGCCTTCTCTTACTAAGCAGGAAATGACGAGCGCGATATGGGTGTTCTTTGCCAGGGGGCAAGGAGCCATCCTGACTGGACTTTGTGTGGGGGCAGGGGAGGGGCTCCCGCTTTTACTAGCGGTTGTCCCTGGGGAGCACACCGGGAAGGGACAGGACAGCCTCGTGTAGCTGCTGCTCGAGCACTGTGGGGACTGACAACGCATTTCAACAGCGCACGCGCTGGTTTTTCGGGTAAATGATGGACGGAGCACTTCCCCTCCCATTCCTGTGGCCAGCTGCCGTGCAGACCACCGAAGACCAGGCAGTCTCCGTGCTGGAGACCTAAGAGCCGCCCTCACAGACCCACAGGGCAGGACCTGGCTTGTCACGGCGGTCAGCGCTCCGCATCAGCTGCCTGGGCATCGCAAGCGCTGGAGTCGCCATCACACTCACATTCTTGATGAGCGCAGTGCTGCGGTGCTGGGGCAGAGGCCCCGAATGTCCCGACGTGGCTGTAGCTACGCAGCGGATTCGAGACTCCACGTGGCTTGGTCATCGTTTAGCTCCCTCCCCAGCTGTCACTGTCCTCTCGACACCCCCGGTGTGGTATGAGAAATGCGAGGCTCGGACCTGGCCCAGCTCACACAGCACGAAGCGGCTCCGCTGGGACTTGGCTCGGAAAGCGATCCTCCAGCTCTCCCCGCAGAGCTCCGCATCCTCACTGTCCTCAAAATAATGGTGTCCGGTCTCTCTCAACGGTTCCGGCGAGTCGCCTGTGGTGGGCTGGGTGGCCTGCTCCGTTGGGCTCCATAGATGCCCGTTCCTTCCGTGACCTGCCCACCCCCACCCCCATCTTCAAGGGCTCCAGCTGTGATGCAGTAACCACTGCCTGGGAGGCCATTTTAATTTTAATTCACTCAAGTGGGTTACAATGTAATAGAAAGTGCAGCTTTTGGGCGGCACTGGCCAGGTTTCTGGTGTCCAGTTGCTACCATATTGGGCAGCATGGACCTTTTAGTATAAAATAAGACACGATTTATACTTCCAGTGCGCGACCACTGCTCCCTTTGACAAGGCAGCCTCCAGGCGGAGAGGCGGCCAGTGGCGTCCTCGTGGGTGTCAGCACCCCCACCCGCGTCTCTGCTTCCCCATCCTGTGTAAACAGTGCCCTCAACACTGAAATGCTTTAAAAAGGGAAACTTTATTGGCTGACACCTGACCCCTTAGGGTCAGGAGAATAAACGAGATGATTTAAGTAAAGTGCTCATAAAAAGCTACATATTGTCACCAGTGTCGTGACCATTATTGCGATCTCTGTCTTCATCGTCCCATCATCATCACCACCACCATCATCACCACCACGTCATGACCATCAACCCCCACCACCATCACCACCGTGTCACCACCATCATCGCCGTCATTGTCATCGCTGAAGTGACAAGCTGCAAAGCCCCCTTCTGCCAGAACTGCTAATGTGCCGCAATCCGCAAAGTGAAAAGCGTAAAGCAGCTGGTTTGCCCTCCTGGTAAGAGCTGCATTTTTTTTTAGCTTCAGCTGACTGTCGTCTCAGTAGAAATGAGAATGAATGGCGAAACTGTTCCCCATGGCATCGCCAAGTGCCCTGAGTGCTGACAGAGTAATAAAAATGGGGGGGGGGGGAGACAAGAAAAGAAAACAGCCCCAGAGTCAAGGTCACGAGCACAGAAGCTAGTAAATCTCCTGGTGGCAGGTGGCAGGCGCAGGCAGGCACGCCCCCACCGGCAGGCTGGCGGGCCCTGCACACGCCCTCACAGGGGCACGGCTGGCTGGCGTTTTCCACCCGAATCCATTTCCATTTGGAGGCTGCAGATTACATCGGAAAGCATGTCTTAGGGGCAAGCCCCCAACGTTGAGGGCGCTGTGCAAGGGGTGCTGGGGAGAGGGGGCATGAGCGCTGGCATGAGTCGCTGTCAGCTGCGGGGGCAGAGGGGAGGAATTAAACGTGGGCTTTCCTGGGCGAGACGTGCCTGTTCCACAAAGAACAAAAAGGAGTCGGTGGGGCAACGATTGCGGCCAACTGGTAGATGCGCGGCTCGGACACGCCAGAGCGCAGAGCCAGTCTGAAAGCCGGGAGGAGTTGATGGGCCTGAAGACTGAGCTGAGGACTAAAGGGAGACGCACGCGGGGCGACCGGCTCCTCGGCCGGCCGGCGGGCTGCGCCAGCCTCAGCTGCAGCGCAGAGCAGGACGGCCCGCGACCCAGCGCCGAGCAGGTGGGGGCTGCTCCTGCAAGCCGCGGGGCTCACGCAGCCCTGAGACAGGGCGGCTCTCCTGCGGCCCCACGCCTGGCCTCGCCTTCTGGCTTCCAGAAGGGGGTACAGACCTGGCTCGGCGCCCCCAGGAGGTGCGGTCTCCGGGCCCACCTGGGGGCCGACACCAAGGGCGCAGGAGAGCAGCCAGCGGCCTCTTAGCAGGTAGGACGAGGCCTCGGTGGACAACGCCCTGTGGAATGTTCTCTCCAGCCGGCACAGCCCTGGTTCCGGCCGCATCTCCCACCGGCCAGCGGGCAAACACAGGAGGCAGCAGAAGGCGCAGGGGAAGGGCCGAAGCCGGAGGCCACACAGTCAGCACTCAGTAGAGCGCCTCTCAGCGGTGGGGAGCCAGGAGGGGCGACTTCTGGGGGGCCACCTGCGGGAAACAGGCAGTGTTTGGCTTCTGTCTGCTCTCCCCTGCAAACAGAAGTGTTTATGGAGCTTAGTACGTTTACTTGCATAAGTTTGGAGATGGGGGATTATTTGTTTAGATTCCTGTCCTCAGAAAGCCTAAAGGTAGCCTGGAAACTAAGGTATAAAATGGGAATTTTCATGACGAGGTTGGAGGCCCACAGGAGCCGGGAGGGAGGACACCCCTGCCCCCAGCCTCTGCCCCTGGGGGCAGGCCCAGCCCTGGACCCCTGGCCCACAACGCAGATCTGGGCGAGTCTGCGACCTTCACGAAAATGTTCTTGAGGCTTCACATTCGTGTCGTGCCTTCTGGAAGATTTTAGTGGCCAACCTACCCTACGCTTCAGAAATGAGCGGGGTTGCACTCTGTCAGGTGATCAAAATGTCCATTTTTCAGACCCATCTGAGGTGTGTCCCTGTGACCTTGCACCGGGACTCCCTTGTCCCCAGGCAGTGACAGCTGACCGACCGCCACCCCAGGAGAAGCCCAGGGACGGTGCTGCTTCCCCAAACAGAATGTTGGCAAGAGCTCCGCTTCGCCTGCCTTCCAGCAGCGTGGAACTTCTCCCCTGATAGCGCAGGTTGGGGCTCCTCTCCCGGGTCTGAAGGGCCTTAGGGGTGGTGGTGGGGCCCAGTGGCGCTTCCGAGGCGGGTCAGAAGGGGTAGGTCGGCTTCTCCCGCTTCTTTGGAACTTTGTGCTCCCCGAACCCAGTGACAAAGGGTGAAGATGCCCCAAACCTCGCCAGCAGGGGGCCAGTCTCCAGCTGAGCCCCGCCCCCCACTCAGCAGCCAAGTGAGCCGCCATCTTGAACTTGAACCGTGGGGTCCAGCCAAGCCCTTCCAGCCCACAGCTGGTGAAGGCCACCCACAGGCCACGTTGCAGATTGGGGAGCAAAATTGAGAAGGGGCTGTTGTGAGTTTGGGGGAGTTTGTTATGCAGGTCACTGGTGAGTGGTCATTTGTTCCATCCCCAAGACTCTTTTGGTCTCTATTGTCAGAAGAAGATTCTGGACCGTCCTGGCCGCCTGCATCTGACATCAGGGTCAAACCCTTACAAACGGGCTGGATGTGTTCAGTCTTCTTCGTCATTAAAAACATCTAGGGACGTTTGAAAATATTTTTTCTTTGAGATTTGCTTAAAAAGAGAACAAACCAGTGTAAAAAGCTGCCAGGGTCTGACGGGCTTCACGTCTGAAACTGGTCTCGGGCAGTGTGTTGAGAGCTGGGGTCTCTTCTGGCTTCTTGTCATTTCTTAGGTTGACTTCTGGTATTTTCTTCAAATTGCCCACATCCTCCGAGCTCTCAGGATAGGGCCGTGCAGGTTTTACTATAAATGACCCCGCTGCTTACATTATAGAATCTCCCCCACCCCCCGCTGTAGGTCTGCTCAGTTCATGCTCTGTAATCCACTTTTCTTTCCTGTTCACCTTTGTAGCTTTCGTGAAGGAAGACGAAAACTAACGGAGCAGTTTTCATTTTCATCATCTGTCTTTACCTTTTTCTCTCCTCTCCATATATTTTTTGTACTTGTGATTTTTCTCTTGATCTGTCTTCAACATTTCCAGTTGAAAATCTAGTGTATTACTTCCAGACTATTTCCTCTCAAAGTGGGACTTTGGACTCAAAGCAGGAGCTTGATACGAGGCGCTTGCCACTCACTTCAACGACCTCACGATTCCCTTTAACTCTCTGCCACGTAACGGATCAACCAGAGGAGACACCGTGGCTGGTGAGGGGCTGATGGTCGCAGTGACAGGCGGGCTGGGTCTCTGTGCACCCAGATCGTCAGTTGTGTTTGGTTTTCAACTACACTGAGGTCAGAAAAGCCCACTTAGGTGCCAGAATTTGGAATCTGCTGAAGCCTCTTTTGTGGTTTAGTTAATGGCTATTTTAAAAAAGATCTATTTGATTTATTTATGCATACAAGAGTTAGGGTGTAGACCAGAAGTATAGAGGATGGGGGGTGTGTGTGAGAAGACTCCCCAGAGACAGAGTGGGGAGCAGAACAGCGGGCCCACTGAAACCCACTGCCGAGGGGGCAGCGGGGAGACAGGAGGGGTCTGCTGTGCCCCGTGGGTCACTCTCAGGCCAGGATCGAACTCGTGCTGCAGGGGCTGCGGCGGCTGTGGTAGCGTCAGTGTTCTAGTGCTGAGACTTGCCCCGGTGCGCCACCACGGAGGACTGAATGGCCATATTTTTACAAATGTCTCATATATGCTCGGCGATGACTGTCCTCGGGACTCATGGTTTCTCAGCGACCACACCTGCTAATTATATTATTCAATTCTTCTCATGTATTTTTGTCCACCTGCCTGATAATTTCCTGATAGAGTAGTTCAGACCTGCTGCTGTGACTATGGGTTTGGAATGTTCCTTCAGAACGTGTGGCTTTGGCGCCGGGCAGCAGAAGACCATGCAGTCAGTGGCACAGAGCCACACCAGCCCACCGCTCGGGCGGGCCCTCCTCTGATTATCCACGTCTCCTTAGACGTCTGTCAACTTGCACCAACCGCCCGCCGCAGAGGTTGTTCCAAGCACCTCTGATCCTACCCTGTCCCTTTAGCTGTCCGGAGCTAGTTTTAGTTGTGTCTTTGAAAAAACACAGCAGATAAAAGAAGAAGGAAACTCAAACTACTCTCCTCCAGGGCTTTCTTTCAGGGCATTTATTGCCTTCCGGGGCTGGTGGCCTCTGTTTCTCCGCCTTCCCGTGCTTTTATCTTCCATGTTTGCTCCTCTCTTTGCTTATTCTCCTTTTCTTGGCTCTCTGTGGTGGGGACTGTGTTCATGTCTCCACGCTTCCCTCTTTATGCGTCTGGAGATGCCCCTCCGTGTTCAAGATGCAACAGCCGCACCACAGAGGGCCGGACTCTCCCTTGTGAAGTTGGCTGCCCTGGGGGGTTCCTGGCCTGACGCTCCCCAAACCACCTTTTTCCCTTTCGCTAAATATTTCATTCCACCTTGCTTTGGACCCCCCCCCCCAATTGTCCTTCGCCTGGGAGGAAGGTATCTGTGCCCAAGGGTCTGTGCATTCCAGGGGAAGAGGCTTCTGCCGCCAGTGGGCTGCCACGGGGTCCCTGACTCAGCGAGTGGGACAAGTCCCCTGCCCTGGCTCCCATGGGTCACAGCTGGCGAGGCCTGGAGGTCACTTAAAAGGGGCCTTCTGTTTGGCCTGGCACTGAAGAGGGCAGCTGATGACTGCTGTGGCTCGAGGAGGAAGGGGGGCCAGGCAGGGAGGAGGACTCGCTGGAGCACTAGTAAGTGATGTGACCAGGGATCCCACTGTTTCGGAACAGCCCTTCACAACAAGGTTCTTCTTTCTAGGGAACCCCCAGGGTATTGTTTTATTACACTTGGCAGGAGGGGTGAGGGAGGTGACAGTCATTAGGGAAAGAAGAGCTGAGTGGGAGGTGGTTAGAAGCAAGAGTCAGAGGAAGTGAGAGCTCATTGCATTTGAAGGAAAGCAAGGCTGGCCTGGCCCTCCCTGGGGGTGCAGCGGGTCAGGACGCAGCAGCTCGGCAGCTCGCAGGCTGCCGCAGTCGCCCTGATCCCCGGTAAGGTGACCCACAGGGCGCAGCAGACCTCTCCTGTCTCCCCGCTGCTCCCCTCAGCAGTGTACTTCATCGATCTGCCTGTTCTGCGCCCCACTCTGTCTCTGCGGAATCCTCTCACTGCCCCTGCACCTCTGGCCTGTACCCCAGTTCTGTATGTATAAATAAATCTTAAAAAAAAAAAAGGCCGGCCTGATGCTTACTGAGGATGGGGAGACTTCCTCTGTTGGGGGTTTCATGCAGGTGGGTGATGGCGAAGATGCTGCACTCTTGGGGGGGCGGTGAGGGGAAGGGCCTGGCAGGTTTCCACTAGATGCCCCGTGGCCGGGGCTTTTGGGAGATGTCCAGCCTAACTCCCTCACCTGGGCGTCCAGTCACTGTGGGGTCTGCAGACCAGCTTGAGCTGCCTTTCAGGGCCAGGTGGCCCCGAAGTGCTAGAGGCTCTAAGAGAGCCTGGCTGGGCGAGAGGCCACCTTGGGAGCAGGTGGGGTGGCCGCACCCCATGGGGACAGTGGGGAGTTGTTGGGAAGGGGCTGAGCTAGCTCTTCTCCTGGTGGCCGGTGGTCCAGTGCTTGAAGACACGCAGAAAGGGTGGGTCTCAGGGTCTTGAAGATGACTTGAGGGGGGTGGAAGGTAGAAAGGGGCTTCGGGTGTCTTCCTTTTGTCCTTATATTTTTCCTGTGTTGCTTTCTTCATTACCTACACGACTACCTGCAATGTCCATTTTCAGAAAACAACCCAGTCAGTTTCATCGTGGGGCAAGCTGCATTTGCAAGGGCTGCGGGCTCAGCCTGCTTGCCCTCCCTACGTCACCTGTTCTAACCTCAGGTGGCTGTGGGTCTCATTACGCCGATTTTAATGACGAGAGCAGAGACTCAGGGGCCCGGTAACTTGCCGCGGCCTATGGTGGCGGAGTCGCAAAGCACGGAGGGGAGTCCTTGGGACTCAGGCCTGGGGGACCTGGCTCACCCCTGGGACCTCCAGGGACGGCGGAGGCGGGGCCACACAGATAGCCCCGCCCACGTCCCGTCCATCGAATCGCCCCGCCCACAGAAGGCACGCCCCGCCCACGTCCCCAGGCCCCGCCCCGCCCACCACCCCGGACAGCCCAGGCCCCGCCCCGACTACAGAGGAAGCGGAAGTGGCGGCGGGGCCGGGCGGAAGCCGGAAGCGGCGAGCGGGGCCGCGCCGGGGCGGTGCGCGCTGCGGGGCCATGGCGGAGAAGTTCGACCACCTGGAGGAGCACCTGGAGAAGTTCGTGGAGAACATCCGGCAGCTCGGCATCATCGTCAGCGACTTCCAGCCCAGCAGCCAGGCCGGGCTCAACCAGAAGCTGTGAGTGGCGGTCCGAGGCCCGGCGTCTCCCGGGAGCGGGGCTGGGGTCGGGCCGGGGTGGGGTCGGGGCGGACCGGGACGGGGAGGGGTCGGGGGTGGGGGCTGGGCGTGGGGGCCGGGCGGACCGGGACGTGGTTGGGGTCCGGGGGTGGGATCGGGGCGACTGGAACTGGTTGGGGGCTGACTGGCAGTTGGGGTGGGGCCGGCTTGGGAAACAGCCCCGGTGCGGGTAACAGAGCGGAGCTTGGTGGGGACCTGCAGCCCCCCACAGGGTGCTTCCGGAGGAGGCCCCTGGAGCAGCCGCCCAGGGCTGCCCACTCCAGGCTGGCCCAGGCGCCTTTCCCCCTTTGCCTTGCTGAAACCCTTTCTTGAGGGCCCCTGTGGCGGTGTGTCCATGGCCAGCATACAGTCCCCTCTCCGGCTCCATCACAGGGTCAGGCTCCTAACCTGAGCCGCTGGGGGTGGCCACTGTGACTTCTCCCGGTTTTTCTTCCTGAACGCTTCTGGGGACCAGGGACTTCAGTCCTGTCCCCAGAGGGAAGGTGGGCTTCCCCAGGGCACAAAAGAGCCTGAGCCAGACTCCCCCCTTGATCCCCCTGGAGCTTCGGCCTGGAGGTGGTGAGAGAGGAAGTGTGTTTGCCATTTTTGGTAACGGTCTCTGGCTAGTTGTGGTGGTGGCCGTGCCCTGAGTGTGACCAAAGGCAAACACACATGCAGAAAGCTCTAGAAGCGCCCAGCCCTCCATAGGGGCACAGAGTGCAAGCCCAGTTGCTCTCCTGCCTTACACCCGCTGTGGGCTAGCCGGGAGTTCCAGTGGGAAGCTGAAACCCCCAAGGGCACTGGTTCTCTTCCCTGGGACCTCGAGGGTGCCCCCTTAAGCTGGAACCCCATGCCCATGTGCGCCCTCAGTGTACACGGCGTCCCCACACACCCGGGTCTTGACGGTTCCTAGTTTTCTTAGCTGCTCTGAGGCTTTGGTTCCTGCTCCTCCCCCTTATTGGCAGTTTCTGGTTCTGGGTGTTCTGAACTCCAGCGCTTCCTGGGGAATCCTGTGGCTCACCAAAGGGCTGTTCCAGGGCACAGTGGGGCTCCGGCAAGCCGGGGTGGGGATGGGGCTGCCGAATTGTCCTCCGAATGACCACATGCCCCTTTCGCTTTCCCCCAGGAACTTCATTGTCACCGGCCTGCAGGACATCGACAAGTGCAGGCAGCAGCTGCACGACATCACGGTGCCTCTGGAAGTGTTCGAGTAGGTGCCGTTCTGGGGCTCCCTGCTGGACGCCTTGTGCGGCCGCCCTGTGAGGACGGCCAGCCCCTGGCGTTTCTTCTGCCTGCTGTGGGGCAGCTGCTGGGCGCGGGGGACTTGCACAGGAGGAAAACACAAAATGCACTCGTCCTCTCGGAGCTCATGTTCTCGGGGAGGAGTGTAGTCAGCGTCGTCTTGTTGGGAGGAGGCTGCATGCCAGGAAGGCGGTTGGCAGGCGAGACTCGCCTGGGCTCAGGCCCGGCTGGGCTGCGAGCACAGCCTCGTGACGGCCTCTCCTCGAGAGGTGAGAGGCGCAGTGGGCTCTGTCACCGGCTTTGTGCAGAAACACTCAAAGGCCCTTGCCGGGGCCTCCCGGACTGTGGGCGGCCTGGCCCCTGTGTGCGCGGGACCCACCTTGTTGGACAGGAGGCTCTGGACTGGGAGTGTTGGGGAAGGGGGTGTCCCCCGGGGCCCCCTCGTGATGACTGGGGGCAGGCTCCCGGAGAGACAGTCAGGACTTCCCGCAGCACATCGCGCTGGTGCTCGTGTCCCAGCCAGACGCCCGGGCAGGGGCAGAGGTGGCCGCCGCGGGCTGCTTGCCGTCACGCGCCAGTTGACCGAGCGAATGGGGGTGGGGGGGCCTGGGCGGCCGGCGGCCGTCAGCCACGGTCCCCGGCACAGGAAAGGGCGGATTTTATGTCTCCAAGGGGCAGGTTCCCGGCCCTCCTCTAGGGTGCTGCTGGGCCTCAGCGGTTCCCAGGGAAAGGTCCGGCGCTGCAGCTTTGGGGGGGGGCCCTTCCCTCACCCCGGCCTTGGTGTTCCGTGTTCTCCCCGTTGCCATCAACCCTGCCAAGTCCTTCATCGGCGGTGGGCGGTGGGGGGGGGCGGGGCGGGGAGTGTGGGTGAAGGTGCAGGGCGTGTGCCAGCGGCCAGGAGCTCCTTGGCCTTTACGGAAGCGCCCTCCTGCTGCTCTGCATGCTGGCCTGGCCTGGGGCACCGAGCTGGACAGATGCCAAGGTGCCCCTTGAGCCTTGAGGTGGATTCCTGGGCCCGGCAGTGGCACCGCTGCAGCGCCTGGGTGAGGGCCACGATGGCAGTCAGGGGGGGGCCGGCAGCCAGGGTCAGCGCAGCGCTGGGAGCACTGGAACGTCGGGCCCTGCCGTCCTGCAGCGCGTCCTCGCACGCGGTGTCCAGCAGCGTGGGCCAGGCCAGCTGGTGGGGCGGTGCGGCAGGGCGCCGGCAGGACCGCCGGGCGCTCGGGCAGTGTTGCAGGGCAGCGGTGCGCCTGCCCGGGCTGGCTGTCTGCTTCAGAAGCGGGCGGCCCGGCGTGAGGGGGATGCTCATTTTGCTGCTTTCGTGAGCCGTTCCCGAGCTGTAGGAACAAGGCGGAATGGCTGCAGTTTGCGGGTTCCCCTTTTTGCCATTCGCGTAACTCGGGGTATCAGTAAAAGCGCTGACGGGCTTTAGTGTGTGGCGGCTTCCCTGTAATGACGCGTCTGGCTGATCGCTGATAACTGGTCAGCTTCGGCCCGGCGGGGGTGGGGGGAGCGGCAGGTGCGGGATGAAGTCTCGGGGACTCGAAGGCATTCGGGCAGCTGCTCCTGGGGCTCCAGGCCACCCTCAGGTTGGGTCTGCCCCGGGCCCCTCTGTGCCCTCGTCCTCCAGCTGACGTTGCGGGCCAGGGGAGGGCCCCGGCGCGGGGCCCGTGACTGTGTGCGCCGGCCTCGCCGTCCGCCTTGGCGCCGGGCGCCGGCCCTGTGCGCGAGAGCCCCGAGTCGGCCAGCCCGGACACGTCCGTCCCGGTGGGGTGAGGGGCCCCGCGCCGAGGGTCGGCTTCTCCCCGCGGCTCCGGCCGGGAGTTGGTGCACGCACGTGTTCTGCCCGCAGGTACATAGACCAAGGCCGGAACCCGCTGCTCTACACCAGGGAGTGCCTGGAGCGCGCGCTCGCCAAGAACGAGCAGGTCAAGGGCAAGATCGACACCATGAAGGTGAGCGCTGCCCCCGCGCTGGGAGCCCTGGCTCGGGCGTGGCTCCGCCTCCTGCCCGGCGCCCTCACGAGCCAGCCGCGAGTGCAGCGGGCCGGCCCTGCTGGCTGAGCAGCCGCCCGCATGCGGGCCCCTCCGTGCCGTCGCCCCGGGAGCCCGGCTGCTGCCAGTCTGGCCTTCGCCAGCAGCGCTCCTGGGGTGTACGTACACAGTGAGTGCCCGCGTGGGCTGCCTGTGCCGTCTACCAGCGTGGCCCGGAGAAGACTGAGATCGCAGGTATTTAGCTGCTGTGAAAGGGGGCAGCGGGCACCCCGAGAAGGGGCGGGCAGTCACGAGTGCCAGAGCAGGCCGCCCCCAGGTCCCGGGGCCCTGGTGCCAG
The DNA here is from genome assembly GCF_000260355.1 of Condylura cristata. NCBI lineage: Eukaryota > Metazoa > Chordata > Mammalia > Eulipotyphla > Talpidae > Condylura > Condylura cristata. Next base: position 1,086,458 of record NW_004567108.1, on the reverse strand, counting down.
CTGCTTGCGCACGCAGAGCGGTGTGGCCAGCTGGTGCTTAGCGAGGGCCTCCCTGGGGGCCAGTTAGGTCTCAGCATATCTGCACTGCGGCCTGAGTCCGTCCCCGGCCAGGGAGGGACCCCCAGGGCGCAGCAGACCCCCCCTGTCTCTCTGCAGCCCCCCCTCAGCAGTGCGTTTCACTCTGCTCCCCACTGTCTCTGAGGAGTCACCCCGCCCCTCTGACTGCACCCCAGCTCCCGTGTGCATGAGATGCGTCTTTAAGAAGGACGCCCCACACTCTTCGAGGTTCAGCTCAGGCATGTGGGCGACATGCGTCCCTACCCGCGCAGGCCTGGGTCCTCCAGAGGCAGCCCCGAGGGTCAGCGGTGCTGGGAGAAGCTCGTTCCCCTCCCCCGGAGGACCCCAAGTCAGTGGGAGGTGGTGTTTAAGCGGTGACAGGTCACCCACGGAGGTAGCTTGACTGTAGTTTTTTTTCTTGCTAGAAATTCAAAAGTCTGTTGATTCAAGAACTTTCCAAAGTCTTTCCAGAAGACATGGCCAAGTACCGGAGCATCCGAGGGGAGGACCACCCCCCTTCCTAAGTGCGCCCCAAGGGGCTCCTGCCCTGTGGCATCACCCTGAGCGCCGGGCAGCCCGTGGCTGCGAGCGACCCTGAAGCCGCTGTCCGGCCTCCCTCCGGCTGTCCCGGCCTCCCCAGCTCCAGGCCTGGCCTGGGGCCGGGGGCGGCAGGGTCGGAGCCTGCAGGCTGCGCCGCCCTGCCCCGGGCACGTCCGTCTGCCCGGCCACCTCCAGAGGACTGAACCCCACAGCTGTGAGTGCGATGGTTTGGTTATTTCCAGACAAATTGGTCTTAGAAATACGATAAAGTTCCTCCTGGTAGTTTTCTTTGTTCCGTTTTATTGTGGTGTCAAAGCTAAAATAAAAAGAGAAACCTGGCACAGGAGAAGCGTGGTGTAGCGTGAGACCTCCTGCAGGCGTCCCGTCGACGCCCCCCGTCGCTGTCACCGCGCCCCCCGGCCAGCCGGCGACCTGTGCCGCCGCCCCTTGCAGCGCTGTGTCGTCTCCCCGCCCACGCAGGATCCTGCACGGCCCCGGTCACCCTGGTGCGAGGAGGCCAAAGCGGGGTCCCCGGGCGTGCAGGCGGCGCCCCAGGCCGCCGGTCCCTGTAGCCTGCTGGTGCACGCGGGCGGCTCTCGGGGCGCCCTCCGGGACGGTGTGTGCAGCGTGGGGCCCAGAGCTCGTGGCCACCGGGCCGTGACGCTGCCTCAGCCGTCGGCGTGGCCGTGTGCGCAGAGCCTCGCCCGCCCCGAGCACCCCATTGCTGACGTGCCGCCTGCTGCGTGGGGTCAGTGGGGTGCTCTAGGCCAGCTCGCGGGGCGGTGGGAGCGGTGGTGCAGGCGCCAGTCGAGATGGCTGTGCCAGGCTGCGGAAAGGCATGCCGTGCGGGTGCCGCAAGAGCCCGCGTTGCGGTGCCCCGGCCCCCAGAGCCGGGGTACAAGGTGAGCGCTAAGAAAATTGGCCTCGTCCACTCCCAGCCCTTCCAGAAACGGGCCCCAGCCGGGCAGGCTGGACATGCCCTCGCGAGGCCCAGGCTCCCAGCCCGGCAGCCGGCCTCGGTGCCCAGTCCCGGCGGGGAGGCAGCGCCTGAAGCAGGCTCAGGAGTCTGTTTGCAGACGGGGCTCAGAAGGGCGGTGCCGGGCCGGTCAGCACTTCCTCCGGGGGCCTTGGAGACCCTCTGGCTTCATCCCAGTAGGAACACCACGGCCAAGGGGCAGTGGCTGGAGCGGCAGCGCGGCCCGTGTGGGCGGGGCGGCCAGACGAGCTCAGCTCAGCACGGTCCCTCCCCCTCGCCAGCCCCAGGGCGCAGGCCCGGCTGATACTCTCTGCGGGGCCTGGCGGCGGTGCCTGCTCGGCCGAGGGTGCCGGGACGGACCAGCTGCGCCGCGTAGCATGGTGGCGCTGAGCCGCGGAGGGCAGTGGGCAGCGGAGGCCATGGCGAGCCGCCTGGGCCTGCAGCCGCGGCGGGGCCGCAGGGAGGCGCTGTGGCCCGCGCGTCCCGTCTTCTCGTTCTTTCTGGTGTCTGTCTGCTGCTGTTTTACGTGATCAAAAAAAATAAACCGAAACCAAACCAACCAAAACTCGTCAGGAAGACTCAAGCGACGTGCAGGTGAGTGAGCAGCTTTTGTGAGCTGGCGCCAGCTCCCGGTCTCTGCAGCGCTCGCCGCCTCCTCCAGCTGTGGCACACAGCGGCTACTGTTAGCTCCCTGGCACCCAGCTCCGCCTCTAGCAGCTTCCGTGGATGGATAGTGCCGGCGGCAGCCCTGCAGGCCGGCGTGGCGCTGCGGAGCGTGGCTCGTGGACCTGCCGCTAACGATGCCAAACTCAGAACCCGACTCCCGGCTGAGCCCCGTCCGTGGCTCTCTCTGCTTGGGGTGACGTTCCGGTGACAGGAGGCTCGTGCTGGGGAGGCTCCCCGGCTCAGCTCCCGGGTCGGCCCTGGGCTGGGTCCTCGCGGATGGAGCGGCTGTGGCTTTATCCTCCCCCCGCACCCCCCCCCAGCCCCAGGAGCCCCGGAAGCGCCCGGAAGCCCCAGCCCTTCCCTGCCTGAGTCTCATTTCTAGGTTTAGTGGTCCAGGCCTCTTGGGAGAGACTCCAAAGGCGCTGTCTTTTGCAGTGAATGTGCACTAAAACGTTTGACAGTGAACAGAATGAGTGTAAAATACCTGGAACTTTATTTGGGGCGCTAATTCCCTAAGCCCATTCTGCGGGCGCGGGAGCGTGCAGCCGCGTCTTCGCCTCACCCGCAGCCGGCGGGCCTGCTAGCCGAGTGTTTTACGCACCAGGTCTTGGTCGCCACCTCCCTGCCTCTGTCTGTCATCCCCTCGCCACCCACCGCTGAGGGGAAGAGACTCATCAGTTGCTTGAGCCAATAGACGCATTTCCTGGAGAAGTGCCCTGCTCCGTGCCGGGCAGTGGCCGCTAGCCGGTGCTGACGCCCTTGCCCCTGCCTGGGGCTCTCTGGGCCTGTCTTGGACGACTCACTTGACTGGTCAGAGCACTCAGCACCTCCCCGCCTTCTCCCAGGGGCTTCCCCCGAGGCAGGCTTTCCTCACGGCCAGCGAGAAGCCCAGGGGGCCGCAGGGCCAGGCCTGCCCCATGCTGCCTGCGGAGGAAGGAGAGGGCCCAAGGGGAAGGGGGCAGGGCGTGGCCCCGCTCAGGACCCGGGGGCTCAGGGACCGAGCCCCCACCCATGCACCCAGGGCTCTTGCCGACTCCCCGGAGCAGCCTCACGCCGGTGCTGTCCTCTCTGCCCCCCCCCTCCAGGGACAACCGCCATTCCCGACTCCGGCCTCCGGCCTCAGTAGCTGCTGTGATCCAGACCACAGGCTGCTTGGGACTGGGGACCCGCTTTCCTGCTCTGCAGGCCAAGCCTGCTGGGCTCGCCTCCCGCCTGTTCTAGCACCACGGACAGCTCCCTCCCGCCGCCCTTCCCGCCTGGCCTGGCTGCGGCTGCTTCTGGGGTCTGAGTCAGCCTGCGGTCAGCCCACGAGCGCCTTCTGTGGGCCTCGGGGACGGGCACTCTGCCTGGCCGCAGCGCAGCTCGCTCTGCTCTTTGATTTCCCGGCTGCTCTGTTTCTTGTCTTGTCTCGTCAGCTCACAAACGCCAGGCCGTCAGCACCCCTTTCTAGGAGAGCTCCCGCGAAGCACAGGGGCCTGGCGAACATGCGGAGCACGATGCCAAGCGTCCCTCAGGGCGCGTGACGGCGTCCCCTGTCCCCAGCGCCCTTACAGCAGGGGGGTTTCTGGCGAGTGTGCGGAGGAGGGGCTGGCTCGCCAGCTGACACGCCCAGGACACACGTGCGGACGGGGGGCACGCACGGGCGCTGGGGCACGCCCTCGGGCTCGCCCCGCCCAGGCCCAGCGCCCGCACCCGGCGGCGTCCACACAGGTGCTCGCCCCGCTGCCCCTGGCGCGGGGCCTGCGTCCTGTCACGCCCCACCCAATCCTTGTTCGCTTAATCTGTGTTGAATTTTTAAAAAGCGGCTGGGCCCGAGTGAGGGCTGCCGGGAGCGGAGGGCGCCGCGGGGCCGGCGAGCCTGCCAGGAGGCCGGAGACGGCGGGCGGAGCGCCGCGCAGGCCTCTCCTGCCTGCGGCCCCTACGAGGACGGTGCCTCCTGGACAGGCCACTGTTCTGTGTCTGCCAGCAGCCCGGGGATGGCCGCTGGGAGAGCCCGCGGCTGCGCCCGCTCGTGGCTGGGCTCGGCCTCGGTGTGTTTGCAAGACGGGTGTGAGGGAATTTGTGGGTGAATGGACAGGTAAGACCACAAGCAACAGCAGAAGCCTGGAAGCCGCCTCAGCAGGGCGTGCAGCCGTGTCTGGTGCCGGCCTGGCGACGGGTACCGCCTCCCCTGCCCCGCGGGGCATCGAGCGAGCCCGGCCCTTCTGTACGGCCGAAGAGCCCCGTTGTGGGGCCCCAGCAGCCACGCGGCCTGGCAGCCCGGGGGGGCGGGGCGCCGTCTGGGAAAGGGACCCCGTCGCGCGGCTCTCCCGTGCCTCGAGCAGCCGGGCCTGCCTTCCCCCTCCTCCCGTACCTTCCCCCGCACCCCTCCCCCCCCGCAGAGGAGTGACAGACTCAATGAGTCACTTTCAGCTGCTGAGCCTCAGGTCATCCGTTCTGTAGCCACGGACAGCTGGACTGGACTTGTGAGTGAGTATAACACGGAAGGACCTAGCGCCAGCTACTGCCAGGCCTTTGTTCCTGGCTCCAAAGCTGGGGTGCGCAGATGCAGGGAGCGGCCAGGACCCTCCCGCGGGGGCGGCGCCCTCCCTGTGCCTGCGAGGGGGCAGTGGGCGACGCCCCCAGAGGCACAGGCCTCGCCCCGGCTGCCCCCGTCGTCCCAGCCCGCCCCCCAGATGGGAGCGGTAGATTCTGTCTGCAGAAGTGGCCTAGACTGGTGCGGGCGCGAGCCAGGGCCGCCGCAGGTGAGAGGAAGGGAAGACAGGTCGGCAGGAGAGAGACATCTTGCCTCCAGGTTGCACTTTTATCAAAAACAACTTGCACATGCCACTTTTCAAACTGGAGCACAAACATTTTTACGCAAGTGGGGCAGAAGTGAACTTCCAGAAGGCGCCTGGGCCAAGTGCAGGCGGGGCCTCTCCCACACCTGCTTCGCAGCGTGGCCTGCTGCAAGGGACGCGGGCTCTGAGGGGGAGCCCTGCCCCGCCCCGCTGCAGGAGGGCCTGCTTGACCATTTGAGCTGGACACTGGTTCTGCAGTTTCCCTGAGACTGACACCATCAACTCTCCTTGTTCTTAACCCTTAGCTTGGACTGGAATAATACTGCCGACTTTCCTGCATCGTCATCCCCAGCCTCCAGGAGAGCATGCATGAGTCAGTTCCTTATCACCCAACTCTCTTTCCCGCCCTCACCTTCCTGCCTATCTATCGATCAGTCGTTCTACTGATCGATGAATCCATCAATTCAGTTCATCTGTGTCGCATTGACCAATACAGGAGCTGATTCGAGAAAACAGAAGTGAGGGGCTGGAGAGCGTTTCACTGGAGGGGATCCATGCCATACAGGTTACCACCGAGGAAGACTGGGCATCAGCCCCCTGGAGACTCGAGGCGTGCCCTGGGGCACTGACGGCCGCCATGCCAGCTTAGGTCTGTGGGTAACAAAGCAGCCGTGGGGTTGCAGTGGCCCGTTTGGCCTGGAAGGTCTTGTATTGGGGACCTGGAGCTGTCCGCCCCTGTGGTGCTGAAGTTTCATGGGTGGAGGATTACACGCGTGTGATCAATGATTAGGTTACTTTTTAGCTATAAGGTGTACTTTTATAATGCACCGGAGAGAGCTACGAGGACATAGATCTTTGTCTATTCTCTTTATGCATGTGCCAGTGCTGGACACGTTAAGAAAACAGTACCTTTTTGTTGAGTGAATACATCTAAAACCAGGCATGTGAGCTCACATTATCCTCCGATGCAGTCAACAAGGCTTGCTTTGTGCGGGTAAGGGATTTGCTGCTGTGGCTTGATCCTCCTGAATCCTTTGCCACGGGGCTCCTTTCATCTTGGCAAAGCGAATGGAGGGAACGGTGCACAGGCCTGCTGCCAGCTAGGACTGCTAACCCACCACGGCCACCAGCAACACCAACCCAACCTCGTCTGCTGAGGTCCAGGGCAAGAGGGGAGCCCCAGAGTGGCAGTGAGCGGTCACCCTCCTGCCTATTTGAAAGCACAGGTTGGGGTGCTCACCTTACTGTCTAATTTTTACATTCTGACTTTGTGATAATCAGCATCTGTAAAGCGTAATCGCATGTGAACTGGAGTCCTTGGCCTTGTTTTTAATCTTCACTGCGCTTTCTCCCTTGGGTTGTAGATGGGAATCATTTGGCCCCTGGGCAGCGGCTATAAATGCAGCCCTTTTCAAGAGGACTCTGTATAAGCTTAAGGAGTTGATTAGATTGGTGTGTGGGATATGATTTCATCCTAGTAATAAAAGCCGTGACTGCTTTTAAAGAAACGAGGTTGGATTGCACCTGACATTCAATCTCCCGCTCTCCAGCACGGCTCTGCTCGGGGATGCACAGCTCCTGGGTGCCTCGCGGGCAGGCATCGGCCGGAGACAGCGGCCTTCTTGGCTTTCACACTGTACATGTCATCTGGGGGCTGGAAGTTGTGGATTTCATCACTGCGGCGCATTCAGGGCCAAGGGAAAAATCCAATTTGTGACTGCCGCAGTGACTTAGTGTTTTAATCAAATGGATAAGAATCACTAACTGATGCTCAGGCTGATTAAAATTCCAGCCAGAAGGAAAAGAAACGAGATTGAAACAGCTGTGGGAGGTCGCGCGTTGCCGGGAGCCCCGAGCCTGGCGGGGCTTGTGCTGGCTGCTCCCAGCTGCCTGCTCCCCTCCGGCTGTGTTGGGCAATGGGGTCCGGGCCCCATATCACATCCTTGCGCTAGGGGCTTCTTGCACCCAGGAAGGTGCTTCCCCTCCTGAGGTGATCAGAGAGGGTTACATAAGCCCCTTCTCTGTGCTGATAAAGCTGTTTCATTTTCAATGCACCCTTGAATCTTGACTTAAAATCACGGGAACTTGAAAGATGTGGCCCTGGCAGTGATCACCTACAAATCTGCAGGGTCGTTGGAAGGAAGGAAGCCGCAAGTGCAGTTGGAAACACTCTGGAAGCTCTGAAGAGCTCCTCAAGTCTAGGGTGCCTGCTATTACTGCTGCTGCTGTTGTTTTCATCCCTGTCGCTACTGTGCTCACCACTGCTGTTACTGTGAGTTTACGAGTGCACAAACCTTTCTCATGGCTGGCCGGTTTGCCAGGCAGAGAGCACAGGGCAGTCGGCGAATGGAAACCGTCCGCAGCAGAGTCCCCCCCCGCCCCCCGCCCCGCCGGTTTACATGGCCCTCCCTCAGCACCCGGGGGCCTGGACATTCCTCCGGCGATCTCACTGGAGCAGCATGGGAAGGGAAGCGGACGCTGATGCCACGGGCAGACTCCTCAGTCCTGCCTTCCTCCCTCCTCCGGGGGGCACACCCTCCGTGCAGCGGGCACCCTTCCTCCTCCTGCCCCCACCCTTCAGGCCCCTCCAGGAGGGGAGAGGGAGGCCCGTCCTTCCCTAGTCGGCTCTGATGCCCACAGATGGGCGGATGCAACAGCAGAGGGCGGTGCTCTGAGCTGGGCAGGTGGGGAAAGTCGGGCACCCCTGAGATGTGGGGGGGGCAGGCGATCTTCAGGGAGTTCATGCTTGCCGGAAAGCATGCCCAGTTTTTGAAGTCAAATCGAGAAAAGGACATATGGCAGCCAGGCCAAGTGCAGATTAGCCAGGAGCTCAAGCTCCCTGGGAGAGTAACGCCCCATGGGGCTCTACACCTTCTGTAGAAGGTGTGGACGGGCCTGGGCTCTGTGGGACAGGCTGGAAGGGGACACGGGCCGGTGCTGGCCGCATGCCTGGGGTCAGAGGAGCAGCTCGTCGGCTCAGTGGTGTGATGTCGAGGGTTTCTTCCTTGCCTGTGTGGATACCTCCTTGAACGGCTGTGAAGGTACCCCCAAACCCTCCCTGCTGCCCTGACCCTGTGGGCCTCCTCAGTTTGGTGGTTTCAGCTTAAACCCAACTCCTGAGTTGTGATTTCCCTAAGGGCCCCACGCCGCCCCCACACAGCCTGTGGGAGGTGGGGGTGGGAGGTGGCAACACGGGTTTTGAATTTTGGGTTGTGACACCGGCAACCGCTGCTCACATCCTCATTCACTAATTTTTTTTAAACTTATTTATTCATATAGAATTGGGGTACAAGCCAGAGGTGCACGGGGAGTGGGAGGACTCACCAGAGGCAGAGTGGGGAGCAGAACAGGCAGATTGACAAAGTCCACTGCAGAGGGGAGCAGCAGGCGGGTCAGGAGAGCTCTGCCGCGCCGTGCGGGTCACCTCTGGGGCAGGTGGGGATCAAACTCGCACTGGGGGGGCTGCGGCCAGCTTGCAGTGCTGCGTCCTAACCCGTTGTGCCACCAGGAAGGGTCCCCTCATTTCACTATTTTTTAAAAAGATTTATGTATGTATGTATGTATGTATACAGAACTGGGGTGCAGGCCAGAGGCTCAGGGGCGGCGAGAGGCTTCCCCAGAGACAGAGCGGGGCGCGGAACAGGCGGATCGACGCAGTCCACCGCGCGGGGGGGGGGGGGGCCGAGACCGGAGTGTGAGCCAGGAGCCCCGAGCAGGGCTCGCCCGAGAAGGTGACTGAGGTGTGCTCACTGCCCGCAGTCTGTGATTGCAAGTCACGGTTTCGGCAGATCAGGAAAGCTGATTGTGAGGGGATCCATCCCACGGGGGCCCCAGAGGCCAGTTTCATTTCAGCTAAGCAGAGGTGGTCCGGCACACGGCGCTCTCTCCTGGGAACTGTGGCGTGTGCCAGGGGAGGTGCCGCGCCCCCCGCCCCCCTCTCGCCCGGCCGCTGCCGGCCTGCTGCTGACCTGCCTGGGGCTGATGGGTGAGTTCTTGTTGCAGCCGGAGCAGCCGCGTCCGCCGCAGAAACGAGACGCTGCTTTCTGCTCTCAGCGCGCTGTGGCGTGATTTAGTGTTTTTAAATTCAGTGTTTCCCTCTTTAAACCGTTTGTCCTGGTCCTGTAAGCATTTTAATGAGCACGAGTCTTTTCTTACACATTTTTTTTCCACGTAGCAAAACTCATTTTCTTCCCTCCCCCTCATGTCTCCTCACCCCCACCATGGAACAAACCCAACTCTGTGGCCTGCACACAGCCCCGGAAAATGGGGCCAGGTTGGAGGGGGAGGGGACTCGCACTTAACCATTCTTTCTGCTTGAAGTGTATCTGCAGTTTAGCTTTTCGTGTATAGCAGGAGTTCTGAGGACACATGTCTATTGCAATTGTCATTCCTATAGTGGAAAATCATGAAATATTCACCATGTGTGAGGAGGCTCTTCCGAATGCTGTATTCACAGGAATAAAGACTCTTCCTCTCGCTTGAGTTGTAAAACATTAGTAGCAGAGTAGTCACATTTAGTTTGCAAAGTCCCCTCTGCATCCGGCCACTCTCATTAGTGAGAGTAAGTGATATTTATTTTATGTCAAATCATAGCAATGAACTTATGCGACCCAAGAATCCAGGTCATGGACCGCCACCCCGAATATTTAATTGCTCTGATGTTTCCCCCTCGGGAGCACCTTGATCGCTCAGCTGTGTTTCTGTGTGTTGCTGTGCTGTCATCGGGATGTTTCCAGAAGGCTTTGGAAAGGCTTGGCCGTGCTAATGCGTGCATTCCCCCCTTGAAACACGCTGGCGTGATGTAAGAGCCATGAGCTCAGTCACAAAGGTGCCTTCACTGAAATGCTCCCCTGCGGCCTTGCTCGCCTGTCTCCCTCCCTGGGGTCCCCACCAAGGCACAGAGGTTCTTCCCGGAGCCCCTGGCTCAGAAGTCAGGGCATCTGGTCGCTGCCCTCTCTGCAGGGACCCTGCACTCCTCACGCGCCTGGTGTGCCCTGGCGCGCCTGGATGCTCCCCAACTCTGCTCTTTGGTCCCCTGGTGACTCCTCGGGGTGCTCGAGGCCTCTGCGCTCTGCCTACAAGACTGCGCCCCGGAGACCCCCTGACACTGCTCAGCCCGATCCGCGTGCTCGGCCGAGTCCCTCCCCCGCCACGTGTCTCGGGTGCGCTCCAGCCTCTGAAAGCGCCCATCAGCCTCGCTGTTGCCTTGCCACGCGGGCGGGGTGCCGGTGCTCCCTCCCGGATCCAGAGCCCGGCGTGTGGAGGGGCTCTGGGGCGCGTGGCCTGAGACGAGACCGCGGCGGCGGGCTCCAATCCCGAAGCATGGGCGGCCCAGGAGGAGAAACTCCCGCACGCGTGCTGCCCACGCCACGCAGGGCCAGGGAGGACGCGCCGGCCAGGTGCTGGCCACCGGCGAGCCGGAGCGGCCCTGCACCCCCGTCCAGCCCCGGGGACCGTGGGGAGGGGTCTCCGGGTGTTTCTGCCCATCGTGGCTGTGGTGTTTGTCACGGCAACCCAAGCGGGCCCGCTCCCGGCCCGGGAAGCCGGGCGACACTTCTTTAGCAAGCGAGGGCCACGGCTGGCGGCCGGCGCTGAGGCCCCACGGGCTGGAAACGCCACGATGTGGCGCAGGCCCCGGGCCTCTGCTCCCTACTACCGACTGGCTTGACCCTTCGCTGCAGCAGGCTCCCGAGTGCTGGGAATCTCAAGGTCTATGAAGCCTCCGCGACAATAATCCCAAGGATTTGTTTTTCTTCCTCTGTACCCAGTATTTTTGCCTTCCCCGTGGACAAAAATTGTTCACAAACGGCAAAGACATTGCACAGCCGTGGAAGAAATCAACGTGTTAAATGGGCCATGTTCTTTTCCCTCCAAGCAGCAGTGAAACACTGTTGTGCTAAAAAACAAAGACAGGAGAGACCGGGAGGGACCTCTAGACGCCAAGAGCAGCGCTCGGCTCCCAGCCTCGGTGGCTGCCCGCGCAGGTGCTGGCGCCCAGCGGCCCGAGCTGCTTTTCCCAGGCCCGGCTCAGGGCCCTGGCGGTGGGCACTGGCCTGCCGGTCAGCTGGGGTGAGGGCCGGCCCTGGGGTCCCCCCGCGGGCGCGGGGCTCGGGG